>NW_020173040.1:3010194-3037489 GCF_003031525.2 Neophocaena asiaeorientalis asiaeorientalis
GGCTTGTTGTTTAATTTTTAACATTTAAGTCTTTAGTTCATTTGTAGTTTATTGTCATATACAGTATGATACAAGGATATGAATCCTTCCCTACCCCCACTCCACCCAGCTGCTAGCCCAGTGTCCTTATAAAGCTTATTGATTTGATATTTTCTTTCCTGTTGCTGGCTTTACCATAGATTAATTCTCTTACATAACAAGATTTATTTCTCTGTTCTGCTTCATTTAGCTTCATCCTTATGTTTTGTTAGTTATACCTTTATATTATGTCTAATATCTAGCAGATCTTGTTATCATCAGATCTGTTAGTTTACCTTATAGATCTTTTCTTTATCACTAGATTTTTGCACCGTTTGCACTTTGGAGTCATTTAAATTCCTTTGAAAAATATATTTGGGACTTTTTTTTGCGTTGTGTCAAACAAACTTGAGACTAACTTGCATCTTACAGTGTTTAGTCCTCCACTCAGCAGCTGGGTGTGTCCCACTTCTTGACTTGAAGAAATAAACAAGTATAAATAATAATTAATAAAATAATAATTAACTTTTTTGTTTCTTTGTTTTCATATAGGTCCATGCAAAGTTGGTTGAAGTTATTCCTTGATACTCTGTTTCATATTTTCACACTTTTGTGAGCTAGAGTCCTAAGGTATTCTGAGACCTATTTTATCCTGAATTTGAAAGAGTGATTTTCATGTTTTGCTTTGATTGGCAGGTGTGTGGATTGTATTCCCTGGTAAAGGGAGTATATTAGTTTCCTGTGGCTGCTGTAACAAATTACCACACAGTTTTGGAGGCTTGAAGTCCAAAATCTGGCAGGGCTGTACTCCCTCCAGGAGACCAGGAGAGAATCTGACCCTTGTCTCTTCCAGTTTGGGTGGCTGCCCAGCATCCCTGGGTGTTCCTGGGCTAGTGACCCCTGCTCTCCAGTCTCTGCCTTGTCTTCATATCCCTTCTCCCCTGTTTCTGTCAGATCTCCCTCTGCCTCCCTCTTGTAAGGACACTTATTGGATTTATGGCCCAATAATAATCTAGATGGTCTCCTGTCTCAGAATCCTTAATTTACATCTGTAAAGACCCTTTTTCTGAATAAGGTCACATTTTACAGATTCTGGGGACTAGGGTATGGACCTATCTGGTTGGGGCCACCATCTACCCTACTACAGGAGCCATTCTGCAGTTGCCAGTACATAGACTGTCTCTGTTGTTTATAGTTTTTTGGTACTTCTCTATCTTTTTTGTATTTCTATATTTTCTATATGGTATATAAAATATTACTTTTTTTTTTTTTTTTTTTTTTTTTAATCCTAAAACCTTAAACAGGATCCTGGACATGTAAGCCTACCAAACAGACAAATAAATATGCAAATCTGCCCCATGCTCTGGGGCTGGCACTGGTTGTCGGACACTGGAGGGAGAGTGTCCTAGTCCAGAAGAGTCTCTGAGGTCATATAAAAAAGGAATACCGTATAGCAGTAGGTTAGTATTAAATACAGGTCACTGAACTTTCATAACTTGTCTCATAGGCTGAAAAAGTTGTGTACATCTGACTTGTGGAGATAGTCCCGCCCGCCTCCCCGGCTATCCCAGCCCGTCGGTGCACAGACATGTGTGAGTGATGGGAACCCATGCCCACAAGGAGCAGGGAGGGCAGGGAAGAGAGGAGACGTTTCTCAAGGGTTATCCCCAATCCTGAACCCCCAGTAGGAGCCTGCTGTTGCCCAGGCTGCTGTGTCCCCTTCCCATCTTTGGTCTTTTAAACCAAAGACAGGGTCTGGGGGGTGGGGACCTGGGTAGTTCTAGAGAGTAAACATCACTGGCCCCCCCACCCCCCTAAACCATCATCTGAGCAGCCGCCAGAGAGTAGTAGGATGGTCGGTCACACAGTGACCTACTTAGAATGGCTAATTAAATAGGGGACTACAGTCAAGATACCGAATATTTCCAGCACCACCAGAATCTCTCATGTTGCCTTTTTATAATCACACGCAACTTTCTCCCTTCCCCTGGCACGTCCCTAACCCCTGACAACAACTAATTATTCTCTATTTCTAAAATTTTATCATTTCAAAATGTTATATAAATGGAATCAAGCATTCAGTACAGACTGAACCTTTTGGGATTGGCTTATTTCACTGACATGATTTCCTGGTGATTCATCCAAGTTGTTGCATATGTAAATTGTTTTTTCCTTTTTATTACGAAATAATATTCCATGGTATAGCTAGACCACAACTTGTTTAACTCACCCGCTGAAGAACATCTGGATTGATTCTAGTTTGGGGCTGTTATAAGTAAAGCTGCTATGAACATTCATGTACAAGTTTTTTTGTGTGAGAATAAATTTTCATTTTGCTGAGATAAATGCCCAAGAGTGCAATTTCTCGGTATACTAGTTGCATGTTTACTTTTATAAGAAACTGCCAAACTGTTTTTTAGAGTGGCTTGACCATACCGCGTTCCCACCAGCGATGTATGCGTGACTTTAGAGTGGCTTGACCATACCGCGTTCCCACCAGCGACGTATGAGTGACTTCAGAGTGGCTTGACCATACCGCGTTCCCACCAGCGATGTATGAGTGACCCAGTTTTTCCACGTCCTCTCTGGCATTCGGTGTTGTCACCAAATAGGTTTGTAACTGATAGATGTGCAGTGATACCTCATTGCATAATTTCCCTGAGGGATAAGGACGTTGGACATCTTTTCATGCTAATAACCATCTGAATATCCCCTTCAATGAAACGTCTTTTCCTTATATATTTTAGTCTTTCTGTCAGATACGTGGTTTGCAAATATTTTCTTCCAGTCTGTGGCTTGTCTTTTCATCCCCTTAACAGGGTCTTTGGCAGAGGAAAAGTTTTTAAGTTTGACGGTGTGCAGTTCTTCAGTATTTCCTTTTGTGGATTGTCCTTTTGGTGTTGTGTCTAGGAAATCTTTGCCTACTCCTATATCCTGAAGACTTTCTCTTTTTTTTCCCTAAAGGTTTTACAGTTTTACATTTACGTATCTGATTGATTTTGAATTAGTTTTTGTGTAAGATGTGAGATTCAGGTCCAGGTTCATTTTTTGCTCATGAGTGTCTGATTGCTCCAGCACTGTTTGTTCAAAAGGCTATCCTTCCATTGAATTGCCTTTTGCACCTTTGTTAAAAATGAGTCAGACATATTTGTGTGGATTGCACTGATCTTTGTCCATACCACACAGTCTTGGTTACTATAGATGTATAATAAGTCTTGAAATCTCACAGACTTGATTCCTCCCATTTTATTTATTTATTGTTTCAAAATGAATTTAGCTATTCTAATTTCTTTGCCTTTCCATATATACTATTTTTTTAACCACTCTTTAAAAAAATTTTATTTTATGTTGGAGCATAGTTGATTAACAATGTTGTGTTACTTTCAGGTGTACAGCAAAGTGATTCAGTTACACATATACCTGTATCTATTCTTTTTCAAATTCTTTTCCCATTTAGGAATGTAACCACTTATGGGTTTGTTGAGGACTGGCTTACAGTGGAACAACTCTTTCTAAAATGCACGGTGAAACAATGGAAGATGTCTAATTTCTTGCACACTAGGCTTCTCACATCACAAACAGTTTTAAGAATTAGGCAAATGATTATACACAAACCCTAACATGCTGTACAAGGAAAAAGCACTTTGGAGTCAGAGACATCTGAATTCATATCCATATATACTTTGGAATAATCTTGCCTATATCTATAAATATCTTGCAGGGATTTTGATGGGTGTTAATTCTTACTTAAATGTTTGGTAGAAATCCCTAGTGAATCCTTCTGGCCCTGGAAATTTATCTTTTGGAAGCTTTAAAGTTAGATATCCAATTCTTTAAAAAAGTGATAAGACTATTCAGATTGACTGTTTCCTCTTGGTTGAGTTTTGGTAGTTTGTGGTTTTTGAGGTATTGGTCCATTTCCTCTGAGTTTTCAAATTTCTGAGTATAAAGTTGTTCATAGCATTCCCTTGTAATCTTATTGTTGACTGGGATCTGTAGTGATGTCCCGATGTTTTTTTGTGTTTTCTCTCTTTTTGTTTTTGTCAGTCTCACTAGAGGTTTGTCAATTTTATATTGATCCCCGTCCCCCAAGAACCAGCCTTTTGTTTTTTGCTTTTCTCTTTTGTTTTTCTGTTTTTAATTTTACTAGTTTTTGCTCTTTATTACTTTCTTTTGTTCACTTTGGGCTGATTTTGCTCTCTTCTTCCCACCCCCCACCCCGCCCCTAGTTTCTTGAGGTAGGAAGTTAGGTTATTAATTTGAGACCTTTCTGCATTTTTTTTTTTTTTTTGCAGCACAGGCTCTGGACGCACAGGCTCAGTGGCCATGGCTCATGGGCCCAGCTGCTCTGCGGCATGTGGGATCTTCCCGGACCGGGGCACGAACCTGTGTCCCCTGCATAGGCAGGCAGACTCTCAACCACTGCGCCACCAGGGAAGCCCTGCATCTTTCATTTAAGTATTTAGTGCTATAAATTTTCCTCTTGGTTACTGCTATTGCTGCACCCCATATATTTGATACAATGTGTTTTCATTTTCATTTAGCTCTATGTATTTTTAAAATTTCTTTGTGACATCCTCTTTGACAGATTGATTATTTTAAGTGTTGTTTTATTTCCACATGATTAGATATTTTCTTGTCTATTATAATTTTCTAGTTTGATTTCATTATGGCAGATAGCACATCTGCATGACTGCAATTATTTTAAATTTTGGGGGGCATGGTTTATGGCCCAACATATGGTCTGTCAGTGAATGTTCCTAGAGTGCTTGAAAATAATTTGTTCTGCTGAGGTTGGGTTAGTGTTCTACATATGTCAGTAAGATCCTGTGAGATTGTGTGGATCTTCTCTGTTCTTACTGATTTTCTGTCTAGTAGTTCTCAGTTGCTGAGGGGAGCCTGCAGTTCCTAACTACAAATGTGGACTTATCCATTTCTCTTTTCAGCTTTATCAGTTTCTGCTTCAGGCGTTTTGAGGCTCTGTTGTTTGGTGTATGGATTGTTTGTTGGAATGTTTGGGATAGATTCCAGGGTCTGATTAAAGTTTTAGGGGAGAGGGCAAGGAAGGAGACACTTCCTGACCTATGTTGTCTCTTTGTCATTATGTGTTTTTAACTTACTGTCATTTTAGTGAGATTTAGTAAAGAGATAAATTCATATGTAAATCTTGTGTTTAATTGTAAGACCTTATTAAAACATTACAAACTGGTTTAACATACCTTTTTATGAGGATTTTGGGGTATCCCTTTGGTCAGTTCTCTGCTCTTAGCCTGGTGACAGCATTTGACATGGTTCATAGTTGATCAGCCCCTCCTCCTTCAAACATCATCTTCACTTGGCTTCTAAGACACTGTCCTTTGTCTTGTTGGTTTCTCATTCTTAGTAACCTGGGCTGCTTCTTCCTGACCTCTGGCCCTGGCATGCTTGGTCTTGGGTCCTGGGTCTCTTTTCTGCATGTACACCCACTCCTCTATGAGCTCACCCACCTGTGGCTTCAGGGACCATCTCACATTGATGATCACTGCATCCAGCTGGACGTCAAGTCCAGTCACGTTTCCCGCTGCCTACCCAACATTTCTCCTTGGATGTCCACACAAGTCTCATGTTCAGCACATCCAAAACTAGCTCCTGATGTCAGCCTCCATAACCTGCTTTTTTCCACACAGTTTATGATCTTATTTTATGGTAGTTGCACACTTTCAGTAGCTCAGATCAAAAATCTTAGACTCCTCTCTTCCGGTGTACCCTGCATCTCCTCTCTCAGCACATCCTATGGGCTCTACCATCAGACCCCACATGGGATTCACGGACAGCACCGTCACTGATGTGGGTCCAGGCCCCTGTGGGTGCCCCTGGCTGGCTTCCCTGCCTCCCCTGTTGCTTTCTGCCTTCGTTCTCTGCACAGCAGCAGAGCATTTCTGTCAAACAGTGGCTCCGTTGTCACCCCATCAGATTCCTGCGCAGGCCTTTATCCAACACAGGGAAAGCCTGCTGGCCAGCATGCCCCACCCTTCACTTCCCTGTCGGCTCTGTCTGCTCTCCTCTGCTCCAGCCACTGGCCTCCTGCTGCTTCTGACACACTGAGTCCCCTCCCGTCCTTCCGCAGAGACCTTGCAGTGCCACCCCTTCCACCTGGAGGGTCTTCCACAGCGTGCGCAGGGCTCACTCCCCGTGCTCAGGTGTCGCCTTCTTCATGAGACCTTCCTGAATCCACAGATCCAGCTGTCCCCTGCCTTCCCCATGGATTCCCCAGTCTTCTTCACTTGCATTTACTATGTCTAACATTTTGCATATTTTTCTTATTTATCTGTTTCTGTTTCTCCACTGCAGTAGAAGCTATGTGGGGGAAGGACTTCTTGTCTGCTGTCCATGGCTGAGTCCTCAGCATGTAGAGCATAACAGATGGTTGATCACTGAATTGGGTCTAGAAAATAACTCGTGTCATCCTTAGAATGGTTGCTTGACTCTTCTAACTTTACACTGATACAAAAATGAAAAATAAGAACATGAGTAAATAGCAAGTAGCATGTCAAAATTAAAAACAAAGCAAAGAATAATTCTTAAAAAAATGAGCAGATGTTTATTGAGTGCCTGTGGACTCTCTCATACATGAGCTCATTTAATCCTTCCTCATGGCATCAGCTTATAAAAAGCAGTGACTATTACCACCTTTATTGAGAAGAACACTGTGGCTTAGAGAAGTTGGGCAATTTGTCCACACATACACAGCATGTGTCTGGCAAAGCCAGGACCGTTATGCAACTTTGCTCGCTGGAAACCACACATTAATTTAGCATTTCAGAAGTGAAATTTTCTTCTCACACATGGCAGAGAAATGTGTGACTTAAGAAAACTGATTATTCTTTTTGCTGTGGGCAGCAGGTGTTAAGGGAAGAGCAGAGTGGTTCTTCCTAACTTCCTTGTCGGAGATTTGCACTTGTGATCATGCATTCAGTCTCCCTTCTATACTTATGTTGGGAAGCTACAACTTGCTAAAATTTTCATCCCTCTCTCAAAATAAAATAACCTAAAGTTGGGCTTCCCAGTTAAAAGTTTACCAGAAGATCAGAAAACCTTGCTTTATACCCTCCACCTCTAGAAATGTCCTTCTTTATGGGAACTCTTAATGGGTCTCTGGGCTTTGGAAGCCCCAGATGAACCCAACTTTATTATGTACAGTGCATTCTGGACATTATAAGACAGAGACCACAAACTCAAATTTGATTCTCAGTCATAGCTAAGTTGAGGTCAAGAAGAATATAGATTGTATTTTTGACGATAAATAATTATTTTCCCAAGAGCTTACAGTCATTTAAAATTAGTAAAGAAAATTTGACCTTTTTAAAAAATCTGAAGAATTTACTAATCCTGCTACTTCTGGCTGGAAAGTTGAAAGACAAGTCAGGACTTTACAGCTTATACATGACAAAACATCACTAAGTCAGACTAATTGAGCACAGAGAAAGTTGGATTAGTCAAAAAAGTAAAATTATAGCATATAAAGAAATGCAGGCTTTTTCTATTTTGCTGATACTGTAACTCCAATTTAATGGTAACTAAGTGTTGCAAAGTATAGGTCCTGAAGGGTGGACCTCCTTTTAATGAGCAGTTAAGGATCAATTTTAATCAGCAGGTTGTTTGTACACAGATATAAATTATTTTCAGTGAGTTAAATAGTTCTGCTGAAATATTTTCCCCCTGCCCTTCTGCTTGGTAAGCTTTTTGTTGTGGACTCGCCAGACTCAACTTCAGCCCAGACTGGGGCTCAGCCCCTGACCATCACAGTGGAAACCCAGCCTTCCAGGCTGGTGGGGTCGGTGCCAGGCTTGCTTCCCCTTCTTGTCAATCGTAGGCAGTCACATCTACCCTTGGTGGGTTCTTCTTGCTGCTCACGGGAAATGCCAGTGTCCTGTTTTTGGAAGAGCAGCCCTCAAACCGGTGGTACCCTTTGAAGGGTACGTCAGGGACTTTGAAATGCAGGAACTCTTATTCTTGGGTCCATGGTTTTCTGTTTCAGATGTTTACCCTCCCCCACAAGCCATCTCCTAGGGAAGCCTTCCCTGAAGCCTCCACCCAAGCAAACCTCCCTTCTCTTCTCTGCTTCCCTTCCCCCGACCTGCTCTTAGCCCTCGCTCTCTGGTTCTTATCTCTTATAGCGTCTCCTTCTCTAGACTGTAGATTCCTTCTTGTATCCCAAACATGTAGAGTAGTGAATGGCACCTAATAAGGAAACAGTGGTGGATGATGGAGAAGGCTGCTTTGTATTCACGATGGGGCTACTGCATGCGACTTTTATCTGTGCATTGAGTAGAAATGTCTGGAGGAGTCTGCACACTGCGCCTTCCAAGTTTATAGTTTGCTCCTCTGATCTCTGCCTCTTCCTTTCTGGGACCAGTTTTAACTTCTGGACTAAGAATGAAGTGGCGATGTGGCTGAGAAGGAGGAAGAGAAGGAGACATGCCCATTTATCTGCTCTCTGAAACCTCTCCCCCGGTCCTCTATGATGAGCACAGGAAAGGTCTGACTGGAGCCGGTGAGCGGGGCCGTCCTGGTCTAGGGCCCTCTAGAAGGCTCTTCTACAGTATTGGTGGGGGGACTAACTGACTTCCGTAGCGAGGAGTGTCGTCCTAATTCTAGCACTGAAGATCCTGTGTCCCACGAAACGACTCCCTGAGACACGAAACACCCCGGCTTCTGGTGATGGGTACTGAAGGTTGGGGAAAAGTACAAAGCCCATAAGGTGGCCCCCCACATATGGGCTGGAAACAATGCCATTTTAGTGTCTCTTGGGTCCTGTGTGAATTATTTGCCTTCTGTGGTGGTTGTCACTCTTTTTACCCTGACCTCTGATGGCATCCATGATTTGCAGGTCACAGTAAAGCATCACCCATTGTTTCCTCACCGAGCAAGGAGACTTAAGTGTGTAATTAAGGCCATGGCAACCATGAGCGTTAAAGAATCCGGCTTTGACTCGGACTGTTGTCGGACTGTTGTGCTTTGTGTCAAGATAGGGATGGTTAAAATGTTAACATTGTGAACATTCTGATCACGTTTTCTAAGGATTCAGATAATTAAGATGAATACGATTACAATAGCGATAACAGTTTGGCCCAGACCTCACTGAAAAAGAAGGCTGAATGACTGTGATGTTTTAACGACAGATGGAGGGATGCATCAGGATCAGGAGGACTGGATCAGGGAGTGGGATGATCAAACGGAGGTAATGTGCAGTACACAGAGCAGAATTGGAATAGGGCATCAGGAGGGGCAGGGTGAGAACACAGGGACACCGGATCTCATGAACTTGTGCTGAGATAGGCAAGTATATACATATATATATTTCTGAATCCATCAAAAGTTTTTTCATCTCCCCCAAAGACACCAATACTCAAATGAAAATAACTGGCATGGAATAATCTTGGGCGTGCCATAGGAATGCATCACGGCTTTATTCCCCTGTTACTCTGTGGAACTGAGTAAAGTTATATTTCCTGATTCAGAGGTTGCAATAAAGTGCCATGTGGGCAAAAAAAAAAAAAAAAGAGGAAATCTTGATTCCAGATGTGTTGGGCCCTTGTGGCGTAGAGCTGATTCTGTCAGGGCTCATCCACCATCCTGCGTCTACAGTATGTCAAGTGATGCATCAGATCAGGGCAGCAAAAATGTTCTGCCCAGCTATTAGGTGTTTTGATTGGAAAATTGAAGTTTCAGATCATCTTCATTTCTATGAAGGTTTTAATGAGATCTCAGTAAACAGACTGTACAGGATTGCTGATATCTTGTCCTACTTTGCTTATCCATCTGCCTATTCAGCAGGCAGTGCAAATGTAAATTTTGGAAATCCCAGTTAGTCTATAAACTTATTACCAAAGAAACTGAAATGATCTTACCTAGTAAATGCCTGCACGCCTCATACACAGCACTCTGAGGAAGCTGAAGAGCGACCAAACATTTGTATTATGAGAGTATCGCAGGTAAATCTTTTTAAGAGTGTTGTGTATGAGGTAAAAAAGATTTACCTGCGATACTTTCATAATACAAGTGTTTGGTCGCTCTTCAGCTTCCTCAAAATGTTTAGAAGCAATTAATGAGATGTTTGAATTTATAGAAATGGAAGGAGATAGCCTCCTTAGCGCATGTGCCTACAAAATGGCTATCGTAGTTCTCAGCCATCAAATGATGTTAAAATATTGCCCTGTCATAAAATCATATTTTCAAAGTGCAGGACAGAAAGAATGTCCTTCTCTAATTTGGAAATACATTGAAGATGAGAATGGAGAAAAGAGGTACAGTAAAACAGACATTTGTATGCTCTTTCTTTAGAACTGCCTAATGGTCTTTGATGATGTATAAGAAGCCTAGAAAAGGATGGAGCGACTGTACCTGAGTTGTTTGCTGTTATGTTTAGTTGAGGCAAAAACTCGTATGGTGAGAAAATGACTCATTTTTTTGAAATGATTGCTTAAAATTTTTTTATAAGTCATCAGAAAAAGGCAACTTTCTCAACTAAACTAAAACTTTGATCTCACAAGTTCAAATTACATCTTTGCTTTAAAACTATTTTCTCTGAGAGAGAGGTGTAACTTGTCCATTCAGATGGTTTAAAAATGATAGACAAGCTTAAATGTAAAACATAAAACTATAGAATTTCTAGAAAACAACATAAAAGAAAATCTTCAGGACTTAGAACAGGGCTGAGGACACCAAAAGTGTGATCCATAAGGCTGAAAAGACAAGCTATTTACTGGGAAAAAATATTTGCAAACCATGCATCCAACAAACTGCTTGTATCCAGACTGTATGAGGAACTCTCAAAACAACAGTAAAAAAACAATTTGATGAGAAAATGGGGGAATTTCCTGGAGGTCCAGTGGTTAGGACTCCTTGCTTTCACTTCCGAGGGCCCGGTTCAACTCCTGGTCAGGAACTAAGATCCCACAAGCTGCATGGTGCGACCAAAAAAGGAAAAGGCACGTGAGGGACTTCCCTGGTGGCCCAGTGGTTAAGAATCTTCCTTCCAATGCAGGGGATGCAGGTTTGATTCATGGTCAGGGAACTAAGATCCCACATGCTGCTGGGCAACTAAGCCTGCGCGCTCTAGAGCCTGCGCGCCCCAACTACTGAGCCTGTGCGCTCTGGAGCCCGTGTGCCGCAATGAAAGATCCCACATGCCGCAAGGAAGATCCCGCAACTAAGACCGAATGCAGCCAAATAAGTAAATAAAAATAAAAATTTAAATTTAAATTTAAAAAAGCACATGAAAAGCTGTTCAGCATCATTAGCCATTAGGGAAACGCAAATTAAAACCACATGAGATATCACACACCTATCAGAATGGCTAAAATGAAACATAGTGATAACATCAAGGATGAAGAGACACTGGAGCCCTCATTCATTGCTGGGAGGAATGTAACATGGTACAGCTTCTCTGGAAAATAGTTGGGCAGTTCCTTTCAAAACTAAAAGTGGATTCACCATAGAGACTCAGCATTTGAATTCTTGGGCATTTATCCCAGAGAAATGAAGAGTTATTTTCATGCAGGGATTGGTACACAGATACTCATAGCAGTTTTATCCATGACAGCCAAGAATTGGAAATTCCTCAGATGTCCTTCAGTGGGTGATGGTTGAACAGACTGTGATCCATCCATACAGTGGGACACTGCTCAGCACTAAGAAGGGAGGAGCCCTTGGTACATGCAACAGCTTGTAGAAACCTCAGGGAAATCGTGCCGAGAGAAAAAAGCCAATTCCAAAAGGTTACATACTATGTTATTCCATTTATCTAATATTCATGAAGTAATGTAATTATAGAGATGGAGAACAGATTAGTAGTTGCCAGGTTAGGGGATGGGGGGACCGGACGGGTGTGGCTATAAAGGGCTGACAGGAGGGAGCCCTGTGGGGAAGACAGAGTGTGAGTGGGGGCTGCTGTGTGTGGTTATACAAGTGGTGTAGAGCTGCGTGCAAGCACGCATGCACGAGCGTACGTACAACTCGTGAAATCTAAATACAGTCTTTGGATTGTCCCAGTGTGCATTTTTGGTATCAGAGTGTTACTGAGTTGTATTCATTGCTGACCTCAGGGAAGGCTGGGTGAAGGGAACACGGGGCTTCCCTGTACATTTCTTTGCAGCTTCTTTTGAATCTATAATTATTGCAAAATGAAGAGTTTTATAAAACAGTGGATCTTTTAGACGTAGCTTATTTGATGAGGTTATAGGTGCAGACGACCTGATTAACAAACCAGCCTGTAGATACAAAGTGGATGGACGGTTTTGGAAGGGTTGAAATGAATTCCCACACGTCTAAAAACCTGCTCTTGCTAGTAAATAAAATTGTAACTACTCCACGCTGAAATGTTTTTGTTGAGAGGATGTTTAGCTTGATATCATCGCACTGGACTGACACCAGGCATCATTGTCCTGTGGGACTGACAAAGGCAGAGCGGCAAGTCAGAGTGAATTTTGCATGTGACTGTGTTCATTGTTGCCACCACAGGAAGAGAAGAGGGGTATCTCAGCAGCTGCAGGCAGTTCAGACAGGTATTATGGGGAAAGGAAACAGAAAGAGTAAAAATACCCTACTGTATCATGGAGCAGAAAGGAACAGGATATTTCTGTGTGTGGTGGTGGTGGTTAAATATAAGTAATATCTGTTTAGCCTTGTATTTATATTTTCCTTTTAAGAAGTCTTACATTCGTATATCTTAAAAGTACACAGTATAAAGCCTACAAAATTTAAATATCTAATAAATAATTTAAAAAGAGTTACAGTGCTGTATCAGAGGACAGAAACATTAAAAAACATTGTTATATTTTCTCACACATTATTTAATTAGTCCTATTAATTACTACTGATTGCCACTATTAGCTAGTTCTAGTGTTGTTTTATTTAAATAATAACATTTATGTAATAGAAAGGGAAATAATGCAGAATAATACAATTTCCATCAGCACCTAATTTTTTATGTTAAAGCAGTAACATGTGTATAGTTACCTATTATATATTATATTATTATGTCTTTTGTCTGTATTGCTGTGTCCTGGGTTGACTCTCTAAAAGTTGGTCGTCCCAAGAATAACTTCTCTTAACAATAGTGGAAGAAGCATAAGTAAGTCCAGCCAGGACTGTAGTTCCCTTGAGGGGGGATAGTAGAGTGTACCAAACTACTCAAGAATCTGTTCACTCCTCCTGATACCGCAGCATGAGGGGCTGACCCAGGGGTGTGTGTTTTTCCCTCAGTAAGAGAGCATTGTGCTTTTTAGTACCACATTTTAAATGTCTTCTTTTTTAAAAATATATGTATTTATTTGTTTGTACAGCAATCAACACAACATTGTAAATCAACTGTACTTCAATTGTAAATGTATTCTTTTTTAAAAATATTTATTTATTTGTATATTTATTTATTTATTTATTTATTTATTGGCTGAGTTGGGTCTTGGGTGCGGCATGCGGATCTTTCTTTGCGATGCACGGGCTTCTCTCTAGTTGTGGCCCGTGGGCTGTAGAGCATGCAGGCTCAGTAGTTGCAGTGCATGGACTTTCTAGTTGTGGCGTGTGGGCTTAGTTGCCCCTCGGCATCTTAGTTCCCTGACCAGGGATCAAACCTGCGTCCCCTGCATTGGAAGGTGGATTCTTAACCAGTGGACCACCAGGGAAGTCCCATTAAATGTATTCTTGAGTAATCTGGATATGGCATCATACCTAACAAAAGCAGGAGTGAGAGTAAAGGAGTATGAAAAAGAAAAATTGGAAAAAACATTAGAAGACATTGTTTCTGGCATATACTAAGAGATGTATAAATATTTGTAAAAAATAAAGAGATGTATAAATATTTGTTGAATAGATGTGAGTTAATGAATGAATGAGTGAATGAGTGAAAAGCATGCAAAGTGTTGCTAAATTTTCCAATCCGGTTTATTGTGTAGACCAGCAGTCCCCAACCTTTTTGGCACCAGGGACCAGTTTCGTGGAAGGTAATTTTTCCATGGAAGGGGTGTGGGGGGATGGTTCGGGGGTAATGTGACCGATGGGGAGCAGCAGATGAAGCTTCCCTTGCTTGCCTGCCGCTCACCTCCTGCTGTGCAGCCGGGTTCCTAACAGGCCAAGGACCCATACCTGTCTGCAGCTCAGGGGTTGGGGACCCCTGGTGTAGACTATCTCTAAAAAGGAATTAGGAGAATACAGATTAGAAATCTTTTTAAAATCACAGTTCTCAGTTGACTTAAATTGATTATATGTATAGGAATATGGTCTTTTGTGCTGTTTTAGGTGCCAGTTCCATTGCTGCCTTCAGGATATCAGAGAAGTGAATTTGGCTTTGTCAGAATGTTTCCAAACAATCCAGTCAGGAAGCCACACCCTTTCAAAACATACACACTCTCACACACAGATTTAAGTTAAGCTGGATTTTTACATGTTTTTTAATTTGCCCAGCTTTTATAAAACTTTTCATTTTCATAAAGGTACTCTCATGGAAATATTAATCACATTTAAAATTAAACTTGTTTAAAGTTAGCTTTTCATAGAAACAAATTATATGGTTTTATAATATGTATCTTTCCAAAACTTGTAAGACCTACGAATAACCACATCCCACAGTGGCCTCATAGCTTCAGGGATGAAAAAGATCTTCAGCTTTTGACTCTTCAGATCACTGAAAGTTATGGCTGGAAAGGGTCGGAGAATTAACCCAGCCCATCCCCACCCACACATCAATCCCTCCGGGTTACCCCACCCCTAACGCCCCTCCCCAACTATTGTGTAGATGAGGAAACTTTAGTCCCAGAAGACCTTTCCCAGATATTTCCATCGTGTTCTTTCTGATGCCTTCACCATGTGTGTCCACACTTTGTTAACCAAAGAGAACATTTATTTTGGTTTTCAGTAGAAAGATAATGAATCTAACGGCTTTTCCTAGCTCTGTGTGTGGTCCTTTCAAAAAAGAGAAGGTAGAACTGCCAGGAGCAGGAGCTCAGAAGCGCTTAGTTTCTGTTGTACCTTCAGCTCAGCCTCAAGTTTTCATTTGTCCCCTTTAAGTTTAGTTCCACAAATAATGAAGCTGCCACCAATTTATTTACTTATTTATTTTTTAGTTTTTAAAGTGCATTCTTCCCCAATACCAT
This sequence comes from Neophocaena asiaeorientalis asiaeorientalis, assembly GCF_003031525.2. Taxonomy (NCBI): domain Eukaryota; kingdom Metazoa; phylum Chordata; class Mammalia; order Artiodactyla; family Phocoenidae; genus Neophocaena; species Neophocaena asiaeorientalis. The sequence continues at coordinate 3,025,344 of NW_020173040.1, forward strand.
CTTTTTGTATCATTAAACCTTGTTGAATAATGTTAATTCCAAGCCCATAGTCCAAAAAGGCTTTTGCAACATTTACTAAATAATAGTTTGCTAATTCAAAAGAGTATAAAATATGGTCATTTACTTATAAGATTCTTGTGCTTTAAAAAATGTACTTACGAAAAATTATACTGCACCTTGAAAAATATAAATGAAGAGACTGGATAAATTAGCATGTAAATGTGGGTGGCATTTGTGCGAAAAGTAATTCTAATGTACTGAAAGTAGCCATATTCATCAAGAGTTAAAGTATCAAATTAACTTTCAAATATTTTCAAATAAATAGCTAGTATTACGGACAAATATTTAACTATGTTGAATTTTTCTTTTACAAGTACAGTATTTTGCTAATGATACTAAGATGAGCTACAGAATCCTTACAAAGATTATTTTAAAGCTATGTGATTCAGCTAAATTGATCAATTTAAAATCCTTTAATATTTTGTTTTAGTAAAAAAATACCTTAGCTAAAACATCACTATACACCTCAGTGACTTTGGTTTAGTTTGTCTGTGGCACCCTAAACACTCTCTAATTAATCCTTATGTCTGAATCCAGCATCTGCTGGCGAACATCTGTCGTAAGGAGGAAACATCCTTAGGGTCATGTTTGTCCTTAGGGTCCACAGGGTGAAATATGCCCTGTTGCAAAGTGTCCCAGATGTGTTCCTGGGTGCTGGCTAGCCCTAGCCAGACTCTGACAGGAGAGTGTATGCTCTCTCTATGTACTGGCTACGTGGGTTGCAGAATTGTGTCAGAGGAGACAGGCAGGGCCGTCTGCCAGCAATCCCAAAGGCTATTGTGTAGTGTCTGATCATAGGTGACCAGGGGGCAGAGCCAGACCTTTTTAGTCCTTAGAAGAAAAAAGAAAGTTCTACGTTTATCGGTCATACCTGCCTTTATCAGTGGAGAGACTACTTGGTTTTATAGCCCTTATTATACATACAAAAGGAGGCAGTCTACCTAAGCCTTCTTGCCTTTAGAGCAGTTTCTATGTATATCATTTTCTAGTGATGTGGAATTCCCATTCAGATACACTTACAGAGCACATGCCACGTACCCCACAGTACTAAGAAGCTAATCTTTTGCATGTGTTTGTGTAGTACTCCTATAGGTTTAGCCTTACATATCAGTTTGTCCTTGCAGTGTAACGAACCACCCCAATACTAAACATCTTTAAAAATAATCATGGTTCTAGGGCTTCCCTGCTGGCACAGTGGTTGAGAGTCCGCCTGCCGATGCAGGGGACACAGGTTCGTGCCCCGGTCCGGGAGGATCCCACATGCCACGGAGCGGCTGGGCCCGTGAGCCATGGCCACTGAGCCTGCGCGTCCGGAGCCTGTGCTCCGCAACGGGAGAGGCCACAACAGTGAGAGGCCCGCGTACCGCCAAAAAAAAAAAAAAAAAAAAAAAATTCATCATGGTTCTATGGGCTGGCAGTTTGGGCTCGGGTCAGCTAAGTGGTTCTTTTGCTAGACTTGCCTGGGCTCACTTACGTTGGTGCCGTCAGTTTGTGGCTTGGCTGGGACTGGATGGTCTAGAATTCCCTTGCTCCTGTCTCTGGAGGTTGGCAGACTTTCAGCCAGAGCATCTTGTTTCCTTTCCATGTGACCTCTCCAGCAGGCTAACCTGGGCTTCTTCCCCTGGAGGTCGCAGGGTCCTCAGCAGCAAAAGACAGCAAGCCCTGATGCCCAAGTGCTTTTCAGGCTTCTGCTTGTGTCATGTTTGCCCTTTAAAACAAGTCATGCTGCTACCCAGATTCAGGAGGTTGAAAAGAAAGACTCTACCTCTTGTTGAGAAGAGCTGCCCTGTCACATTGCAATGGGGCATCCAAACAGGGATGGCAAGAATTTCTGACAATTATTTGTCATCTCCCTACCTTTGCTGATGGGAATATTTCTGTTTTTATTGATTTTCATGATAACAAATTTCAAATGTACACCAACATTCAAACATACCCTAAAGTAAAAAGAATGATACATTAAACCTCTTACATGCCCATCACCTGGATTCAACAATTTTCAATATTTTGCTGCTTTTTTTTTTGCCTGTATTTAAAATTTTTTCTCTTTGCTGAAGTATTTTAAAGCAAGTCCCAAACATGGTGCTGTTTCAGCTCTGCATGTTTCAATATGCATCTCCTTGAAAAGGATACCTTACTTATGTGGCCACATGCCATGATCATATCTTGGTATCATCTAGCACTTAGTCCATAGTTAAATTTCCCCAATTGTCTCAAAAATGTCTTTTTACAATAGGTAGATTTGAAAAGGATTCCATCCACATAAGGTCCATAGCAGTCCCAACTTGCTTTTCTTTTCTTTTTTTCCTATTAATTTGTTTTGAAAACTGGCTGAGTTTTCCTATATACTATAGGAATAGTATAGTATAGTTCTATATAGTATATAGAACCTCCCACATTCTGCGTTTGTCTGTCTGCTTCCTCGTGGAGTCATTCAAGGTGCATCTCCAGCTTTTGTATTTCTGTTTGTGGAAGTCTCCCTATAGGTGAATTTCATTCAGGTGCCACTCTTGGGGCAGGTGTCCTTTGTAGAGAGGGTTGTGTGCTTCCAGTCGCATCACACAGAGGCATCAGTGTTGGCTTGTCTTGCTTTCAATAATGCTATAACATTGATGGGTGGGTTGATCCTTTGATGATCAGTACCCGAATCTGTTATTTCAGTGTTACAAGACGATGATTTCCTAATTCCGTCATTCCTTCCAGATTTATTAGCTGGAGTTTCTTTCATAAGGAACTTTCCCTCATCAGTTAGAGTCATTTGGTTATCTGCAATAATATTCAGACAGAATATATATTCTTTCCTTTCAATTGACAGCTTAGAGAATAAGGAGTTGGTACCTGAGTTATAGCTAGAGCTACTCAATACGTAGTTGTTTGGGGGCCTCTCTTGCTTATTTACTCTCTTTTTTGATATTACAGCTAGACGTCGGAGATATGGCAGGTTCTAATCCAGACCACTGCAATAAAGCAAGTATCACACTAGAGCAAGTCAAATGAATCTTTTTGATTTCCCAATGCATATAAAAATTATGTTTGCACTATACTGTAGTCTGTTAATGTGCAATAATAACATTATGTCTGAAAAAAGAATGTGCATACCTTAATTAAAAAATGCTTGATTGATAAAAAATGCTAACCATCTGACAATGGAGGGTTGCCACAGACCTTCAATGCAGGGTTGCCACAGACCTTCAATTTATAAAAAAATGCGATACCTGCAAAGTATAATAACACGAGGTATGCTTGTATTATGAATTCATGGGTTTTAAATATTCAGTGTGTTTCAATCGCATTTTTTCTTTTTTTTTGAGGCTCAAATTGTTTCATCTTTGGCCAGTGGAAGCTACTTGGTTGCTTCTCTCACCTTTTGATCCATTATTCTTTGAGAATTTCCTTGCTTTCTGGCACAGTATATCCCAGGATTATCTTGTATGTTTCTTGCTCCAGACCTGTAATCAGCCATTCCTGGCTGGAGATTACAGTATGGGCACTGGTTGGGCTCAATGCTATTGAGTTTTTATTATTTCTAATCCTTTCGATGGCAAAAGCTGGGAAATATATATATATGTGTGTGTATATATATATATATATATATATATAGTCAGCCCTCTGTATCTGTGGACTCTGCATCTATGGATTCAACAAACTGCAGATTGAAAATATTCGGAAAAAATTCCAGAAATTTCCAAAAAGCAAAACTTGAATTTGCTGCACACTGGCAACTATTTACATAGCAGTTACATTGTATTAGGTATTATAAGTAATCTAGAGATGGTTTCAAGTGTATGGGAAGATGTGCATAGGTTATATGCAAATACTACATAAGGGGCTTGAGCATCCTTGAATTTTGGTATCTCCAAGCGTCCTGGAACATATAGATACATATATATGTTTCTTTTTCTCTTAAGTATATATTTTTTTTTTTTTTTTTTTTTTTAATGGCTCACGGGCCCAACCGCTCCGTGGCATGTGGGATCTTCCCGGACCGGGGCATGAACCCATGTCCCCTGCATCTGCAGGCGGGCTCTCAACCACTGCGCCACCAGGGAAGCCCTCTTAAGTATATTTTTAAAGTTGTTATACTGATTTTTTACCTTAAATTAGAATTGCAAAATTTTTATTTAACTTCTTCAATTTTACGCTTTTTTCCCTTTTCAGTGGAAAATTTTGGTTCTTAACTGTGTTAACATACACTAATATATATTGATATATTAACGAATATATAACTAGTGTGAAAACATATATTATAATTTAGCATTACTATCATATACTAATGCTAATAATATATAATATTAGCATTATTACTTTGAAACTGTTGTATATTTACATTTAACTTTGAAACTGTTATACACATAATGTGATAATGCTAATGTAAATTATTGTCTGTTAATAATGCTAATAAATATTAAATACACTAATGTATTAATACATATATAAAACAGCTAATTACTATATATTAGTTAATACACTAATGAGTATGTCAGTTTTATATTAATGTGCACACACATGTAGATAAAAGTTTCAAAATAATAATGTTGATATTATTACTAACAGACTACTGGATGAAATTTAAGATTTCTCTGCAGTGCCCTTTTCCTTAGAAGATATTCCACTGAGAATACAGTCAAAGCACTTTGGACAAGTCATTGGGAACAGTTCTTTGCCTTGTATGGTTAGGGCACGAAAGTAGTGTTTATTTTCTCACCCCAGTATTTACAGATGCCTTTTTTCTTCTTGATTTCATTTTTTAAAAAATATGCAAAACACTTTTGTTTCCAAAGTCAAAACTATAATATCGACTCTGTCTAGAAAAGTCTCAGATTATTGATGTCTCTCCCTCCTCTAAAGGCAATTCCTTTTATTTGTTTATTTTGCAAATATATGTATATATTTTACTCCCTTTTAAAGTTATGTTAAATATAAAAATATATTTACCTCTTTTTCGGTGGAGTTCCACTAACTTTTCTACATTTTATGTTTATTATTTGTTTTAAAAGACTACTATTATAAAGGTTTTACACATGCATAAACTGTAAACAAAATCCAAACATTGTACTTTGGGAGACCAGACTGTTTAGCTTCTGTTAAGGAATATATCTGGTTGTTTTTTTTTAATCCAGTGAGTTTGGTACTCCCTGCCATCTGGGAAAGACAGATGCCAAACTAAAGTGGGATGGAAAGATTTCTTCTGATCTCCATTTATTGTTTGAGGCTGAGAAAATATCTCACAGAAGTTCTTTTACAATGATGAGTCTGAGAAAATAAGTTCCTTGAGCATAATAAGAACCATGAAACTCCAGGTGTGCCCTGAGTGTTGTCCTTTGTGATTTTTTTTTTTTTTTTTTTTTTTTTTGTTTTTGCGGTACGCAGGCCTCTCACTGTTGTGGCCTCTCCCGTTGCGGAGCACAGGCTCCGGACGCACAGGCCCAGCGGCCATGGCTCATGGTCCCAGCCGCTCCATGGCATGTGGGATCTTCCCGGACCGGGGCACGAACCCGTGTCCCCTGCATCGGCAAGTGGAGTCTCAACCACTGCGCCACCAGGGAAGCCCCTCTGTGACTTTTTAATTTACCCTCTGCCTCATTCATAGTCATGTTCACAGACTTGAACTTAAGAAATTCTAGAGCCTCAAAATGGACATGGCCAAAATAGTTTTCATAAGATTTGGAAAGGAGGAGGCTTGGCAAAATTGGAAGAATATCAGAGAAATTAAAGAGATAAAACGGGCAGAACTTGATGTACTTCTGTTAATAATGTTGTAACATTGTTAATTTTTTTGGTTTTTAACATATCTACCATAGTTATATAAAATGTTGACATTAGGGGAACCTGGGTGAAAAGTATAAAGGAAGTCTTTGTACTATCTTTTCAACTCTTCTGTAAAGCTAAAATTATTCCAAAAGAAATTTTATTTCGTATACATATACACGCTCACACACACAGGCAGCAGACTAAAAAGTCTTAGAATGCATTAAATACAAAGGGATCCTTAGAGAACTTCAACAAAGCAGTAAGATAAATAACCTAACAGAAAAAAGGGGGTAAATGAATAAATGTCAAGTAATATACTGTTTTTGTCTGCCAGACAGGCAAAAATGTATGATTAAAATCAAGCGTTCATATGGGTGGGGGGAAACAGGATAGGTTGATCTAATATTCTTGGTTGGCAAGTCAACAGTATCAGTTTAGCATTTTTATTTTAAATAAGCATATACTTCAATCAAAAAAAGCCATTTGGGGCTTTCCTGGTGGCGCAGTGGTTGAGAGTCCGCCTGCCAATGCAGGGGACACGGGTTCATGCCCCGGTCCGGGAAGATCCCAGATGCTGCGGAGCGGCTGGGCCCGTGAGCCATGGCCGCTGAGCCTGTGCGTCCGAAACCTGTGCTCTGCAACGGGAGAGGCCACAACAGTGAGAGGCTCGCGTACCGCAAAAAAAAAAAAAAAAAAAAAAAAAAATGCCATTTGGATATCACTCTCTAGTTAGATTTAAATAGCAGTATTCCTGGGTAGTGGAAATGGGGGATGTAGGCCAGTTGGACTTTTGAAAAATACCTATTGCTTGAGTCTTTTACAGAAGGAATGTACCCCTGTATTAGTTGTGAAATTAAGGGGGAAAAGAAAGAATGCCAAGAGCCCAGGGCAGGCATTGACAACAGAGAGACCCAGAGGTGAGAGAACTCTCAGGAAGCTCATCATGAACCGGTAGAACACTGTCTAGAGGGGCTGGACTCGAAGCTGCCTGTGCCACTTGTGGGATCCAGTGCAGAATGAAAATGTGGAACCCTTTGCTCAAAAAGCAGAAAAAAGTATCATTAACAGTACATATAATTTTTCCATTTATCTTTATATCAGGCTAGTTTTCTTTTTTTTTTTTTTGCGGTACACGGGCCTCTCACTGTTGTGGTCTCTCCCGTTGCGGAGCACAGGCTCCAGACACGCAGGCTCAGCGGCCATGGCTCACGGGCCCAGCCGCTCCACGGCATGTGTGATCCTCCCGGACCGGGGCACGAACCCACGTCCCCTGCATTGGCAGGGGGACTCTCAACCACTGTGCCACCAGGAAAGCCCTCAGGCTAGTTTTAAATGCAAAGATCAGAACATTTAACTCGTATGAGGAATTAGTTGAATTATGCAATTGATATTTCATGGCTTGTCCCTGGAGTTGTCCCTCAAGCCAACCAGAAGAGACAAGCACAGCAAACTCAGAAAGGTTGGGAGGAGAGAGGACCCCACTCCCCAGCAGAGACCCACAGGCAGGGGGAGCACCCCTAGGCCTGGGATAATCACAACCAGAAGACCCTCCAAGGCCCTGGGGGTCCCACTTGCCTGCTGGGCCTAGCAGAACCCCCTTCTCACAAGCTGCCTGACCAAGATGCCCTAGCTGGGCACAGGGTCTGGGGGGATTGAGCTCCTAGCCTGCTGCTGCAGCCCACAGCAGACAGCAACCACCAGGGATCCTTAAACCTCCAGTCCGGGAAGGCTTGGTACCCGAGTGGGAGCTGAGAGAGAGGCTCCCCCTACCAAGGTGGAAAACAGCACTGCCTGCCGGGGCTCTTGCCCCACCCAGGATGCTGTGGTACCCAGCCCTCGCCCATCCCTGTCAGGGAGGGAGGTATAGGCCAGTCTTCAGGAGTCCTGGGAGCAGGCAGCCTGGAGCCCCGCCCCAGAGGCCGCAGGAGCCAGGACCAGTGTGAGCTGAGACCACAGGACCCCAGTGTGGGCTCTATCCACCTTCACTTACAAAATACAAATCCAAAGCGAAAACCATTCAGATTCAGAGCATTAAACCCCAAGTGCAGGGGCTTCTGAGCGCCGGGTTGTACAGCTGCACTGCCGGCACACCTTTGAAGGTAGCCTGGGTGGAGTCAGGGGCTTTTGTTTCTGTTTTTTCCCTCCGTTTTTAAGATGGGAGAAACTAGGAGAAGCTTGAATTCTGAGAGGTAGAATCCTTTAGCTGAGAGAGGACAAAGATGATGGCCAGATAACTTGGCTGATAGGGCCAGGCCCCCAGATGGGATTCCCTGCCCAGGGGGGAGGGAAAGAGAAGAAAAGCCAATGTTAGGATAGGTGTGTCATATTTGGCAGGAAGGGAAGGGAGTTTCCATTCCTCAATTTCTGTTTTCTCTATGAATTATCTGCTTGGGCTGGGGAGGAGGTCTTTGAGGGGTCATTAGGAGAGTGTAGAAGTGGGAAACAGGAGCTGTGAAGGAGGGGCAGACTGCTCCCTCCAGTCCAGCTGGAGTCATGGATTCCACGGAATTATGAACTTTCTAGTTGGCCTGGTTGTGTGATATTCACGACCCTAAAGAGAGAAAGCTCTACCTTGCCACGGTCAGAGGAAGCATGGCCCCACTCTTCCTTAGGAGGAACTCTTCTTAGGAAGGACTGTTCTTTATTCTGAACGGAACAAAAAATGACTTGTTTTTAGTGTTTCTACGTTCTTTAAAAAAACGAAGTGATGTTGGTGATAAGTAGCATTCTTCTGGTATTTTTTTTTTTATTCTGGCAAAAATCTATATAAAATGTACCATTTTAAACATCTTTAAGTGTGTACAGTTCATAATGTTTGCTTTTAAATGTTCTTTACTTTGCAAAATAAAATAAGATTAAAAGTTGGTCATTCTGTATTGTACCCCTAAAGTGGGTTTTTTTGTTTCTTTTGTTTTTGTGAAATTTTACTGGTCTATGATATCTAGAAACTTTATGAGCTTTAAAAAACTTTTTCCTATTTAACAGTGTTATATGACTCTTATCGGCAGAGGAAAACTCTGAAGCAGTTTATAGAATGTTGAAAAATATGGCGTAAGAGTGAGATTAGGATTACTTATCTTATTTTGTTGTTACAGTGCTCTGATAAAGTTCTCCTAATTCCAGTATTTTGTATATATGTCTCTTTTGTGACATTATCAAGACTGTCTCACTTTCTGCCACAGTGCCATACTTCCCCTTTATATTTCATGTGTAAACTCACAGCTCATACTAAAAATAACTGTTTTTCTAAGGATTTTTTTGGTAACAGAAAGATAAATATACATATGTAAAATGTGGGTGTGGTTATAGTTGTTCATTTGGTCAAAGCTGTTTTAATAAATGGTTCTAAGATTTATAAAGGTATCGCATACATGCTGTTTTTTCATTCTGAGCCACAGACACCAAAAGTCCCACAGGAAGTTGTCTTTGAAAGTGTCGTGGTTTTTTAGTTTCCTGTTCAGTTTGCATTAGATGATCAGAAATAGTCTGTGCTATCGAAAGAGATTCTTGGTTAAACTTTATTGTAATTCTAAATGAGAATCTCAAATTTGCTTGTATTTCTTCCCATATAATTGATCTAGAGGAGCTATAATCACATCCATATGTAGGCATTAAAGTTGTGGTATAATGTGAACCTTTTTTTGATGTTGAAAGGATAAACTCTTCATTGTTAAAGGGGCAACTATCTGAGATTATGCTTTATGCTTTCCACTTCTTATCAAACCATCTCCCCGGAAATAAACTGTAGGAATGGATATGTGCTTTTAATTCTTGACAACTAACTTTTACCTTTATTTTTACATATGACAAAACCTTCCTCTTGATTCTTTAGAGAAAAGGAGATACATTAAAAAAATTGTACAGCTTAATTAATTTTTTAACACCTTTATAGGAGTATAATTGCTTTACAATGGTGTGTTAGTTTCTGCTTTATAACAGAGTGAGTCAGCTATACATACACATGTATCCCCATTATCTCCTCCCTCTTGCATCTCCCTGCCATCCTCCCTATCCCACCCCTCTAGGTGGTCACAAAGCACAGAGCTGATCTCTCTGTACTTTGTGGCTGCTTCCCACTAGCTATCTATTCCACATTTGGTAGTGTATATATGTCCATGCCACTCTCTCACTTCGTCCCAGCTTACCCTTCCCCCTTCCCGTGTCCCCAAGTCCATTCTCTACATCTGCATCTTTATTCCTGTCCTACCCCTAGGTTCTTCAGAACCATTTTTTTTTTTTAGATTCCATATATATGTGTTAGCATCCGGTATTTGTTTTTCTCTTTCTGACTTACTTCACTCTGTATGACAGACTCTAGGTCCATCCACCTCACTACAAATAACTCAATTTCGTTTCTTTTTATGGCTGAGTAATATTCCATTGTATGTGTGAACCACATCTTATTTATCCATTCATCTGTCAATGGACACTTAGGTTGCTTCCATGTCCTGGCTATTGTAAATAGAGCTGCAATGAACATTGCGGTACATGACTCTTTTTGAATTATGGTTTTCTCAGGGTATATGCCCAGTAGTGGGATTGCTGGGTCGTATGGTAGTTCTATTTTTAGTTTTTTAAAGAACCTCCGTACTGTTCTCCATAGTGGCTGTATCAATTTACATTCCCACCAACAGTGCAAGAGGTTTCCTTTTTCTCCACAACAGCTTAATTTAGATATTATAACTACCATTGAAAAAAAAATTTAAAGTATACTATTACTCATTGAAATATTTTTATCAATGTAATTTTTTTTTTTTTTTGCGGTAGGCGGGCCTCTCACTGTTGTGGCCTCTCCTGTTGAGGAGCACAGGCTCCAGACGCGCAGGCCCAGCAGCCATGGCTCACGGGCCCAGCCGCTCCGCGGCATGTGGGATCTTCCCGGACTGGGGCACGAACCCGTGTCCCCTGCATCGGCAGGCAGACTCTCAACCACTGCGCCACCAGGGAAGCCCTATCAATGTAATTTTTAAAGCATAGTATTCTCAAGGTTAAATTTCTTGCTTGATTTCATTATTTTTAAAACCATGGCAAAAGGAAAATAAACTAAAATTGCCATCAGATGTATTAGATCTTTGACAGATCATTATGTAATCTAGCATTTAACTTACATACGGTAGGCTTGATGAAGAGTGACAAATGAGGAAAGAGGAAAGGTCTCAGTGCATTTGTAGATAACATTTCTAGGTTTAGGTCTGTTAAAGGTATGATGTCTAGTTCTAGGCAGGTCATGCTGATTGCACATCTTATTAAATGGGAAGACTAATAAAGATAATGTGGAAGGTCTTCCACAGCCACCTTTTCAAATAAAAAAATAATATCACCACAATTTAAAAAAAATAGCATTTGTTCATAAGGAAATTTTAATTACAGTTCCTAAAAGAATAATACTTTGTCCAAAAACAAACGTCACATCCAACATGACTTTAAAACAAAAGAGACTGTAACCATTTCTGTGCATGGGGAAAAAAAAGGAAAGAATAAGGGTTTGATTTGCAGAATGCTTTTTTCTAGTTCCATAGCTTCAGGTTGCAAAATGTATGGTATTTTACTTTGAAATTTTAATTGATATTTATGTATGATATACAGATATTTCTTGGTTACGGTAAGTTAGATCTTTTCATACAGTTTGAATTCTAGAGAAAACCATCGTTTAAAACCTGATGTTTCTGCTTTTTTCTGTTTCTCGTGTACCTTTTATGGCACTATACTAGGTACTTTTAAGGAGCTTACCATTTAATGTTACTAAGAATTCCTGACATTTGTGAAGAGCTTTACATTTTACAGTGTAGAATAATGAGGGCGGGAAAGATTTCTTAAATACTCCTTGGTGTCTAGCGAGGGCGTTTGCACTGCGGGCTGATCAGCCGGACCGTGGACCGAACGTCCTCCCAGCGTTTTCTGCTGGGCGCCTCCCCTTCTCTCGCCACTAAGAATTTCAACATTTTTTATGCCAAAAATATGCTTTTGGGATCCCTGTCTGTACTGGCTGGAGAAGGGGGTGTTGGGTCTATATCGAGGCCTCGTGTGCGTGAGCCCCCTGGTGCCCGTGACCAGTGTCCGCGGGGCAGTCGATCTGTCCGCAACGACAGCCAGGACGCACTTCACAGCGAGGCCTAGGCAGGCGAGCGACGGGGGCCGCGGCCAGGTGTGTCTCTGTTCAAGTCGCAAAGGCTGGGTACACGGAGGCTCGCTCCTCGGGGGCGCTTTCCGCCGGACCCGTGATGCGAACAAACAGGAAACTCCGTCTCCAAGCTACTTCGGAAACTGGGCTTTTCCTTCCGCAACAGGGGTCGCGTCCGGACAGGAAGCTGACCAGCCGCTCGCCCCTCGCCCTC
>NW_020173040.1:3037506-3053006 GCF_003031525.2 Neophocaena asiaeorientalis asiaeorientalis
GCGCGGCGCGGACTTTTGTCCTAGTTGAGTCCCCTCCCCGTGGGCCGGGCCTCTCCAGCGCCCCCGCCCCGCTCGCTCCCGGGAGATGTTTATCTGGGCAGCTGCGTGAGGAGCCGGTGGCTGGCGGCGAGGAGTCTCGGGTCCGAGGAGCGTCTTGTGGCACCGGAGAGACAAGATGTCCGCCAGGGCCGCGGCCGCCAAGGTGAGCGCTTTGGGGGCCCGTCCCGCCGGGGTCCTGTCTCCCTCCTCCCGCGGGCTGGCTGCCGGGCCGGGGCCCGAGGAGCGGGCGGCTGGCCGGGGGTGGGGACGGCTGGGGCCCAGGCAGGTGCATCGCGGCGGCGTCGCTGGCAGTCCCCGGCTCATGTCTGCTCGGGGAGGGAGCAGGGCGGGCGGGAACGCGCAACAGGTCCCGCCGGGAAGCCGGGCGCGGGGAGCGGAGGTCGGGCCGGAGCCACCTCGGTGGGCGGCGGCTGCTGTCTTTGCGGGAGTGGTTGGTCCCTGGCGAAACCGTGTGGTTTCGATCTGATGTCACTGTCGCTGGTATGCGCGCGCCCGCGACAAGACATTGGGACGGCAAACACTCCGCCCGAGTGGAGTAGGCTGGATTTTTGTTGTTTTAACTCTGTTTTATTTACTTACGGAAACATTGAAAAAACTAATCTCTTAACAGTTTTTAATAGTTTAGTTTGAATTAAACTTTCAGAAGTACCACAAAATAACCTTAAAAATGGACAATTAGATGAACTCTAAACAATAAAAATTGGCAAAGACGTGTGGGTTCCTCAAAAAAGTAACACTTTTTCCTATCAATTTTTCCATGTGCTTTGAAGTATTATGCCATTTTCTTAGTGCTTTCAAACCAATTCGTATATGACATCAAAAAGCTGAAGTTCTTTTTTTTTTTTAATACATTTATTTATTTTTTTAAATTTTTGACTGCGTTGCGTCTTTGTTGCGGTGCGCGGGCTTCTCATTGCGGTGGATTCTCTTGTTAGGGAGCACAGGCTCTAGGCACGTGGGCTCAGTAGTTGTGGCTTGCGGGCTCTAGAGCGCAGGCTCAGTAGTTGTGACCCACGGGCTTAGTTGCTCCGCGGCATGTGGGATCTTCCCGGACCAGGGCTCGAACCCTTGTCCCCTGCATTGGTAGCGGATTCTCAACCACTGAGCCACCAAGGAAGTTCCCTGAAGTTCTTAAAAATCAGTTAATATTCTCCTCTCCTTTTGTACATTTTAACCTTTTTCACCATAAAATAGTACCTGCTCTTTTAAACGATTGCGGGAATACAGAAATGTGAAGAGTAAAAATCTTCTTCCTTAAAAATCAATTCATTACTTCAAACAGTATCAAAGTGCTTACGCAGGTACTGGTTTGATTTTTTCTGTTTGAAATGTTTATTCATAGTATCTCGGACCAGGTATAATAAGGCCCTGGAGTTTCTGATCTCAAGACCTTGTTTTCTGGCTGGCAGAAGTTAGCGGATACATTTAGTAGTGAATAAATTCTTCTAAGGAATTTAGTGTTCTCTCTTTAAGAAAACTTTCATGTGTACAAGAAAACTTTCATGTGTACCTTTTTGACCGTACACTGATTAAGTACAATCTAAAGATTTAGAATAAAAGGCAGAATTTTGCATGATTTTAAAATAAGCTTTCATTATTTACTTTTCTTGGGAGGAAAGGCTTTGTTTCCGTATTACAGAGAATGTCACTGTGTTCCTGCACTGTGATCTCTGGCACTTAATATACAAGACCACACACTCTAAAAAGGTTATTTCATGTATGCAGAGAAGTAAGTTTTCAATAGATTGCCATGGTAAAATGATGATTTAGAAGGAGTCATACATTTTCTCCTGAATCATGGTGTTGAGATTTTATGGCATATTGAAAAATATCACTAGTTAAACACTACATTTTAGGGACGTTTGCATTCTTAAACATTTATGAGTAGAATGTCAGTTGAAAGCTTACTTTTCTGAAATGCTGTGTTATGGGGCCACCATTGAATCTTATGTAGAGCAAGGCAGGCTGTAAAAGATAGATGAAATGAAATAGTATTCAACCAACCAAGTCACGTTTGATTTTGTAAGGTGATTAAAATGCTTAATAAGAACCAGGCTGTGTACTCAATACTGTACGTATATTTTTGTTTCCTCCACTTCCCAGTTAAAAAAAAAGTGAAGATATTAATTTTGCAGCTTGCTTTTATTGCTTTTAGCATAATAGTTTGTAGAACTCTTCTCGAAACCAGTACCTTTGATTCTGTAGTCTTTGTAATGGTTGAATATTCTTCCATCCCATGAATATGCTGCAGGTCATTATTGCCTTACTGATAGACATTTAATTTGTTTCCAGGATTTTATTGTAATAAGTAGCCTTATATTTTTATATATGCATTTATATAGTATTACTGTATGTCCTATTCTTAAAAGTGGAATTTCTGGGTCAAAGGGTATGTGCATTTAAAATTCTGATATACGCCACTAAATCTTTCTCCAAAACGGTTGTACCTAGGAATAAATATAACAATTGTTGGTAACTTACCTAATTTTAGAGGACATAAAACCTCAGTAAATGAGATGAGAAAATATACTCTCTGACTGGGGGAGAGTGACTCTTGTAGAATATACCAAATTTCCTAGAGTTGGTGTATAAATGTTAACACAATTCCAAATAGAATTCCAGTGCAGTATTGTAGAAAACTTGACATACTGATGAGAAAGTTTATCTGATAAAATAAATGGATGATAGCCATGAACTTTTTGGAAAAAGAATACCTTATTAGAAAACCTAATGTGTTATAAATTCAGAGTAATTTGAGGCAGTCTTTTAGCTCAGGAATAGACATTGGGATCACAGAGTCCAGAAACATCTGTGTGTTTATGAGGTTTTAGTGATTATGATCGTCAGCATTTAATGTGTGTCAGCTATTGTTCTAAGTGCTTAACATGAATTAACTGATGTAGTTCTCAGTATTGATATGAAGTGAGCACTACTGTATATTCCCCAGTTTATGGATGAGGAGATTGAAACAGAGAGATAAAGTAACTTACCTAAATTCACCTAGCCAGCAAGAGGGAGAATTGAGACTGCATGATAAAAATAACATGGAAGATTACTGGAGAAAGGATGGATTATTCAATAAATAATGCTGGGACTGTTGGTTATCCTCTCTGAAAAAAAAAAAATTTTTTTTAGGCTCCCCCCCCAAAAATCCAAATGAAATGTTTGAAAAAGTGCAAAGAAGATAAATCATAAAATACTAGAAGAAAGTATAGGATGCTTTTAAAAAATATATACTTAAATTGGAAAGGGCTTCTCAGTGCATGATATTAACTTAAGTAATAAAGGAAAAGTTCAGATATACATCTGAATTTGCAAACAGAATTACTAGTGTACCTGATATGAAATGATTCAAAAGTTGAAAACAGGAATTTGAGGGCGGTTCTGTGTCTCACCAAGGAATTGTTTAGTTATGTAAGAAAATGATATGAATAATTGGGAACATTTCCATTTGTTGAATCACAGAAAGTGGCTGAAGCAAGTACAGTGGCTTCTGGATTTTTAAGCTGTTTCACTTCAGAGGAAGCAATAAAATGTAACATTGTACTGTATGCTTA
The DNA here is from genome assembly GCF_003031525.2 of Neophocaena asiaeorientalis asiaeorientalis. Taxonomy (NCBI): domain Eukaryota; kingdom Metazoa; phylum Chordata; class Mammalia; order Artiodactyla; family Phocoenidae; genus Neophocaena; species Neophocaena asiaeorientalis. Next base: position 3,041,124 of record NW_020173040.1, read on the forward strand.
TTAGATTTTGCTGCTTAAAAGTTTCCATTTTGTCTCAGGAACAGAATTTTTTTCGCCTGGTTGATTATTTTTAAAATTATAATGTAGTTTAGTATGGAAATTATTTACAGCACTTCTTAGGAATTGATTTATAGTTATCAAATAAGGCACAATGAACTTTCCTTAACAGCTGAACATTTGAAAGTTAAAAACTGTAGAATAAAGCTAAATGAACAAAACTAATTACAAAATTAGTCCTTATAGATAGGAATTGTGTCCTCAGTGGCTGTTATGACGTAGTTTTAATTTTGGTACTTAGTGATTGGTATTTGCTTCATACTGCTTTAAAGGTAAATTAAAAACTCACTGTGCTTTATGAGAATTCACTAATTGTGTGTGCCAACGTTTATTGGGCTTCACTGTAGTAATATTTTTCTTTACCTGCCAAATTTGTACAGTGTTTTTCACTAGAAATATTTTTATAGTATTTAAGGCAAAGACTTAATTTTTTATGTTAGTGTGTTTGACATGGTAGATGCTTGTGGTTAAACCTGTCATTTATGTGCTTGGTTGATAATCCTGACTGCATTTATAACTCTTAAGTTCATTTTAGGACAGCTCCATTAGACAGGTACTTTTCAAATCTACAGTGCTTACCCACTAGTGAGTGACAGTGGAGGTCAGCCATCCACACCAACAAATAATGAGGTTAAAACCCATCTGTGGCTTTGAGAGCTGTAATGTAGTATATATAGTACTGTTTCCTGTTTGGTTTGAAGGAGAAAGATTACAGTAGTTTCACTGCTTTTTTTTTTTTTTTTTCAATCCTGGTAACAATGTACTGGCTTTGACTTTTACTTACTCTTTAATCTTTTCTCTATTTAGAGACCAAATGTAAACTCAGTACAGTTCTAAGAATAAAACTGAGTATAAACAAGACAGATCACTAAGCTGCTAAGGAAAGTGTCATTAAAAATAATAATTTTGGTGACAAAATTGGAAGTGTAATCCTGTTTATTGACATAGTTCTGACATGATAAAAATTCAATCTAATGAAAGACCACGAGTCCGACTGTAAATCCACGTGTGGTGCCACTGGTCCCTGGCCGCCCAGCCACAGCTCACTGCAGGCTCCGTGCCAACCACGCACTTAGGATCGAGCACTGATGGAGCGTGGTAGGGCTGGAGACCTGCCATGGGACAAGCAGAGTTATTTTTTATTCATAGAGTTTTTGATCAAATGTTAAATAAGATTAAAAGATAGTTTATGTCTAGTATGACATTTCTGAAATATTTGACTAGAACTTGCTTTGTATCTCTGAATTTTGAAAGACAATCTTGAATAACCTCCTTAGCTTAACTTTTAATCTTGTAGAAAGAGACACGATAGAACAGTTTACCAAGTTTTGAATTTAATCTAAAATTGGTCTGTTTCAGTATAGTATTTCTAATATAAGCCAGCAATAAAAATAGGCCTTTTGCTACTGCTGACCTAGAGTGCTTCCTAATTTATTTATTGCAGAGAAGAGTGGCTTCAGGTTGCTTCTTTATGGGTTAGCCAGGTGCTTGATTTCCGTGCCTTCCTAAACAGATACATTCTTAATAATGAGAAGTGTGCGGTGAGTTCATGGGTAGGGAATTTCATGTTATATCCTAAAAATGTGTGAAAATAATGGACTCTGAATGATCGGCTATCCCACAGAGTACTGTTTTAATATGAGGAAACCAATGTTTCCAAAATTCATACCACAAAATACCCTGTTACATATGTAGTGTTGATACTGAATCTCAGAAAGCCCTTAACTTTGGGATAGATCAAAAGGTATGTTTTAATTTGTGTTGTAGGTGCATTTCAGTATATATTAGAACAGTCTTAACTCTTTCATGCTGGTAGAATGCTGGGAAGTGAGTTGATTGGTGAGTGACCTCATTCTAGTTTATCATGCCCAGAAGAGAGGTGAAAACTGGAATGAATATTACTTTGCAGGGATGCTAATTAGGAACATAAGATTAGCATATTTCTGGCTTGATTAAAAAAATTTTTTTTGATTTGCTGAAGTATTTTTTTGTTTTTTTTAAAATAGTGTACATTCCCAAAGAGTGAAAGTTCATTTTTTTCTTGGTTATTTTAGGAATTTTCACTCTTTCGAATTGTTGCTGAGTTTGTACACAGTTTTTGATAACTGAATTGAACTTAATTTATGATCTCTTAATTCAATACATAATGCTAAAATTCAGGAGGTTATCAGTTATGAGATTCTTTTTGTTAGTTCAGCAAGTATTTATTGAGCACACTTTGTTTTGGATCCCTGTCCTCTAAAGGCTTATAGGTTTTAGCTGCCCTGTATTGTAATCTGTTGTGAAATGTGTAATTCATTTTTAAGATCCAAAGAATTTGAGTTTTTATTCTTAAATATGAGCACACTTCAGGTCATCTTATAAGAGCATAGCACTCTGCTGTGCTTTTTTCGTTGGGGAGGGTGGTAGAATCCCATCTAGAGCCTGGGCTTACTGTAACACATGAGTTTCTGCATTTCCCCTTGTTAATTAAAAAAAAAAAACGTTTCAGTTGAATCTGGATACATTCACGCATTTGGTAAACGTCTAAATAGAGAAGGTTAAGAACTATAAAGTAATTAGAATTTATTTACATACTTATAACTCCTTGAATATACTGACATGGAAAATGGACAGTAAGCTGGCTGTTACTATTATACTTAGGGTCTAGCCAGTTGTTAAATTTGTAACAATTTGGATTTTTGAAGCTGTATTCTATATTTAACAGATACTCACTGCTGGCCTAGTATGAACCAGGCACTGTTCTAGGTGCTAGAAATAGATCAGTGAACATATCACTATGCTGTACTTGTGGACCATTTTAATGGTGTGGGCAGAAAGCAACAAATAAAATACTGTAAATAAAATGATGATGAGCACCTAGAATCCCTAACAGGCCATTTCTGGATCATAACTTGCTTTCCCCAAAGATTATAAGTATCTTGTCTTCTATATTACTTATTTTCTAGTTTTTCTGTGTAATTTTACCACTTACGCATTCCGTAAACACTGGTTTTGCCTGTGAACTTTACACAAACAGGATCTTCTGGTGTGGACTCTTGTATATGGCTTCTCTTGCTCAGTGTTGTGTCTGTGAGACGATGGACATTGTGGGTGACTAGTTCATTAGCTGTCATTATATTCGTGGGTGAAATTCGTAGTCTTCCATTTTAGGAGGGCTTACTGTCAGATTGACTTCTGGAAAAAGTAGTTTGAATTAGACTTTTGTGGGTTTTGGGGGAAAAATGTTGTATACTTGTCTGAGGGGCAAGAATTAGATAAGTGTATTGGCTAGGCGTTGGGACACTAACAACTATGTGAAAAATAGGGAGCTGCTTTTGGTGTTCATGTGATGTTTACCTTGAAAAGTCAGTTTTAATTTTGAGGGCTTTTTATGGCTGAGGTCTTAAAATCCATTATCTTAAAGTGTATTTTCATAGGTATCTATTTACCTGACGCTGATCAGACCAGTGAAAGCCCTGATGGGGAGAAATTCGTGGTTCGGCAAAAACAAGTAAACACAAGTGTACTTTTCAAAGTATAATTGTAAGAAATCTTTCCCAGTGGTGTCATGTAAAGGAACTTTGGAAGATTTATTTACTGTTTTTCTTTTAAAATAAATTTATTTATTTATTTTTGGCTGTGTTGGGTCTTTGTTGCTGCGCGAGTTGCAGCGAGCGGGGGCTACTCTTCGTTGTGGTGCGGGCTTCTCATTGCGGTGGCTTCTCTTGTTGCGGAGCACGGGCTCTAGGTGCACGGGCTTCAGTAGTTGTGGCTCGTGGGCTCTAGAGCGCAGGCTTAGTAGTTGTGGTGCATGGGCTTAGTTGCTCTGAGACATGTGGGATCTTCCCAGACCAGGGCTCGAACCCGTGTTCCCTGCATTGGCAGGCAGATTCTTAACCACTGCACCACCAGCAAGTCCCTATTGTTTTTCTTTTTTAAACACTGATACATGTTGGAGTATTTAATTAAACATATACCAACCCATATTTTGATGCTGTATTTCCTGTAAAGTCAGAAGACTCAGGCCATGGCAAGCAGATTTACATCCTGGTTGTAAATATGAGAAATGTGTATTAATAATAAATAATAGCCTCCTAATACTGAGTGCCGATTCTGTGACGATACTAAGCTAGCTGTTTTATGTGCATTGTCTCATCTGATCTTGACAATTGTGGTAGGTACTCTTGTGACCTCTGTTTCATAGGTGAGGAATCTGAGGTTAAATTTACTACTCTGGCTAATGACACACTTGCTTCTAGGCTTTATAATTCACACATGCTCATGCTTTTACGTTCATGTGCCGTAAGGAGTGTCAAGGAGACGAGTATGGAATGGTATTAGGTGTTAGGCGAGTCGTGACTCCTGAGAGCAGGAAGAGAGGGTGCTGTGGGGTCAGAGAACAGGAGCTCCTCTGAAGGAGGCCAAGATTGCCCCGCCCCAGCTGATTGTTGCTGGTGGTGAAGACAGCAGGCTGGATCTTCCCATTTTTTAACAGAACTGGTTGTAAATCCAGGTTTTATGTAAATTACCTTGACTTACATGTTGGGAGCTGACTTCATTTTTTATACCTTTTTATTGTGAAACGTAACACCTATGTAAAAGAGCAGAAAGCGCATGTACATTAATGAATTATCACAAAGTGAACACCCATGTAAACACCACCCAGGTCAAGGAGTAGAATATTGGCAGCTCTTCAGCTTCCTTCATTGCCCTCTACCTGATAACCTTATCCTGCCAGTGAGCCACTGTCCCGACAGTAAGACCCATGTGTTAGGATCTTCCTGCCAGCACCATTCTTTCCCCAAGACGGCCACTATTCTGACTTTATGTTTTTAAAATTCGTGTGTTGTTGCATCATGAATTCATTCATCTTCATTGCTGTTTAGTATTTTATTGTGTGAATGTACTACAGTTTATTTATTCTACCATTGATGGGCATTTGGGTTGTTTACTACTTTGGGCTGTTAAGAATAATGCTTCCACTATTAAGAACACTTGTTCGTCTCGGTGAGCATGTGCACGTTTTTCTCTAAGATGTATTTGGGGACGGAATTGCTGCTGGATTGTTTAGTGTGTCTTCACTTTCAGTAGATGATGTCTTCTGCAAAGAGATTATACCAAGTTACACTTGTCATCATCAGTGAATGAGGGTTTCTGTTGCTCTGCATTTTGACCAATACTTGGTATTAGCAGACACTTTTAGCCCTTTCTGGTTGGTCTTTAGTGAATCTCATTGGAGATTTTAATTTGCATTTTTTGACTAGATGAAGTTGAGCAACTTTGCATGTTTATGCCCTGTTTGAGTCTATTGTCTATTTTTCTTTGGGATTATCTTCTTATTGATTTGCTTTGTTTTTTTTTTTTTTGGATAAAAGCTAGTTGATTATATGTATTGTAGGTATATTTTCCAATGTGGTAGTTCTCTTAATGGTCTTCTGATGAATACAAGCTCTTCATTTGAATGTGGTCTGAGTGTAGTGACACAAGAGAAAGGCCAGCAAGGGAATAGAGAGTTTCCAGAGAGGGACCTGCCTGTTGGTAGGCCAGACCCTGCACAGAGAGAGGTCAAGCAATATAAGAACTGAAAAGTTTTTCATTGAATAACCCTAAGTCTTTGTTACTTTATTACATGAGTTTAGGCTCTGGAATCTGCATCTTGAGTCTACCAGTTAATACTGTGCTGTCATCTGTACAGCTCAGATGACCACAGAACACTTAGAGACCCGTCTCAGGGCGGTTGTACACTCAGCACAGTGCCCAGAACAGGGTGAGCTGTTATGTTTATGTTGGCTGTATCTTTTAATAAAAACATTTTAAGTGAAGCCCACCTTAATATCAGGGAAGAGGTGTATAGGAATTATGGTATTTCTGTGTATGTGCACTCTTAAAACATTTACTTACTTTACGTATTTAGGTATGTATGTATTTCTTTGATACTGGACAAAGGGTTAGTTGAGTCCCAGACCAGCAAGATGCGTTGTGGTGTCAGAGAAAGTCCTTGAGCTCCCGAGATACTTTTGAAAATTTTATTACAGTAGTATTAAGTAAGAGAGGCACTCTTTTGTCTGACGAATTAGGGAATAGAGACTAAAGACTACTCCTACTCCAGTGTACCTGGTTCAGTTGGGCTACATATCTGGTAGGGTGAATGACCTGACCGATTAGCAGATTCTGTTCAGTTCTTAACTCCTGAGCACCTCATATCTTTCCACTCGTTCCATGGGTACTTTCTACCATTTACATCCCCCCTCCCTCCAAAACAGATATATACACACATACACACATTCTGTTCTTCTCTTTGTACTCCTGTAATAGCCTCCTAAGTAGTATCATACCCCTTCTTGTCCCTTACAGTCTGTCTTTTTGAAACGATCTTCTCAAAATTCAAGTTTGATTAGTACCCCCTCTTTCCCTGTGCCCCAGTACACATGCTCATTCTAAAACTCCTAGGCTTCTTAATTGACTTCAGAAGTAAAAGACCAAAATCCATAATATGATCAGTAAACTGCTACAGGATTATTTGACCCCTACCTACTGCTCTAGCCTCACCTTGCATCTTTTCCCCCGTCTTGGTCTCTGTTCTCAACCTGTGCTGTCCTCATTTTAGTTCCTAGCGGGTACTGAACTTCCTGTCAGGTTTGTCTTTGAGTTCCTCTCACGGCACTCATTCTTTTCTTTGTAGTATTTATTTAAGCCTGTGATAATGTATTCAGTTGTGACATTTTTTGATCATCCATTTCTGCCATTAGACTGTAAGCTCCATGAGAACAAAGGTCATCTTGGTGTGTCCTGTCATCGCAGAGCTTAACAAAGTGTCTAGCTTATAATAAACTCAAATATTGTTTGAATTAATGTGGAAAGTGCTTTCCTACGCTAGGGCTCTTGCACATGCTGTTTTCTCTACCTGGAAAGCTTCCCCACTTCTGTCCCTCATTCACCCAGCATCTGTGCCAATTTTTTTTTTTTTTTTGACAAGTGCTTATCAACTTATTAAAAGTTGATTTCAGCATTTGCAGTGGTGACTTCAGCCCTGACTCCTGGCTCAGTGTTGATGGAGGTAATCTGCTTAACCATCTCAGGACTGTGCAAGTCAGTGAGTCGCTGTGGAGCCTCTTCTGAAAACCATCCCAAGTCTTAGAACCTTCACCACCAGGAATTTTCCTTGTAGCTATTCTCAGAGTCTTGGTATATACATCTGAACCGGTCCTTTCACTTTGAGATGCTTTTCCTTTGTGCCTCTGGTCAAGTTAGTGTTGAGGCTGGTGAAGATGATTGTAATTCCCTGAACTGCCAAGTCTGGTCCCACAGGTCCTTCCCACAGGTCCTTCCCGCATTTTGTTGCGGCTGCAGCCGGGCTTCCTGCCCGCCTTGTTCCTCAGCCAGAGCAGGCAGAGCTCTGAGGACCTGTCTTCCTCAGATAGCCATGTCCCAATACTAAACCTCGAGAACCTTGTCCTGAGCCCAGAAAACAGTTCAGAACTCTGCTTTAAGCTCCCTGTGCTTTACCTGTATTTCACTGTACAACAACTTGTACTTATTTGTCTGCTGCTTATTTGATTAAACTCTGACGTCCCTCCTGGACCAGAGGCACTGTTTTCACTCTGTTGCTCACTTACTGGTAACAGACCAGGTTACATTCAGCCAAGAAACTCCCAGAAGGTCCTAGTGCATCTCCAGGACCTGCTGCACTTATCTTTCCTGGAAGGGGAGGCAGCTGCTGAGGAGCCAGCCCACGGAAACTTTGCATAATGGCCTGGCATCTTGGTCGTAGGATTCTTAGTTTGGGTCTTTTCTAGATTCAATAATTAACTTGTAGTCCCCTCAATTGCCTTCCTTTTTTTTTAAGTGGAAAAAGTTCGAGCCCATACAGGAGTATACGAGGCGTGTAATGAATCCCCATGCTAGCCTCACAGGTCCAGTTGTCAGTTTACGGCCAGTCTTGTTCCATCTATACTTCTACCCATTGTATTCTTTCTCCCCCGTTATTCTGAAGCAAACACCAGACATGTCTTTTCATCTAATATTTGAGTATATATCTCTAAAAGATAAGAACTCTTTTTTAAAAGAAATAACTATATTACTATTATCACACTTTAAAAACAACTTGTAAATTGAAAAATCCACCATTTAGTCAATGTAGTTTCTAATTATCTTAAGTATCAACTTCTGTTTTAATATATTTAAGAAAAAACAGGATCCAAATAAAGTCCTCCCATTGTGATTGTTTGGTGTGTCTCCTAAGTCTTTTAGACTGTAGGATTCTCCCATCTGGCTCTGGCCCTGGCCCTGGCCCTGGCCTTGGCCTCCCCACCCACGGTGCAGTTTTATTGGTGAAGAACAGAATTGTTTGTCCTATGCAATTTCTTGGTCTGGATTTTCCCTGTCATAGTTAAAATGTTTCTTGCCTTCTGTACTTCCTGAAAATTAGTGATTAGAGCCAGTGCAGTTCTGTCTAATAGAAATATCATATGAGCCACATACATGATTTAAATTTTGTTAACCACATCAAAAAGTTTAACAGGTGAAAATAATTTTAATATTTTATTTGTGCATATATTCAATATATTATCATTTTAACTGTGACAGTCCTTCCAGTTTCTCAGTCTTCTCCTGTCTTTTATGACTTGGGCACTTTCAGTGAACGCCAGTCAGTTATTTTTTAGAATGTTTCCATTTGGGTTTGTCTGATGTTGTCTCATGATTGGATTGAGGTTATGCATCAGATTAGGAAAGGGTATGTGATATTTATGTTTTATTACTGGTGTGATAACCTTGAACATTTGGTGAGGTACTTACTGTTTTTCCCTTTGTAATTGATAAATATCTTGGGCAAGATACTTTGAGATTGTTTCTCTTCAAACTTTTGCCCACTGGTTATACTCTTTGATCTTGCCTGCAGCAGTTATTATGATGTTTTTTCCCTAAAATAGTGGTCTTGTATTTCTCTCATTTCTTCCACATTCCTTTGTAAGGAAGAGCTGCCTCTTCTTCCTCATGTATCTAGTTATCTGTATGTGTATGTTTTAAACCATGGGTTTATATAAGGACGCCATGATTCCTATCCAGCACTCTTCATTCTAGCCTTCACTATTTTCTTGTAACTTCCTTCTCTGACAGTGAGAAATCAGCTCATTGTCTACAGTATATTCAGTTATTTGTTTAATCCTCATGTACCTGTCCAGTAGTTAGCAGATTGTTAACCCATCCTATCCTTCTGAGAAACAGATTGACTTAACTCGAGTACAGTGTTTGTGTACAGTTCTTTGTGTCTTTAACATTACAGTATCCAGTCAGAATAGTGTTTTCCACAGTTACTTAGCTGAGTGTTTTTCTACCCATCCTCTTCGCTTGTGGTATTCATTTGTAATAGATAGGTTTATCTGTTACTGTTTGTATTCCATTTTGGTTCCCACCACCTCATCCTGGTTAATTTTAATTATTTATTTGTTATTTTGGAGTATGTGATACATTACTGTAGTTCAGTGTTGCAAAGAAATATCATTCCTTCCTCGGTCCTACCACCCTCTCCCTTCCACCCCTTTCCTACTTACTCTGTAAGCAATTTCTTTAGTTTCTGGTTTATCATTTCTATATTTCTTTTGCACAAATGAGCAGATACATGTATATAATCTTATATTCCCTTCTTTCCTTCATGAAGGATGGAATACTATTGATATTTGTGCACTTTGCTTTATTCTTTTAAAGGTCTGTGTTTGAAATTGCTCCATGTCGGTTCATAGAGATCTTCCATTTTTCATGGCTGCATAATACTCCGCTCTGTGATGTGCTGTAATTTATTCATCTGTTCTCCCAAGTTTGGTCATACAGGTTGTTCCCAGTATTGTAGTTACAAACGTTGCTACCATGAATACCTGGTACATATGTATAGTCACATTGTTGGAGGTTTATCTTCAGGACAGATTTCCTAAGAGTGGGATCTCTGGGTCAGAAGGTTAGGTACACATTCAGTTTTGTTAAGTATTGCCAGATTTACTTTTTTTTTGTTGTTGTACACGGGCCTCTCACTGTTGTGGCCTCTCACGTTGCGGAGCACAGGCTCCAGACGTGTAGGCTCAGCAGCCATGGCTCACGGGCCCAGCCACTCTGTGGCATGTGGGATCTTCTGACCGGGGCACGAACCCGTGTCCCCTGCATCGGCAGATGGACTCTCAACCACTGCACCACCAGGGAAGCCCCAGTATTGCCAGATATACCTCCAGAAAGGCAGGATGAATTTGCATTTCCCCTGGAAATATTTGTGAGTGAATATAGCCTCACAGTCTTGCCCTCAGACTGCTTTGGCAGGTGAGAAATGGCATCTTGGTGTTATTTTAATTTGCATTTCTCTAATTATGACTGAGTTTGAACATTTTTTCAAATCTTAATATCCTTTTTGTGATGTATTTTTTCCCCATTTTTCTGATGAATTTTTCTGCAGTTTTTGATTTCTTTATGTTTTAGAGATATTGGCTCTCATGGTGTATCGTGCACTCTTCTTAAGACTTTGTTTATGGTGTTTTGTATTTGTGTTTCTTTTTTTGGTCAAGCAGACATTTAAAATTTTTTACATACTTTGTTTCATTTCCGTTAGACTTTGAGTTGTGCTTAGAAAGTACACCAGCATTAAAGAGGAATCACCCAGGTTTTCTCTAGTACTCATATGGTTTTGTTTTTTACATTTAGATTCCTAAATTCATTCGAGTTTATTCTTGTGTGTGGTGAGATATAGATCTAATATATGTTTTTTCCAAATGACAGCCCCAGATGTTCTAGCCGCATTTATTAAAAAGTGCATCTTTACCTTAGTAATTTGAGATGTTACCTTTCTCATATACTGATTTTTCCAGTGATTTGAAGGTCTGTTTATGAATTTTCCCATTTTATTCCACTGGTCTATTTGCTCGTGCCCCAGTATCACATTTTTAATTGTAGATGCCTTATAGTATGTCTTAATTAAGCGGCCATACTTGATAGGGCTAGTTCCCCCCTAGTAGTTTTTCTTTTGCAGTGTTTTTTTCAGTTTTACCTGTTATTAAACTTAAAGGGAAACATATTCTTATGTCTGGCTTCTTTTGTTCAACACTGATCAGTGTTCATCCATATTGATTTGTGTAGTTAGAGTTTATTCATTTCATGGCTCTGTAATTTTCCATTGAGTGAATGTTGCACTGTTTTCACTTTTATGATTGGTGGACATCTAGATTGTTTTTGGTTTTTGGCTATTAAGAATAGTGCTTTTGGGCTTCCCTGGTGGCACAGTGGTTGAGAGTCCGTCTGCCGATGCAGGGGACACGGGTTCATGCCCCAGTCCGGGAAGATCCCACATGCCGCGGAGTGGCTGGGGCCGTGAGCCATGGCTGCTGAGCCTGCACGTCCGGAACCCGTGCTCCGCAACGGGAGAGGCCACAGTGGTGAGAGGCCCGCGTACCGCAAAAAAAAAAAAAGAATAGTGCTTTTGTGACCATTCTTGTAAATATATGTTACATTTCTGTTGATTGATCATACAGTATGCTTATTTTACCCAGCTTTCCAAAGCAGCGATACCAATTTACACTCCTACTAGTGGTGAGTTTTTTTTCCTTTTTATAAATGTATTTATTTATTTATTTATGGCCCCGTCGGATCTTCGTTGCTACGTGTGGGCTTTCTCTAGTTGCAGCGAGCGGGGGCTACTCTTTGTTTCGGTGCATGGGCTTCTCATTGAGGTGGCTTCTCTTTGTTGAGGAGCACGGGCTATGGGCGTGCAGGCTTCAGTAGTTGTGGCACTTGGGCTCAGTAGTTGTGGCGCACAGGCTTAGTTGCTTCGTGGCATCTTCCCGAACCAGGGCTCGAACCCGTGTCCCC
>NW_020173040.1:3053666-3087791 GCF_003031525.2 Neophocaena asiaeorientalis asiaeorientalis
GGAACCCGTGCTCCGCAACGGGAGAGGCCACAGTGGTGAGAGGCCCGCGTACCGCAAAAAAAAAAAAAGAATAGTGCTTTTGTGACCATTCTTGTAAATATATGTTACATTTCTGTTGATTGATCATACAGTATGCTTATTTTACCCAGCTTTCCAAAGCAGCGATACCAATTTACACTCCTACTAGTGGTGAGTTTTTTTTCCTTTTTATAAATGTATTTATTTATTTATTTATGGCCCCGTCGGATCTTCGTTGCTACGTGTGGGCTTTCTCTAGTTGCAGCGAGCGGGGGCTACTCTTTGTTTCGGTGCATGGGCTTCTCATTGAGGTGGCTTCTCTTTGTTGAGGAGCACGGGCTATGGGCGTGCAGGCTTCAGTAGTTGTGGCACTTGGGCTCAGTAGTTGTGGCGCACAGGCTTAGTTGCTTCGTGGCATCTTCCCGAACCAGGGCTCGAACCCGTGTCCCCTACATTGGCAGGTGGATTCTTAACCACTGCGCCACCAGGGAAGTCCACTAGTGGTGCGTTTTGATTAGAGTGTTCATTATTATTTTCTTTTAGGTTATTGTATGGTTGTGTAGTAGCCTTTAATTGTGTTTTTAATTTGTATTGCCCTGTTGATTAAGGAAGTTGTGCACTTTCCCACGTGTTTACTGTCCTCTTGTCCTCTTGTTTGAAGCGCTTTCTCAAGCCCTCAGCCCATCTTTTCTGTTAGGTGCTTTGTCTTTATTGATTTTCTGGCTGTGAATACTAGATTCGTTAGATAGATATTAGCAGGTTAACTTTAAAAGCCCAGATTTACATGAAAATAAGTGATACTGCTTCTTTGTTTGTATGGAAGAAGTCCTAAGTTTTAATAACCAAACAGCTTGCATTCAGACTGGTATATTTACTTCTTACCGAACCTTGATCTATCGCAACTGCCACCGTAATAGTGAGGTTTTCAGCCTCAAGGTGCCTGGTCTGGGAACCAGGGAGCTGCCTGGTGGAGTGTGCCCAAGTGGGGCTTAGCAGTTGAAACACAGCTTGTTACTTTACCTTAGACATTTTGTGATTTGTTTAAAATAGTTTTAGGGTTGAGGTGAAGAAATGTGGCCTGTCGAGTGTACAGATTTGCTGTTTTCCATTGAGTGCTTTGTTAGAGAAGTATCATGGTTTTTCATATATTTTATTATTTAGAAATTGAAAAGACTTCCTAAAACTTTTTAGTTTTTTTTCTTTTTTTTTGAAAATCAGATAGTGTGATTTAGTGAGGAGGAGGAATAACCAAAGAAACTCCAAAACCAGACGTGTTAACTACCCATTCAGGTTCCTTTAATAGGTTAATTATATTCTTCATTTTAGCAGCTAAAGAAAGAATGTTCTTGATTTTGATAAGAATTTGATGAATTTGCTCATATATGATAGTTCAGAATATGACTTAGATGTTCTACTGCCCAAGGCAAATGTGGTCAAGATGGCATTCTTTTGTACCTAGCAATTTTCAGCTCTTTATTAATCTTGTCATTACCATTCCTTTTTTGTTTTGCTCTGTGAATATTTATTTATTTTTATTTTAACTGTAGTGATTTACAAGATCGTGTTCCAAGTGTACAGCTTCAGATTCTTTTCCATTATAGGTTATTATAAGCTATTGAATATATTTCCCTGTACTATACAATAAATCCTTGTTGTTTATCTATTCTATATATAGTGGTATATATCTGTTAATCCCTGGATATATACCCAGGAATGGGATTGCAGGATCATATGGTAGCTCTATTTTTAGTTTTTTAAAGAACCTCCATACTGTTTTCCATAGTGGCTGCACCAATTTTCATTCCCACCAACAACATACAGGAGTTCCTTTTCTCCACTCCCTCTCCAGCATTTATTATTTGTAGACTTTCTGATGATAGCCATTTGACAGGTTCTTGAGGTGATACCTCATTGTAGTTTCGATTTGCATTTCTCTAATAATTAGTGATGTTGAGCATCCTTTCGTGTGCCTCTTGGCTATCTGTATGTCCTCCTTGGAGAGAGATCTATTTAGGTCTTCTGCCCATTTTTTTGATTGGGTTGTTTTTTTGATACTGAGGTTTATGAGCTGTCTGTGTATTTTAGAAATTAAGCCCTTATCGGTTACATCATTTGCAAATACTTTCTCTTAGTCTGTAAGTTGTCTTTTTGTTTTGTTTATGGAAAAACTTTTAAATTTTGAGTTAATGTTAGAGAAAAGTTGCAAAAATATTAGAGTTCTCTTATATCTTTCATTCCACTTCCCTTATGTTTTACATAACTATAACTGTAGAACAGTTATCAAGGATAAGAAATGAACAATGATCCAATAATAACTAAATTACCCACCACATTTGAATTTTGCTAGTTCTTCCTTTTTCTCTTCCAGGATTCCACTTGGCATTTAGTTGTTACTTCTTTTTGGTGTCTGACTCTGTAACAGATCCTCAGTTTTCCCATTGTCTTTTATGACTTTTTTTTTTTTTTTACGGTACGCGGGCCTACTCACCGCTGTGGCCCCTCCCACTGCGGAGCAGGCTCCGGACGCGCAGGCTCAGCAGCCATGGCTCACGGGCCCAGCCGCTCCGCGGCATGTGGGATCCTCCCAGACCGGGGCACGAACCCGTGTCCCCTGCGTCGGCAGGCGGACTCTCAACCACTGCGCCACCAGGGAAGCCCTCTTTTATGACTTTTTGAAGAGGATTGGTTATTTTTTAGAATGCCCTTCAACTTGGTTTGTCTGATGTTTTTTCATCATTGGAATGAGGTCGTGCATTTTTGGCAAGAATACTATAAAAACCATGTTGTTCATCATCTCAAGGGGTTCATGATATTGATCTGTCTTATTATTGGTAATGTTTACCTTGGTTAAGATGGTATTTCTCCACTGTAAAGTTACTGTGTTTCTGTAATTTATAAATATTTTGGAGGAGATAATTTGGGGCTATGCTTAATTTAACTGTTAGTCCTCAAACATTCACCCACTAGTTTTATCATCTGTGGGTGGATCTTTATCTGCAACAGTCTCTGGAGTTTGGCTGATGGTAATTCTGTTTTCCCTTTTCCTTTCACATTTAATTGAAATTCCACTCTAATGAAGAGCTGTCCCTTTCCCATTTATTTGTTTGATTACATCAGTATGGACTCAAGCGTTATTATTCTGTGGGTTAAAGTCTAATGTTATTATTTTGTTGCTCACATTATTCCAGCTTTGGCCTTTAGAAGCTCTTTCAAGCTGGTGTTCTCTTGACAAACCCCCATAATTTTTTGAGCAGTACCTTCATTTCTAGTGCCACATGATATTCCAGGTTCATGCTGCATTTTCCCTGACCCAGCCCTGCAACCAACCCCGTCTCTGAGAAATTCTGGTTTGTTTTATTAAAGACTAGTATTTAGAAATTAAGACCTCCATGCTAGCTGTGCTCATTGCAGTCTTTCTTGCTTCTAGGCTCTCAGCAGACAGAGCTAGGAATCCTGTAGGCATATGCATATCTACAAGACTCTTATTTCTGTATCTATCTGCATGTATATTGAAAACCATGGGTTTATACTGATACCTCAGATTCCGATCTCACATCATAGAGTTCAGTTTAGCCTCCCTCCTTTTCTTATTTATAGTTTTTTTCTCCAGCAATAGAAACCCAGCTCTCATTATCTATTATTTCTTCACTTCTAGTATACATGTAAAACAGTTTAAATTTTTTACCCATTTCTCCCCTCACCCCTGGAGAAAGACTTTTGTGTATATGGAGGATAATGTATCATGGAACAATACTGCTACACAAAAAGATACACTCAGAAATATCACTTCCGCATCTGTGCTACCCCATTTCCTTTCCCCTTTCTACCTGAAAAAAAATTGAAAGGTCTTTTATCCACTTTCAGCCATTAGAAAATGTCAACCTAAAAAGTTTTATTTTTGATAACTGGAAAGCACTAAGTTTTCGAGGGTATCTGTAACTGTCCCTGATGAGAATTTCTCAAGGTTTAATGGTAACTTATTTAAGCTGATATTCTTTTGTAACAGGGAAGAGCTAAATCGGACTCCACATTGGATCTGTTTCTTGGACTTTAACCTTTGCATTTTGTTGCCTTTGTTATTATAATCACACATAATGGCCTGCCTCAGGGAACTCTGCCCACCTGTCAGTTGGCTGCAAGAAAAAAGAAACTAACACATCCTCTCAATGGGCTTGATCATTCCAGGAGATGTTTTGCAAGACTGATGGCCCTTTTACTTTACTTCCTCACTGCTTCTCCTTCTCTGATTCTATAAAAGAAACTGGCATCCAGACCCCGATAAGATGGTTTTTCAGAGACACTAGTCTGCCATCTTCTCGGTCTGCTGGCTTTCCGAATATTCCTTTGCCTCAACACCTCGTCTCCGATTCATTGGCCTGTCATGTGGCGAGCAGAGGGAACTTGGACTTGGTAACACTTTCACTTTGACCTTAGGACATTGGCAAATATAGCAATTTATCTGTGAAGTTACTTAAGCAAATCTCTAGCTTTGATCAACCAAAAAAATTCTAGGCCCACCTGTGTCTTTCTTCCAGCTCTTAATATTTTCTAATCCTATCCATCTCATCATCTGTCTCCTGAATTGTCAGCCAAGGAGTGAACACACAATAAAGTATTTGAAAATTTAACTGGTGTTGAGAATAGTGGGATGTCAGATGCTCGATTTACTTACTTTCTGTTGAGGCTGTCATCCCGCAATTGCTGCAGTGTTACTTTGATCATTATTTTTAGTTCTTATGCTTAGTGAGTTCTTATCCTGTTTGTGAGATTTGTTGAATTCCCTGAGTGTCTCCAAGACCACTCTTCATTTGACTTCAGATTTATCTTTTTTATTCTCTCTTGGACAGGACATCTCTGTTTTGAGAGTTTACTTGACAGCCCTTCAGATCAATCCAATGTATATTTTCCCCACCTTTTAGCACATACACTAATCTCTTTCTTTGTACTTTATTTGCATAGCAGTGATCACATTTGAAATTAAATGCTTAACTGAAAGGTCAAAGAGGGGCAGGAGTCATTTGTTTTATTCACTAAAACTTAGGTTGTACTTCTTAAGTTCCTGGCTCAACCTTATCTCAGTAGGTAATCTTGCTTTCTATTTTGGATGGAAAGCAAAAAAAACAAAAAACAAAACACTTTGGAGGGCAGGAGAATTCAGAAACAATTCAGCATAACAGCTTTGCATACAGAAGAAAAACTCAGAGCCACCAGTGTTACCTCTGTGTTTGCTACTTGATATTCCTAGTGGGGGACCACAAGTCATCAGGAAGGAGTGCTCAGTGTGCTTTATTTAAGAGATAGTACTGAATAAACTATTTAAAGTATATATTTGATATGTAAGGGTCCAACAATTTAAAAAACATGAAAATTTTATTCTTTTATGGTATCTTCCATTTTTATATTTTGTTTTGGTGTATTCTCTGGACAATAAATGACATTTTTGTATTAGTTCCTCACTGGCTGTGCCTTTTCAGGTTCCTTAGGTTCTTCCTTTTTCCCCCTCAGAATATTTGTGGTGCACAGGGTCATCTTAGTCCTTTGGTAATTGGATCTTTTCTCTTGGATTCAATACTACTTTGTTGATTACTCCTAGATCCTTATCTGTGCCAGATCTCCTATATCCACCTGCCTACTGCCTATATCTCTGCTTCAGTATTTCCACAGGCACCTTAAATTAAAGGTGACTAAAACTGAATTTGTAATCTCTTTTTCTGCTGGCTTTTTCACGCAGCTTCTCCTTGAGTCAGAACCTGTAACAGCCATCTTTAGCTCCTCCCTCCTCTTTATTTCCACTTTCTAACTGGTCTCCCTGTCTCAACTCCCTCTTCCACATCACAGCCATCAGAATGAGTCCTGACTATAGAATATGACAGCCTAAAGTTCCTTAGTGTCTTCCCATTGAGTTTACAGTCCTTAGTGTTACATTTGTTACAAGGCCTGTTGGGATGTACTTCTGCAGCTTCTCTTTTTATTTTACCCTTTCCCTATTCCACAAATGGTACTGTTGAGCCACATCAAAGCCAGCTTTATGTGCAGCATCAACAGCCTTGCTGATACCCTGTTTCTTCTCTGGAAACATCTTTCCCCACTTTCTTTCCTGGTCATCCTTCAAGCTTGAACTCAGATGTTTCTTTCTCGGGGACTCAGTCTCCCATCTTCTCAGCAAGCAGCGTCTTCTCCATCGCCCGTGGCACCTTGTATACACATTTATCTAGTGTTATAAGCCTCTCCTTGAGTCCTTAAGGAGGAAGAAGGACCTATTTTTGACCTCTGCAGCACTTAGCATAAATGTCTGGATTGAATAAATGAATGGATTGTTTTTAAAATTACAGCCATGAGGATGGTAAATTTTAACTGGCTATATACCCAGTGAATATTGAGGAGTTAAGATTTTCCTTCATTTGGAGAACACTGGCTTTATTCCGTCTTGGATTTGGTCTTCTCCCAGTTATAGGTTCATCCCTTCTTGTCCGTTCTTGTGTTCTCCTGTCTTTTCCCCACTTGATCTGTAATCAGCCCTAAAGGACAGTGAAACTGCCTAGAATTAGGATCTTAAGTTTTGGCAGGAAGCCCTTCAGAGTTGGTGATCTGAGTAGTGTCTTTGCCAGCTGGAGCTTAGAACAAAGAAACCAAACAAACCCTTGGCACTCTCTGAAATGCAGCTTTTTGCTTTTTCAGAAATTGTGATTCTGGTCAGTTGACACTGACTTAGAAGTGTATGTAGAACTCAGAGTCCAGTGGCCAGGATTACAGTTCCTCTGGATGCCTCCAGTGCTTCACTAATTACTGAATTTGCAGCCTGTTTGGAATTGAAATTACAGTCTAATAGAATTTTGGAGCTGGACAGGACTTTTTACTTGAGATAATGTCATACCATTCTCTAAATGAGGAACACTAAGGTTACTTACCTAGTTAATGGCAGATTTGGGCTGTGATCTTGATATTTCTGGCTTAGTTCATTTTCTGTTTAACAACATCTTTCATAGTTATAGGGAATGATAGTGCTGTAATCATTCTTAGAGGAGTGACACTTTTTTACTTGCGGTCTCCCCACAAGCCTAAATGTTTTGGGAATGAGACTATTCATTTACCAGAAAATCCTTCTGCCAGTTTTGCATTCTGCTTTTTTTTACCAGTAAGAAAAATGACAAGTAAGCAATTTTACAATAAGGATGATGTTTCAAAAATTATTTGAGTAAGTAGTAGATGAACATAATAGAACACTACAAATGGGCTCACAGTGAAAATGTAAGATTCCCTACCTCCCTGCCCCAATTTCTCTTTCTCCACCACAGAGGCCACTTGTTTTTTTAGGTATTCTATCAAAGGAAATCCCCTTTCTCCTTTTTCTAAAGTATCGAAATTTTAGCATTAAAATCTAAAGTATCAAAATTTCGAAAGTATCACATTTAGTAGTACTAAAAGTTTTTTATATCCATTTTAGCCTTCAGTTTCTGAGTGATTTAATAAGAATCTCCTCTCACCACCTCCCAACATTTTATGTTCACTTTCAAACATAGCAAAGTTGAAAGAATTACAGTGGGTGCTTGAATCCCGTCAAGTAAGATTCTACTATTATATTTTACTGTATTTGTATTCTCAGTTCCTTCAGAACTCCTCATAAAGTCTGCCTAGTTATATAAACAGCCATGGATAGAATTTTGCTGCTTTTGCCACTGAAGGAAACCAAAGGCCTGAGAGTGGAGAGAGATGGAATGGTCCACGGTTTAAACTAGTAACACTTTTGTCGCTGTGTGTGTGTTTTAAGCGATTAGGATCAACAAGGCATAACAACTTATTTATATTATGGACTCAGTTGCTTTAGAGCACAGGTTAAGAGCCTAACTGACCACCCTTTTTGATGTTTCATTCTCTCGGCTTCTTTCTTGCGCATTGGTCTCCCTTCTGATAAATCAAGCTAATAAGGCTGCGTTTGGCTTTAATAGAGAAGGGAGCTATTGTATTACCCATTTTGGGGAAGCCATTGAGTTGGTTGAGTTGTGTACTTTTATGAAGAAACATTAATTTTGATTGGAATGCTGAGAACAATTGTTTTAGTATTTTTATTTTTCCTTATATAAACAAAATAATCTAAATTTCTCTTATTGTACTCCTAGAAGCTTGTACATTAAGACCTTATTCTATAAATCCCTTACTAACAGGATACTTTTTTATAATTAACAATAAAACATAAAAGAATCTTAAATATGACTTGATTTTTCCTAAAAGCAAAGTTAAAAATAGATACTTGAAGTTTCAAGTGGGATTTGATGAATGTGGCTTAAAATATTTTGGCAGTTTATTCTGACTGGGAATGGAGAAAGGAAAGCAAAAAAAAAAAACCTAATGAAAAAATATTACCCATAATCCCTTCACTTTGAGGATGATTTGTGTTAACATTTTGTATATCCTTTTAGCCTTTCTTTTCATATTCACGTTTAAACAAAGGATAACAATATACAAGCCATTTCATAATCTGCTTTTCCTCCCTTCACATTAAATGAATTTCCTCATTTTGATTCATATTCTTTTACTAAATGGTAAATTGGCCATTAAAACCATATGGAGGATGATAAATTTTCATTCCAAAGAATATGTTATGGAGGTCCTCTCTGGTTATCAGATCACTTTCAGTTTGCACTGATAGGAAAGGAATTAAAAGGGTAGTGAAGCAGTGCTGCTCGTTTAAGAAGTAGATCAAGGCAAGACAAGCTTAAAGCCATGCAAGCAGTTCTCATTTTTAATAAGTCAGCTAAGATTGGACAAACTGGCAATCGCAGATATTTTTATCCTGTATATTTTAGTAGGACTCTTGATGTTTAGCAGAATTACTCATATCATCACTGTGTCACATTGATGGAGGTATATTTTAAAATACATAAATGCTGGTCAATTTTTTAAAAAAACAAAACAGCTTTGTTTCCAGCAGAGGTCTCATTAAAAGGAGGTTTTGCTGCACTTGACTGAAAGATTGAAACAAAACGCTGGTTGACAGTTCTTATCTATGGGAGTGAACAGAGGGATCCTTTCTCTCCCTCTCTTATTCATCTGGCAGGAAAGTTAATCTAGTTGCTTTGTATTTAGGGAAGCAGGCTTTCTTTATAGGGATTCCTTTTCTAAAGTGGCATTAATGTTCGATTAAAGTTGCTGTGGGAAAGGAGAAATGGGCCCAGGGCCCCTTGGTGGACATGTTCTCGTGATGGTAGTGACAGCAGTGCCGTAGAAAACAAACCTTATTTGTGGAGTAGACATTGATAAGGCTGGGTTGACAAGTGATGTCCTGGAAGCATCGTGCTCAGCATTCTCACTTCTACCTTACCTTGTGATGCTTCTGAAAAAGCCTTTAAACAAATTGTAGCTATATATGTTCAGGAACCCCAATTACAGAAAATGGTAACATTAAAAGAGATTGAATTACTTTAAGCCTCCAAGAGCAATTAACTCAATTTATAAGAAATTTACTTTGAATTCTTTAGTGTCTATCTCCTAGATAGTGATTTATTTCTCTCTTTAGTAAAAAGTTCTTGACAGCAGAAGAACCTGAACTACACTGACATTTGAGCACCTCTATTGGAGCTTGCATCACTTTTATTTTAAGGCAGTTCTTTGGGGCAGGGAGTTTGGAATTGTTTATTTGTTTTTCCTTTTTGTTTCTTTTGTGTGTGGCATGGGCATGTGTGCATGATATGTATGTTAGAAAAGCCTTTTTTTTTTCTTCAGGGTTATAAACAAAGCTTGAAGATAATTCTGTAGTAAAATTGAAACTAGGTGGAGCAGTAATGTTTTAACTGATACTGAAGCAGCCATTGACCAAACCTATCAAATGGTCTTATCTGTTTTCCTGTGATACGTGTATTTATAATTACTGAGTTCAGAGGTATTTGACGTTTCCTTCCTTTGCACAACGTTAAGGAATACTTTTAAATGTTTTATGTGTTGTTCGTTAGATATTTTAAAATACTATTCCAACTTCTGTTCATTTCTATCTGATGTTAAGTATAAAGTTGCAGAATTAGCTTGAACACTGATTTCAGCTGGCATGAAATGAATATAGAGTGGCATCTATCCAAATTAAGTTAAAAACAAAGGAAGTTCCTGTGTGTAATTTCCTGTCTCTTACAACAAAAACAAAAGCAAGCAAAAAACCTTCTGTAATTATTAAGCTCTTTTTAGAGTATCTAATATTGAAAGTATGAATTTTGGTTTTTTACTGTGCTAAATTGTTTGCTGGCTGTTCTCATTCACTTTATTAGACATTTTCTTAAAAGATAATTATTGTTTTTCTTTTTCTTTATCAGAACACAGCAATGGAGGAAACAGCTATATGGGAACAACACACGGTGACACTTCACAGGGTGAGTTCTGTTGGAGTAAATAATCTGTGTGTAGGTCAGGATACTGGCAGCTTTTGAAAACAATAGAGGAAAGCCAGATGTCAGGAAGCCAGAAGAAAGGGGAAGAACTTTTCTATATTCCTTTGTTTAAAATTAGAGTTGCAATAAATTCTTTATTAAGGTCAAAAGTGAACATGATTACTTTTTCATATATCCTTTTGGTTGTTATTTGTATATTGCTGTTTTTAATCATGACTTAAGAAATTAAGTGGTTTATTTTTAAAAATTTGATCAGATAAAAGGCACTGTATTTTCGTGTAAATTGTAAACTGTTTCAGCTTTTCTGAGTAATATGTATGTATTGTAGGCTTGGGGTTTAAAATTGAACAGGGTCATGCGAGTAATAAAATCTTAAAAGATACTCCTTGATTTGAAACATGCAGAGCCAAGCTCTTGCTTAAGCAATTGCAGATGGGCAGAGAGCAAATCGCAGTGAGCTGGGTAAGACTAAGAGCTTTTTTGGACTTCCCTGGCGATCCAGTGGTTAAGACTCCGCGCTTCCAATGCAGGGGGGAGTGGGTTTGATCCCTGGTTGGGAAACTAAGATCCTGCATGCCACATGGCACTAGAAATAGATGAAAAATTCTGGAATAAGAATTAAATAAATAATAGCTTTAAAAAAAAAAAAAGAGCTTTGTCTGAAATGAGACTGCCCTGAATTTGAATCCTACTGCTGCCTGCTTCCTTTTAGAAATGAGCAAGTGACCAAACCGCCTTTAAAGCATTGGTTTTCAGTGTTAAAAATGGGGCTTATGCCACCTCATGCTTGACATAAAGTAGTGCCTCCCATAAATCTCTCCTATCCTCCCTTTGAAGAGAGCTGAATCTACTGATTACCCTTCTCCTTAGAGAATGTACAGAAAGAGATTAGAGAATATTTAAATATTTTACACTTACTATTTCTACCAGCCATATCCATTACTAGGAAAATGGAAAGGGGGAAAATCATGTTCCTGAACCACCCTGCACCTGACTGTCTCGTGAATCTTTGAATCTACACATGATAGACAGTGGGTAAATTAATTATTAAAAAACAGTGATTTCAGATAAGACTGTTTTGTGTCTCCCTAAATGGTGAAAGAAATCATTAATAATACTAACCTTAACTTTTAATTTATAAAGCTAAGGTATGGCTTGAATTTATTTGAAATGTGCTGATAGCATATTTAAATCAGATTAAACATATACCATCATACCTTATAAATGTTTAATTGGCTGGTTTTTCTAGAATAATTTGGTGTTTTACCACATTACATTTATTTTCTTAATACCTTTATTATTTTTATTGGTATAATTTACACACAGTAAGATTCATCCTTAGTGTACAGTTCTGAGTTTGACAAATGCATTTAGTCATGTAAGTCATATAACCACCACTACAGACAATATAGAACAATTCCATCGCCCTGAAATTTTCCCTTCTGCCATTTGTAGTCAACCCCGTCCGCTTACCCTGAGCACTGAGTAACCACTGATGTGTTTTCTGTTCCTATATGCCTGCTTTTTCTCTCATGTAGGTGAACTCATACAATACATAGCCTTTTGAGACTGGTTTCTTACACTTAGCCTAATGCACTTGAGATTTCTCCGTGATGTACTTATATCAGTAGTTCTTATTGCTGAATAGTATTCCGTTGTATGAATGTAGAATAATTTGCTTATTCATTCTCCAGTCTTGGTACCCTGGGGTGGTTTCCAGTTTTTGGTGATTGTGAATAAATCTCTAGTGTACAGGTTTTTGAATGAACATAGCTTTTCATTTCTCTTGGGTAAATTCCTAGGAATGGAATTGTTCTTAGTTTGTAGTTCTCTAAAGACTAATGATTTTGAATATCTGTTTATGTGCTTATTTGTCATCCATTATTTTCTTTGGTAAAATGTGTTCAAATCTTTTACCCATTTTTAATTAGGTTTTTTGTTTTCTTATATTGACCTTAAAAATGGGTTTACTTGGGATCAACAAAGAATTGCAATTCAGAGTCTGCAGCTACTGCAAGACACAGTGCAAGACTCCAGCAAAAATAGAACTCTTTTATAGAGGGGAAAAGGAAGTTGGGAGGGCTGTAGTAAACAGAGTCCATTGGAGGATTTGAGAGTCCAGAGTGTAGTGGTTTTTCATTGGCTGAATTGTGACAGTCTGTCATTGGCTGAGTTCTTGGCAGGCAAGAAGAGGAAGTCTTTCTTCTTGCAGGGCTCTGCTAACAGCACAGTGCATGAGTGCTCCCCCTTCTGGCCTCCCAACTCTATTTTTTTTTTTTCTTCACTTTTCTTTTTTTTTTTTGCAGTTCGCGGGCCTCACTTTTCTTTTTTTTGCGGTTGCGGAGCACAGGCTCCGGACGCGCAGGCTCACTGGCCGTGGCTCACGGGCCCAGCAGCTCTACGGCATGTGGGATCCTCACGGACTGGGACACGAACCTGCGTCCCCCTTATCAGCAGGCGGACTCAACCACTGCGCCACCAGGGAAGCCCCCAACTCTATTTTAATTGAGGTTTCTGTTTATTAATTTTTATACTTACTGTTTTTTTAAACTGTGGTAAAATACACATAACAAAATTTGCCATCTGTCCAGTTCCTTTGTCCATTTTTAAATTGGGTTTTATCTGTTGAATTGTAGGAGTTTTTATATATTCTGGTCATTAACCCCTTATCAGATAATATGACTCATAAATGTTTTTTTTCCCATTCCATGGATTATCTTTGTACTCTGTTAATGTGTCCCTTGGTGCACAGAAGTTGTTACTGAGTTTTGAATATCTTCTGGATACAAGTTCTTTAATAGGTATTGTTTTGCAAATATTTTTCCCAGTCTGTGGCTTGCCTTTTTCCTTCTCTTAACAGTGTCTTTTGCAGAGTATAAGTTTCAAATTTTGATAAAGTCCAATTTGTTCGTTTTTGCTTTTATTGATTTTGCTTTTGGTTTTGTATCTGAGAAGTCTGCCAAACTTAAGGTCCCAAATATCTTTCCTGTTGTTTTCTTCTGGAAGGTTTTGTTTTGTTTTTGTTTTGTTTTAATTAAATTTTGTATGTATTAAGATTTCTTTTTAGGGGATTTTTTTTTTAATACGGATGTCCAATTTTTTGAACAACCATTTATGAAAAGGTTATCCTTTCTTCATTTAATTGCTTTCTCCCTTTGTCAAAAATCAGTGACCATATATGTGTCGGTCTTTCCCTAGTCACTTCTATTGATCTGTGTGTCTATCCTTTGCCAGTTACTTCTGCCTTGATTATTGTAGCTTTATATTAAGTTGGAAATAAGGTAGTGTGAATCTTCCAAACTTACTATTATTATTTTTAATTATTTTGACTAGTTTCTTTGTCTCTGTATATAAACTTTAGAATAAGTTTGTCAAATTAAAAAAATCTGCCAGGATTTTTCATTGGGATTGCATTGAATCTACAGATTAATTTGGGGAGAATTGACATTTTAACGGTATTGAGTATTCCAAACTGAATGTGATGTATCTCTTCATTATGGTTTTGTAGTTTCCGGCATACAGATTCTACACATGTTTTGTTAGATTTCTACTCAAGTATATTTTTTATGTTTCCTCATGCAATTGTAAACGGTATTTTTTTAAATTTCAGTTTTTGATTGTCTATTAATATGTAGAAATACAATTGATTTTTGTTTTTTTTTAAATAGTGAACTTTAAGTTTTCTAGGAACTCCTTTGGTAGATTCTTTGGCATTTTTCTATGCAGTCATCTCATCTGTGAAGAGAGGCAGTTTTACTTCTTCGTTTTTGATCTATATGCTGTTCATTTCTTTTTTTTGCCTTATTGTACTTGCTAGGACTTCCAGGATGTTGTTGAATAGGGACAGTAAGCAGGCATCCTTGCCTTATTCCAAATTTTAAATGAAAGCATTCTTTCACTATTATGTATGATGTTAGCAGTTTTTTGTAGATGCCCTTTATGAGGTTAAGGAAGTTCCCTTGTATTTCTGTTTTGCTATTTACTAGGTTGAAGAAGTTCCCTTTTATACTTAACTTTGCTAAGAGGCTTTTTTTTTTTTTAATCATGAATAGATGCTGGATTTTGCCAGTGCTTTTTTGGTAAGTATTGATTGAGGTTATCATACGAGTTTTCTTTTTGGTCTGTTGGTATGGTCAGTTTCTTGCTTTTTGGATGTTGAAGAGCCTTTCATTCCCAAGATAAATTCTACCTAGTTGTGATGTATTATTCATTTTATATATTGCCGGATTGATTTGCTAATGTTTTATGAAGATATTTGTTTCTGTGTTCATGAGGAATATTGGTTAGTACTTTTTCCTTGTGTTTTTATTGGTTTTGGAGTAAGGAAAGCTACCAGTCTCAAAACAAGCAGCTGGGAAGTATTCTTCCCTATTGTGTTCTGTGGTAGAGTTTGTGTACAACTGAAGGTATTTCTCCCTTAAATGTTTGGTAGAATTCACCAGTGTAGCCATCTGGTTCTGGAGTTTTCTTTGTGAGAAAGCTTTTAACTATAAATTAATTTAATTTTATATAGGACTATTCAGGTTATGTATTTTTTCTTTGTTAGCTTTTGGAGATTTATTTGGTAACTTTGGTAGTTTGTATCTTTCAAAGTATTAGTTCCTTTTATCTAAATTGTCAAATTTATAGACATAAAATTATTCATGGCATTCTCTTATCTTAATATTTTAGGATCTGTAATGGTGGCCCATTTTCATTTATAATATTGGTAATTTGTGTCTTCTCTTATTTCTTGGTCAACCTGGCTAGAGGTTTAACAATTTTTTTTTTTTTTTGCGGTACGCGGGCCTCTCAGTGTTGTGGCCTCTCCCGTTGCGGAGCACAGGCTCCGGACGCGCAGGCTCAGCGGCCATGGCTCGCAGGCCTAGTCGCTCCGTGGCATGTGGGATCTTCCCGGACTGGGGCACGAACCCGTGTCCTCTGCATCGGCAGGCGGACTCTCAACCACTGCGCCACCAGGGAAGTCCGAGGTTTAACAATTTTATTGACCTTTTCAAAATACCAGCTTTTCTTTTCATTGATATTTTTTATTTTCTGCTTTGTATTTCACTGATTTCTGCTCTTATTTTAATGTTTCTTCTGCTTACATTGGGTTTAAGTTGCTCTTCTTTTTATGATTTCTTAAGGTAGAAGCTAGATCATTTGGGACCATAGGTGTAATTTGACCGTATCACATTACATTTGTTTTTTCCTAATACCTTCTTAGTTTTTAAATAAGGAAAATAAAATAAGACACTTAAATTAGCTAAAGTACGTTTCTCCTTTCTACAGTTTTGCCTGGTTTTGTCAGTTGTGGGGAAATGTTAGGTTATTTACTACAGAACTTAGGCAAAGCAGGAAAAGACTCTGAATGTTGAGAAAACAGAATCTGATTTTTTGAATGTGTTAAAAGTGTCACACCAACTCATCATGGTAGTTGTAATACTCAGGCAAGTCTGGAACTCCTGTCTAGAAAGAAGGTCAGTGTAAACTCCATTCTGTAGCTGGGCTCTTCTTGTGCTTCAGTTTTCTTTTGCCCTGAGGGAGGGGGGTACTAGCCCAGAAAAATGTCATCAAAAGATACATGGAGATAAGATGAGTATATAGTTCATAATTCTTTGGTTTTCAAACATGTTAACTATTGTGCTGGAAACACAGAGCTGTGTTGCCTCTGGGCCTCATCAGAGAGGGACTATGACAGAATGGAAGTCCTCAACAACCGTCCCTCCGGGAATCGTTTTTGAAGGTTTTTAAAAATGGACCTGTCATTGTAAGCCCAGAAACTTAAGCCAAAGCATCATTCAGTTGACTTCATTTTCCGAGGCTGCAGAACTGTGCTTTCAGGTATCTTTCCTTTGGTATTCTGAGTTGTTACAGAATAAAACTTAGACTGTCTAGAGCACTGTCAGCAAACTTGTGCTGTAAAGAACCAGACGATAAATACATACTTCAGGCCTTGCAGGCCATAAATCTCTGTCACAACTTCTCAACTCTGTAGCTGTATTGCAGAAGCAACTGTAGAGAGTAGGTTAACAAATGGGTGTGGCTATGTTCCAGTAAAACTTTATTTACAACAATGGGCAGCTAGCTGGATTTAACCTGCAGGCCATAGTTTGCTGACCGCTGATCTAGAGTAGTAGCTCTCAAGGTTTATTGTAAAGAGGAATCAACTGGATCATGCCCAACTACCAGAGATTCTGATTCATTTGGTCTGGGATGGGACCCCGTAATATGTATGTTTAAAAATGCATGTTTGAAATGGAGGGCCATGTCCTCTGGCATCACATTTTTAAGAAACGCTGACAAAGGAATGAGAGAAAGTTATTCTCCTTGAGGTGAGCCAAATGAGCTTTTGGAATAGTAGTAAGTGACCGAGATAATTTGAGACTATAGGCTTTTGGCAATAACCTGGAGTTACAGATATCGTGTCTTGCCAGATAAGGGCTTAGTGTACTTAGTTATGCCCAGTAAAACTTATTTTCACAGGAGGCCAATCTATTCAACAAAGTCTTAGGAGATCAAATAGCAGCATTGTCTAGTAGCAATATAATGCAAACCACAACGTAATTAAAATTTTCCTAGTCTTCACATTGAAAAATGTAAAATATGGGTGAATTTTATGATAGATCTCATTTAACTCAGTATATCCAAAATGTTGTCATTTTCAACATGTAATATTTAAAAATTGGTATACCGTACTTTGCTTTTTCTCCCCATACTGAGTCTTAAAAAACTGATGTACATCTTGTAATTTCAGCACCTTTCAGGTAAGACTAGCCACATTTTAAGTGCTCAGTAGTTGTGTGTATAGTGGCTACAGTATTGGCAAGTGCAGGTCTGCAGCTTGAGATGGTAGTTGCATCCAGAGGGTCTTGTGTTCCACCCCTCCCACCCATGATATACCCACAACTTTCTTTAGTTTCAGATGTTCTCCCTTAGAAAATGCACATATTTTTATAATTCTTTGAGAAATGAATAAATACTCAGGAATGAGTTGGTCATCTCTATTTTTCTATTTTCTGAAAAAAAATTACATGAAAGATTAAGTGAATATTTCTGTATTAAAGAATTAAAGGGTTGAGAGAAGTTAGAGAGAGGCTTGGCCAAGATGGCAGAGTAGGAAGACCCTGAGCTCACCTCTTTTCACGGGTACACCAAAATTAACAACTGTTTACGGAGGAATTATTGATGAGCAAGACTGGAGGCATAAAGGTCTACAGCTAAAGATAGTAAGAAGGAACCACAGTGAGATGGGTAGGATGGGTGGAGTCATGGTCAAGACCCATACCCCCAGGTAGGCGACCCACAAATGGGAGGATAATTACAATTGCAGAGGTTCTCCCCAAGGAGTGAGGGGTCTGAGCCCCACATCAGGTTCCCCAGCCCAGGGGTCCTGCACCAGGAAGACGTGTCCCCAGAATGTTTGGCTTTGAAGGCCAGCAGGGCTCACTTTCTGAAGACCCAGAGGACTATGAGAAATAGACACTCCACTCTTAAAGGGTGCACATAAAATTTCACATCCTCTGGGACCCAAGGCAGAAGCAGTAATTTGAAAGGAACCTGTATCAGACCCATCATCTGATCTTGGAGAGCCTCCTGGAGAGGCAGGAGACAACTGGAGTGCACCCGAGGAACATAGACATTGGCAGCAGACATTAGGGGAGCTCATTCTACCACATGGACACTGGTGCTGGCAAGAGTCATTGTGGAACCCTCCCTCTAGCTCATCAGCACCAGGACCCACAGGGCCTTGCAGCCAGACACCCTAGGACCTGGCTTCACCCACTTGTGAGTTGGCACTAGCCCTGGGGCCAGCTTCACACACTAGTGGGCATACACCAGTCCCAGCACCCCCTGGGCCTCAGCCCCATTCATCAGTGGTTCCACACCAGCTCTGGGACTCCTGGGCTCTGCATCCAGAGACCCCAGGACCTGCCTTTGCCCACCAGTTGGCCAATACTAGCCCTAGAACCTGGCTTCACTCACTGGTGGGTGGGCATCAGCCCCGGGATCCCCTGGGCCCCATCCCCACCCACCGTGTGACACCAGCCCCAGGACTCCTTGGACCCCTCAGAATGACTATCATCAAAAAGTCTACAAATAACAAGTGGTGAGGATGTGGAGAAATATGGGAACCCTAGTACACTGGTGAGAATGTAAATTAGGGCAGGCACTATGGAAAAGAGTATGGAGGTTCCTCAAAAAACTAAAAATAGAACTGCCATATGATCAAGCAGTTCCACTTCTGGGTATATATTCGAAGAAAACAAAAACACTAATTTGTAAAGATACATGCACCCCAGTGTTCATAGCAGCATTATTTACAATAACCAAGATACGAAAGCAACCTAAGTGTTGATCAACAGATGAATGGATAAAGAAGATGTGGTACATATATATATAATGGAATATTACTCAGCCATATAGAAGAATAAAATAAGGTCATTTGCAGCAACATGGGTGGACCTAGAGGGTATTATGCTTATTAGACAGAAAAAGACAATGTATGTTATCATGGATATGCAGAATCTAAAAAAATAAACTAGTGAATATAACAAAAAAGAAACAGACTCACAGATATAGAGAACAAACTAGTAGTTACCAGTGGGGAGAGGGAAGGGGGGAGGTTCAGGATAGGGGTAGGGGGTTAAGAGATACAAACTACTATTTATAAAATAAATAAGCTACAGGGATATATTATATAGGACGGGAATATAGCCAGTATTTTATAGTAACTATAAAAGTATAATCTATAAAAACTTGTATCACTATGTTGTATACCTGAAACTAATATTGTATTATAAATCAACTATACTAAACAATATGTTGTACACCTAAAACTAAAAAAAAAAAATCAAATGGTGAAAGTATGTTGAAAGCAAGGAATCTAGTTAAGAGATCATCTAAGGGCAAGCAGCTAAGTGTTTCAAATAGGGAGGGGATTCAATAGGAAGTAAACTTGGAACAAGGGTGCCAAGACAATGCAGTGACAGAAAGAGTAGTCTTAACCGATGGTACTGGGACAACTGGTCAACAGCGTGGAAAGTAATGAATTTTGACTCCTACTTCACAGCAAGAACAAAAATTAACCTAAGATGGATCATAGACCTAAATGTAAGTGCTAAAACTATAAAACTTTTAGAAGAAAACACAGGAATAAATCTTTATGACCTTGGGTTGGGCAATGGTTTCTCAGATATGATCTTGAAAATAAAAGCAACAGAAGAGAAAACAGGTAAAATTGGACCACATCGAAATTTAAAACTTTTGTGTTTCAAAGGAAACCAAGAAACTCTCAACAAGAAAGTGAAAGGATAACCCACAGAATGAGAAAGTATTTGCAAGTTACATATCTGATAAGGGACTTGTATCCAGAATATAGAAATTTAGTAGTAAAAAAGCAAATAATTCAGTTTTTTAAATGGACTGAAGATTTGAAAAACATTTCTCCAAGGAAGATACAGAACTGTTTAATAAACGTATGAAAAGATGCTCAACAGTACTGACCATCAGGGAAATATATGTCAAAAATGACAGTGAGATACCCTGTCACACCCTCTAGAATGGTTGTAATCACAAAAGCAGGCAATGATAGGTGTTGATGAGGATGTGGATGTTGGCTGGTGGAGCCAACTGTGGTAAACTAAGTAAGGTATTCCTCAAAAGGTAAACATATGTAGAATTACCACACGGCCCAGCAGTTCCACTCCTAGGCATATACCCAAGAGAAGTGGAGACAAATACCGACATGATAACTTACTAAACATGGTTGTTCATAGCAGCATGACTCATGATAGCCTGAAAGTGTAAAGAACCCACATGCCCATTAACTGATGAATGGTGAATAAGCAAAATGTGGTATATCCATATAATGGAATATTGTTCAACAGTGAAAAGAAATGAAGTACTGATACATGCCGTGACATGGATGAACCTTGAAAACGTTACCCTAACTCGAAGAAGGCAGTCACAAAGGACCATTATTGTATAATTCCATTTATATGAAATGGTCAGAACAGGTGAATAGACAGAAAGATTAGTGGTTTTTAGGATGCGGGAATTCAGGGATGATGGCTAAAGGGTAGGGAATTTCATTTTAGGGTGATGAAAATTTTATGCAGTTGATTGTGATGATGGTTGCACAACTCTGAACATACAAAAAACATAGAATTGTACATTTTGAAGAGTGAATTTACGATAGGTTAATTTACATGTCAATAAAGCTATTCTAAGAAAAGGGCCCAGGGAAGGGGAATCCTACATATCTGTTGAGTAGCTCCAGGCAAGTGTATGGTGGGTAGAAGGTAAGCATTTACACTGAGGTAAGCATGTAAGCTAAGCTAGGCTTGTTTTATCTGGTTGAAGGCCATTGTGTACATTTATAGAGTGTATTATGAATGTTTCAAATCCTTTATTTTATTTAATTCTCTGTGAAATAGGGGTTAATAACCACATGGAATAAACTGAGTCTCAGAAGGGTCTAGTGAAATGTCCCAAAGAGGTACATCTTGAACGCAGGTCTCTGGACTCATCATATAATGCTCTTTTCACTTACATGTAAAATTTAATTTTAAATATTAGAAATACTTATGGAATATAATATCTGAAATTCAGAACTCATAATTCTACCACATAAGCTACATATATATGTAACAAAATTAATAAAAAGTAGTAACCTTGTTAAGGAAGGAGCCAGAATTTTGGCTTTTTGTTTGTTTTTTTTAAGTTTAGAACATTGGTGGTGAGGTCAGTTTTGTGGAGAAAATGACAGTTTGGAGAAGGGCAATTGGAGGTGTCCTTTAAGAAGCTGGGAATAGGAAAGTGGAATAAGAATTAGAAATGAAAGCTATAATTTTGGAAACAGAGCCACAAGAGTGAGTAACCAACGGGCTGATGAAGGACGCAGAGGTAAAAAAGAACCAGTCTAACAGTCGTAGACATTTAAACAACATTTTGAGAACTACCAGGGTACAGTGGAAAAACTGTAGGGGTCTTGTGACTTCTGAACTAGTTTGGGCTTACCACTAACTGATTTTGAACAGGCCTTTCAGATCTCTTGGGACCTCATAGAATTAAAATGTTATCAGAGTTGATAAAATCCTAATCTCTGACCAAGTCCACAGAGAAGTCCTACATAAGGTCTAGTTGGCAGGTAGTGGAGTGGCACATAGGATTCCAGGCCTCCTGAATTCATTTGTAGAAAGGAAGTTGAACAAATGATTGTCGAGGAACCATTTGAAAAAATTGGATCCATCCATTAAAAAAAATTTTGATCGCCGTGTTCACTGTGAAAACACATGACTAGAACAGTTTCCATAGAATGTTGAGGGTAGATTGGAAGAAGAAGGGGAGAGGAGTGAAACTGTATAAGGTGAGAAAAGTTAGAATTAAGTTAGTTGGTTGTAGAAATTTGGCATGAAAAACAGGAGAAAAAAAGGCAGCGGGGAGAATCTTTAACCAGAGAATTGGGCATATTTGAAGGAAACAGAAAAATCTTTGGAGGAGAGGTTATTCATATTATGCAGTTATATTTCTGCAAATGAATCAACAGTCAACCTTCAGGAATTTTTTCCCCTTTTTAAAAAATCTTTTAAGGAATCAAGAAATACTATAACAGATAAGTAGGCAAACCTTTTCTGTAAAAGGTCAGATAGTAAATAGTTTCAGCTTTGTTGACCATGTGTTCCCTGTTGCAAGTACTCAGTGCAAAAGCAGTTACAATGAAATGTAAAGGAATGGGCATGGCTAGTGTCCAGTGAAACTGGGCAAATAACTGAACAGATTCCAGGCCTCTTGTTTATCATAAACTCAGTTTCACTACCAGGCACAGGTAGAAATACATATTATTGTAGCTTATGGCTGCCTGTGATGTCGAAAGGACAAAATATGATGAAAGTAAAATTCTTTGATGCATTTAATTCCATCCAAAAGCTATAATCATGTGTGTGTGTGCACATACAGGTCAATGAGATCATATTATACTGCTTTAAACTACTTCTCCCGGGCATTCCCTGGTGGCACAGTGGTTGGGAGTCCGCCTGCCGATGCAGGGGACACGGGTTCGTGCCCCGGTCCGGGAGGATCCCACATGCCGCAGAGCGGCTGGGCCCATGAGCCATGGCCGCTGAGCCTGCGTGTCCGGAGCCTGTGCTCCGCAACGGGAGAAGCCACAACAGTGAGAGGCCCGCATACAGCAAAAAAAAAAAACTACTTCTCCCATCACCATAATAAAAACCATTATCTTGGACATTTTCTCATGTAAACATATAAAAATCAACTATATTTTGACACACCTACAATTTTCTTATGGTAAAGATATATGGAAAAAATGGATTATTTTCCATTTCTTTTGAAAATCCCTCTGAAAAGCACCATGTTAGTCTTTTGTAAATCCAGTACAGAGCATACGATTGCCTCAATAATAATAATTCTACTACTGTCAATTTTGATTACTGGAAACAGTGTTAAAATTTTTTAACTATTCCTCTATTCTATCCTGTTCCTCTCCCCATTTAAAGAAATGGTTTTACTCTGTGTAGACCATATAGCTATTATATAATTTAACCTTTCTCCCTTTAATCCACATTTAATCCTGTAAGTAGGTGTATATTTAATGCTGTAAGTAGGTGTATATTTAATGCTTATCACCAGTCCTTTCCATGTGCCTCTTGTCATTTTGATTGTCAGAAAGTTATTTTCTATTAGGAAAGGATCATGAAAAACAGTGTTCCCTGTGTTTTTCTTTTATGTTTATTAGCTTTTCTGTGCCCTTTTATACTTGAAGATTAGCTTTACTGGATATAAAATTCATGGTTCATTGTTTCCCTTGAGTATCTTAACGATGTTATTTTTGGCATAATGTGTTGCTACCCAAGTGTGATGATAATCTAATTTATATTTCTTTTAAAATTATAGCTCTTTTTGCCGAGATGCCAAAGAATCTTCTGCCTTAAAATCTAGTCATTTTATTTGAATATATTTTGGCATTTCCTCTGAATTGATATTCTCAGGTATCTACAGTGATTTGTGTCCTTTGAGTATACAGTTTCAATTATATATATAAATATATGGAAGGATATGTAAAATACATATATCAGGAAAGTTCTTTATTTAATTTTAGTTTTACTATTTTTTTTCTCCTACTTCAATTTAGTCTTTAGGTATTCCTACTATCCATATGTTGTATCTCTTTTGCCTGTCTTCATATTTGTAATTTTCTCTCAAATCCTTTTTAAAAAATCTCCTGAAACATTTCTTTTTTGTTTTATAAAAGATTTATCTTTTTTACTTTCTGTTTCTTTCATGGTATTATGTTTATTTGTGTTCCTGTCTAAAATGGCTTTTGAAAATTTCTGATTAACTCTTGAATTCTGTCAGCCTCATTTCTGAATTCTTAAAATTCTTTTTTTTTTCAGTTTTTGAATTTTATTTTTTATACAGCAGGTTATTAGTTACCTGTTTATACATATTAGTGTATACATGTCAATCCCAATCTCCCAATTCATCCCACCACCACCACCACCACCACTTTCCCCCCTTGCTGTCCATATGTTTGTTCTCTACATCTGTGTCTCTATTTCTGCCCTGCAAACCAGTTTATCTGTACCATTTTATTAGATTCCACATATATGCGTTAATATACGATATTTGTTTTTCTCTTTCTGACTTACTTCACTCTGTATGACAGTCTCTAGATCCATCCACGTCTCTACAAATGACCCAATTTCATTCCTTTTTATGGCTGAGTAATATTCCATTGTCTATATGTACCACATCTTCTTTATCCATTTGTCTGTTAATGGGCATTTAGGTTGTTTCCATGACCTGGCTATTGTAAATAGTGCTGCAGTGAACATTGGGGTGCATGTGTCTTTTTGAATTATGGTTTTCTCTGGGTATATGCCCAGTAGTGGGATGGCTGGGTCATACGGTAATTCTATTTTAGCTTTAATTTTTTTTTAATTTTTAAATTAAATTTAATTTATTTATGGCTGCGTTGGGTCTTCATTGCTGCGTGAGGGCTTTCTCTAGTTGAGGCAAGTGGGGGCCACTCTTCGTTGCGGTGCACGGGCTTCTCGTTGCGGTGGCTTCTCTTGTTGTGGAGCATGGGCTCGAGGTGTGCGGGCTCAGTAGCTGTGGCTCGCGGGCTCTAGAGCGCAGGCTCTGTAGTTGTGGCACGCACCGGCTTAGTTGCTCCTTAGCATGTGGGATCTTCCTGGACCAGGGCTCGAACCCGTGTCCCCTGCATTGGCAGGTGGATTCTTAACCACTGTGCCACCAGGGGAGAAAAGTCTGTTTTATCTGATATGAGTATTGCTACTCCAGCTTTCTTTTTTTTTCATTTCAGTTATTGTATTGTTCATCTCTGTTCTTTAATTCTTCCAGGTGTTTGTTCTTTAATTCTTCTAGGTCTTTGTCAGACATTTCTTGCATCTTCTCGATCTTTGCCTCCAGTCTTTTTCTGAGGTTCTGGATCATCTTCACTGTCATTA
Organism: Neophocaena asiaeorientalis asiaeorientalis; assembly: GCF_003031525.2. Lineage (NCBI taxonomy): Eukaryota > Metazoa > Chordata > Mammalia > Artiodactyla > Phocoenidae > Neophocaena > Neophocaena asiaeorientalis. The sequence goes on from NW_020173040.1 coordinate 3,078,529, forward strand.
TTCTGAATTCTTTTTCTGGAAGGTTGCCTATCTCCACTTCATTTAGTTGTTTTTATGGTGTTTTATCTTGTTCCTTCATCTGGTACAAAGTCCTCTGCCTTTTCATTTTGTCTATCTTTCTGTGATTGTCTAAAATTCTTACTTATATTCTTTCATGTCCTGTGTATTTTTGTAATGCCTTTTCACTTGTTTTATAATAGTAACAGTTTTGATCCTTTATTTTTCTTTTTTTGAGTACTCTTTTTGGCATGCTTTCATTTTCTGTAAGGATATTCTGCTACTCATTGTGTTCTATAGTAATTTTCTAAGGGATTTGATCATAATCCCTTTTTTGCTCAATTTTATGGGAAATTACCTTTCTTGAGCTTCTAGAAATTGGCTTAGTTTTCTTGTATGTGTGCATGCACTAAAGAAACATAACTGCTGCTTTCTGACATTTCCTAGGCTCATGCCTTTTGTACCCTTTCATCTTTTGCTGTTCCTGTCCCTCTCTAGTCTGAATCCACTGGCAGGTCTGTGTTGAGAATTCCTAGGGGTTACACTGCTCTAGCCCATTCACGCCCTACTGCAGGCTCCTTGCTCTCACTGACAACTGGAGAGGCAAAATTCCTCCCAGTTTCAGCTGTTGTTCTCAAATTGCCCTGCCATTCTTTCCAGTAAATACCTGTTAGTTTTTTGGGGGGTTCTTCAGGTCTAAGGTGTGTCAGATGCCTTGTGGCTTTCTTTCCAGGTAGGTTTTGGGAACACACAAGTCTCATAGGTGTTGCTCATCCCCAGCTGCTTCCTCAGGAGGGTACATTGGTGGCCTGTGGGTTTTTTTTTTTTTTTTTTTTTTTTTTTTTTGCTGTATATACGGTTTTTGGTTTGCTGTATAGTTGCCCTGCTTGTTTTTATTTGGAAATTCAAGAAATTCCAGATCCACGCTACTACTATGGCTGCTAATGAGGTTTTAGTGCTCAAATTAGTGTGAGTTTTAAAAGACAACTCTATAAAGGGAAATTGAGTTAAAATTAAATTGAATAATTGAATAATTAGCTAGATACTTGTTTTAGTGCCCTAACACTTTGTGTTAGGCCCTTGCAGGGTTGTACTCAGGTGGGATATGTAGAAGAATATGTAAACCCCTCCCAAATGAACCTCTGATACCCAGGCTATTTACAGTGCTGTGTGTGAAGTAGCAGAAGTGTGTCTATGAGGCCGGAGAGCCTACAGATGGGCCACTTGTGCCTGTGAAAAGCTAGGTTGGTTTCATGAAGGAGGTGTCGTTGAACCTGAATGTTGAAGGGTGTGATGCTAAAGGAGTCCTAGGCAGAGAAGAAATGTGAAAGCTTGGAACTTGATGATGCATGGCATGCTTAAGCAGAGGTCAGTAGTTAAGTGTGTTTAGGGTAAAGACTGGGGTGCTGGGAAGCAAGTTGGCGTTGCATTTCAGGATATTGCATGTTAAGGAACTTGGACCTCTGGGCAATGGAATGACAGAATTGGGTTTGTTTTAGAATAATAATCCTTTGAACACGATGGAGGGTAAATTGTAGTGCAGTGGAAGGTAAGAAATCTGTTGAAAAGGCCAAAAATAGGACCGTGTGGAGATCTAAACCTAAAAAGGTTTCAGAGAGAAACCTTCCCTAAGAGGAAGGGAAAGTGTGAGATAGTCGAACCTCTTATAGTTTTTGATGATCACCCTGGTCTTAAATTCACAAAGCTTTTAAGGCTAAGGTTCTCAGCCCTGGCTGCCCATTAGAATCACTTAGGAGATTTTTTTTTTTTTCAACGCCTGCCATCTGCCCTCCTCCAGTTTTATTTAATGGTTGTGGGGTGGGGGGTTTGGAAATCATCAAGCAGTTTTGAGACTGATCCCAAATGATTTTCATCTGCAGACAGGGTTGGGAATCACAGACTTCCTGGGTAGTCATTAAATGAACTGCAGCCAGCGCTGATCCAGCAGGATGACATGCCCCACAGAATGCTGGCACTGCATGGAAGCAGTATGTTCTGCCTGGGTTTGATGCCTGGCTCATGCAGCCAAGACTGTACTTACTTGTTCACAAGCAAATCTTAGGAAGTATCTACTCACCTCCGCCTTCCTTATTGAAAGGTCCTTAATGTTTTTGGCATTTCTTTAATATTTTTGTATTATGTTTTTAATTTTTAAATAAAAGAATTATCAAGCAAGATATAAATGCACAGTTTAAAAGTATACAGAATAAAAGATTAGTGCTAGCCCCCTCCAAGGACGGAAAAAGAGCCAGAGAATAACACACCCCTCCCCAAACTGCCCTGGAGGTAACCCTTGGGTGTTTTAGGTTTTTTCCAGTATTTGTAGTTACAATCTGCAGTGAATAACTATGTACATATGTATTTTCTTATTTTTGGAGCTGTATATGTAATCTTCAGGGTACATTGCTAGAAACTGGTTCACTCTGTTGAAAGATAAAGCGCTCTTGAGGACTTCCCTGGTGGCCCACTGGTTAAGAAGCCGCCTTCCAACACATGGGACGTGGGTTGGGTTTGATCCCTAGTCGGGGAACTAAGATCCCACATGCTGTGCCGCAACTGCTTGAGCCCTTGTGCCACAACTAGAAAGCCTGTGTGCTGCAACAACGGAGCCCACGCCCTGGAGCCCGCGTGCCACAACTAAGACGCAGCCAAAAATACAAATAAGTAAATGCATACATACATACATACATACATAAATGCTTTTGTAATTTTGTTAGCCAAATTCCTCTCCTAAAGAATTGTAGCAGTTTGCATGCCCATTAGCAGTGGTGCCTATTTTTCTACAGCCGCCTCAACAAAATGTGTTGTTGTACTTTAATTTTTATCATTCTCTGTGTGGTTTTAATTTGCGTTTCTTATGAGTTTTAACATTTCATATCTTTTGTAAATTGCTTCATTGGGTTTTTTGTTTGTTTGTTTTTGGGTTGTTTTGTTTTGTTTTTTTCAGTGGTTTTTTTTTTTTTTTTTAATTTATTATTTATTTTTGGCTGTGTTGGGTCTTTGTTGCTGCACACAGGCTTTCTTTAGTTGGCGCAAGCGGGGGCTACTCTTCGTTGTGGTGTACGGGCTCCTCATTTCTGTGGCATCTCTTGTTGCAGAGCACGGGCTCTAGGTGCTGGGGCTTCAGTAGTTGTGGCTCATGGGCCCTAGAGCACAGGCTCAGTAGTTGTGGCGCATGAGCTTAGTTGCTCCACGGCATGTGGGATCTTCCCGGACCAGGACTCGAACCCATGTCCCCTGCATTGGCAGGCGGATTCTCAACCACTGCGCCACCAGGGAAGTCCTTTTCAGTGGTTTTTAATATCAGTGTATGGACTGAGGACCCCAAAAGACCTCTGAAGTCTTTTTATGCTTAGAACAAACTATTTTCATAACAGCACAAAAATGTTATTTGTCTTTTTCACTGTGTTGATAGTTGTAGTGAAGGTACAAAAGCAGTGGTATGAGGTAAAACTGGCCTCATAGCCCCAAACCATCCTAATAGTTCCTGGGCTTACTCAGAGTTTATAAGAACAATCCCAGTTTTGCTGCAGAATAACTCAAAGCAGTAAAAATTACTAATTTTACCACATGTCAGCTTTTGAATAGACATTTAAAAAATAATCTGTATATTGAAATGGGAAATATACATAAGGCATTTCTGCTTTATACTGAAGTACTTGCATGATTGTTTGAATTGGAAGCTCAACCAGCTGTGTATTTGTGTGTGTAACACCACTTTTACTTGAAGGAATGGTTATCCAGACTGGAATATTTGACAAACATTTTTCTCAAGTGATGAGTACCTGTTGCTTCAAGGAAAACAACTCTGATAATAGTTGTTGCCAATGAAGAAAATTGAATTTTAAAACAGAAATTAAAATTTGGAAAACATTTATCTGCCACCATGAGATGAGCTCAGTACTTTTCACTACTTAAAGACTTTGATTGCATTGGTGGTGATATTAATTAAAGTATGATTTTTTAAAAATATTGTATAGTAAAATGTGTCATCATTTGAAAGATTTACCTAAATATTTTCCAAATGACCAAGACATGCTATTATAAAATCACATTGGATAAAATAATCCATTCAAAGTGCAAAATAGGCCAGTGGATGGGTATTCATGTAACAGAGTAAGTACAAAATGTCCACTGATACGGTTTTAGGTTGCACATTGTAGCCACCCATTAAGAAACTATCACTTACCGATATAAAATCAAACATGAGTATCCATAATCATCTAAAAGGTTTACTAAAATCACTCTTCTTTTCAACTATGTGTGTGGGTAAGGTTCTTCATGTACTTTAACATAAAATGAAATATTAAAACAGATTGAAAGTATTTTCTTGAATTTTTCTTTCCCTTGGTCGTGAATGTTGGATTTTGTCAAAGGCCTTTCCAGGGTCTATGGATATAATCTCTGAATTTTTTTCTCTACGTTTATTAATAGGGTCTCCTATATAGTGGCTTTCCTAATACAACAGTCTTGGAAATAAATCACCTTGTCATGGAATATTTGTATGGTGTTGGCTTTTATAAATGATGTTAGGCTTTAGTATTCGGAGGGGGGATCTGTCTTTTTAAAATTAATTAATTTGTTTTTAAAATTTTTGGCTGTGATGGGTCTTCGTTGCTGCGTGTGGGCTTTCTCTAGTTGCAGTGAGCAGGGGCTACTCTTGTTGCGGTGCTTGGGCTTCTCATTGTGGTGGCTTCTCTTGTTGCGGAGCATGGGCTCTAGGTGTGCGGTCTTCAGTAGTTATGGTGTGTGGGCTCTAGAGCACAGGCTCAGTAGTTGTGGTGCACAGGCTTAGTTGCTCCGTGGCATGTGAGATCTTCCCACACCAGGGCTCGAACCCGTGTCCCCTGCCTTGGCAGGTGGGTTCTTAGCCACTGTGCCACCAGGGAAGCCCTGTCTTTATCGTGGATAGTCATGATCAGATTTAGATATCAGTATTATAATTGCTTTTTGAAAAGAGTTAGAAGCTTTCCTTCATTTTAGGATGCTCTGGAACAATTTATGGAGCATCGAGGCTATCTGGATATTGATGTTTTGGTAGAATTCCCTGTGAAATCATCTGTGCCTGGTGTTTTTTGTGGGATAATTCCCTCATAACTATCTCTGTTTCCTCTTCAGCGATGGGGTTGCTTAAGTCTTTATTTCTAATAGAGTCAATTTCAATAATCTGTATTTCCCTATAAAATTATTTGAACTTGTTCTGTAGTCTCTTATGTTTTCTAATTGTATGCTAATAGTTTTCTTTCTAATCATTTCTTTATTTTTGAAATTTTAGGCCTACTTCTAGCTATTTTGAAATTTGCATATTCTCTGGTTTTGAGCTATATTAAGGGTATGGTTTTGTGTAGTGATCTGTTTTGTATTGTTTTGGAGACACAGATTCAGGCAGTTGCCATTATCTTCTGCCACCCAGATGTTTTCCTGTTTATTTGTTTTTTCACATTAACCTTTTCTGGGGGGTATTAGCTTTATTGCAGTATAATTCACATACCATACAATTCACCATTTCAGTGTACAATTTAGTGATTTTTAGTATATTCACAGATCTGTAAGACCATCACCAGAGTCACTTTTTAAGCATTCCATCACCCTAAAAAGAATAATGTTACTCATAAACCATCCCTCCCCAATGTCTCCATCCCTTTCCACACCCTGGCCGTCGACAATCACCAGTCTATTTTCTGTTTCATACAGATTGGTCTTTTCTGAACGTTTCATCTAAGAGGAATGGTATGATGTGTGTGGTCTTTTATGGTTGGCTTCTTTTAGATAGCATCATGTTTTCTGTGTTCCCCATTTTGTAGCATGTATCAGTACTTCACTCCTTTCTATTGCAGATAATTCATTTAATGGATATACCATATTTTATTTATCCATTCATCAGTGGATAGACATTTGGGTTGTTTGCAGTTTTTGGCTATTAATAAATGCTGCTGTGTGTGGGTATAAATCTCTGTTTGCACACGTTTTCATTTCTTTTTGGTATATACCTAGGCGTGGAATTGCTGGTGTTTATTCTTTTTTAATAAGAGTTTTTCTCTTTTCTTCTTCTTTGGCTATTTCAGTAGACTTTGGGGTGGAAGGGGAGGTCATGATGTAGCCCCTGTCCATGGTGGGCGTGGTCTTTGTGGATGGGACAGTAGTGGAAGGAAGTTGTTACCTTTGTCCTCAGGTGGTTTGGATTGTAGAGCATAGTGTAGTACAACGTTATATGAAAACATAGCCTCTGATTTTTTGATTCTGGAGCCCTAGGAGAATATTGGCTGTTTCTTTTTTAGACTACTCTGAATACTTCATTTCCTTTCTAGGGAATGGTGTGGATTTCTTTGAGATTAGGTAATTTTTATTTTTATTTATTTTTATTTAATTTTTTTTTTAGAGTGAAAACTTCTATATTTAGAATTAGCCAGCTGGACTCAGTTTAGGTGATCCCAATTTTGTTGGCAGCATCCAAAGCATCATAGTCAGGAGCCAGGCGAACATATGCCTTCTTCTCTGCATCAGGCCCGATCAGGGTGTTGACCGTAGCCACGTCAGTGTCATAGAGCTTCTTCATGGCCTGTTTAATTTGATGCTTGTTGGCCTTGACATCCACAGTGAACACAGTGTGGGGTTGTCTTCTATTTTCTTCATGGCTGACTCGGTGGTGAGGGGGAACTTGATGATGGCATAGTGGTCAAGCTTGTTTCTCCTAGGGGCGCTCTTCTGAGGATATGTGGGCTGCCTCCTGAGCCGCAGTGTTTTGGGCCGTCGGAAGGTGGGTGACGTCCAGATCTTCTTTTTTGTGGCTGTGTACGCCTTTCAGCACTGCTTTCTTGGCCTTCAAAGCCTTTGCTTTGGCTTCGGCTTTGGGAGGGGCAGGGGCTTCCTTCTTCACCTTTGGCGCCATCTTCGTGAAAAAAGCGAGATTAGGTAATTTTTAAATAACTTGGTAGTATTTTGATTGTTTTCTGTGCTGGGCTGTCCTTAGTCACCATGGTAAAGATTTTCAGCTCATTTAGAAGTATATAATTAATTATGATTTTGTTTAATTAACAATATAAGTAATTAAAAATGCTTGATATGATTAATGTATATTTTCTATTGTATGCAGTGTGCATAAGACATTATAGTGTATTACTTCAGTAGAGATTTTTAGGGTACGTGAAGGAAGTTGATTTTCACAGCTGTTGATATTTTATTATATAAAATGGCACCCGGTTTATATGCTCATTAAATCTGTCATTCTGCAAATCAGTTGCCAGTGTTTGTGATGATCATGGCGGGGCGGGGGGGGCGGGCACTGCCAGGTCCCTCAGGAACCCTTCTGATAAGCAAAAATGAATTCAGGATTTCAGTGTTCAGAATTTTTAAATGTGTTTTAGTTCTTAAAGAACATTCATGTAATTGACAGTTTTCGATATTCTGTTATGCCCAGCATTAAATTTATTAAAGCCTGCATTCCCATACCAGGATAGGTCATTCTGATGTGTTTCCATACAAGTGAGTGAGCATTTTGTAATAGGATTGTAATTTTTATATTTGAACTTTTTTAGATTGTAGAGTATGACATCATAACATTTTACTATAATTGTTACTTTAGGCTCCTGGATTTGGATTTGGAATTGCAATATCTGGTGGAAGAGATAACCCTCATTTCCAGAGTGGGGAAACCTCGATAGTGATTTCAGATGTGCTTAAAGGAGGACCCGCAGAAGGGCAGCTGCAGTAAGCATGTTTCCTACCCTCAGCCATTGGCATGCCATGCTAGTGATTTTTCTAAATTAATATACGTTTATGCTTATCTCTGTCATATATGGAAAGCTTGTATCACTTAACTTAAATAGAAGGTCACTGTAAAAAATAAAGATAGTGAAAAGAAAACTTGTTACTCGGTTTGGGGTAGAATCTAGCCTTCAGGAGCCTCTCACCCTGAGTCTTAGTGTTTTTGTTCAACAAAGAAGATTAGCAAGATAAAAGAGAGGCAAAAGATACACTAGCAAAAAAATGAGAGTATGAGTAGAGGACTGAAAGAAAATTGGAAGGAGAAAGACTTCTTTAAAGAAGGAATAACTTTTTCCAGCCTTATGACTTAGTATCATTGAATGCCTGTAACTGTACCACCAGAAGTCATTTTGTGTAATGTGGTACCTGTTCAGTCCTTTTGGGAAACATTGTGTTAATAGTTAAAAAATTAATGACCTGTGGTTAGTTACAAGTGCTAAACATTTTTTGTGGGGGATTTGAAATTAAATAGCTGGACATTATTTTATCATTGATCTGAAGACAGGTTAATTAGCCCATAATTAGAATATCTTTTTTAAAGATCCTATCTTAAAAATATCTTTATAAACTTATTTGTATGGTTTCATCTAACATGTTATTATTTTGGTCACTTTTTTTCCTTAGGGAAAATGACCGAGTCGCGATGGTTAATGGCGTTTCAATGGATAATGTTGAACATGCTTTTGCTGTTCAGCAACTAAGGAAAAGTGGAAAAAATGCAAAAATTGTAAGTGTTTTTTACCTTTAATTTTATAAAGATACCAACTTTACTGTTGGTATGTTTTTGGTGTTTGAATTCATTCTTCCCATTTAAGAAAATAAAATCTGAAACAGTAGTTCTAAAGTTAGTTGTTTACAAGTAAGAATGTTTCTTTCTTCTAATACTGGTGGTATGTTTTGTCACTGGTGTGTATTTTCTCAAAGCTCAGATACCAGGATTTTTTTTTGATTGAAAAAGAAAGGAAGGCGCTCCTGGTTGAATGGTTACCTCTTTATGGCTTAATGCTTCCTCTTTAAAAAAATACTTAAATTAGACTGAATCTTGGCGTATAGTCAGTTTAAAGTATTTTCTGTTATAGGTTTTGTTCAGTGGACAAATTTTATGTTGTCCCTTGAACACATATATTGTTGCTACTTTGTTACTGTGATATAGTTTGAGGAAAGAGAGAGTGGTAAGGGTTTATTTTTTTGGTTCTGTGCGTTTTGGTTTTTTGTTTTATAGAGTTGTTCAGGGTTCATATGTTTTTTAGTGTATTGCTAGACTCTTCTGTTTCATTTAAAACTAGGCACATGTAGCAGACTCTTCTGTTTCATTTAAAACTAGGCACATGTAGCAGAGAATGGATTTAACGTTAAAGTCCTACGTAAAATTATACCTACATAGGGACTTCCCTGGCGGTCCAGCGATTAGTACTCTGTGCTTCCACTGCAGGGATCACAGGTTCGATCCCTGGTCGGGGAACTAGGATCCCACATGCCATGAGGCCAAAAAAAAAAAAATA
>NW_020173040.1:3087923-3194424 GCF_003031525.2 Neophocaena asiaeorientalis asiaeorientalis
AAAAAAAAAAAAATATATATATATATATATATATATATATATATATACATGTATATCTATCAATGCATAGAGGAGCACGTTAACCACTTTGCTGCCCCTGTTTCTGCCTTATCTAGACTCTGAAAGGCCTAATTAAGGTACTGCTTGAGGCATTAGCTCAGGTGTGTAGAGTAGGAGGAAGAGGCTGGCGGCTACATGGTTTGTCCTGCTTTGTCCACTGAGAACCTTTCTACTTTGCAGCAGACAGTCAGAGCCACAGTGGACCCAACAGAAAGGAGAGGGCTGGAGTGAGGAGGCCTGCATGGTGTTTTGACCTCTGGGAGCTATGGTGAGAGCCAGAAGGGGTATTTCCTGAGACTGTATACCCACAGTTGGAGGCCCTCTCACCTTGTGTAGGCTGCTGTGCCGTATGGCTCATCTCCGCACCAGTGTCCTTGCTGGTTAAGTGAGTTTTCTCATGTGGCAGTAGACCCAGAGTTTAGTCACTGCATTCCAGATGACAGGCATCTTCTACTGTGCATGTGTTTCCACAGCTTTTTGTTGTAACTGTATTTTTACATTTGGAACTCTACTGTTGTTTTAAATTGCAGTTCATGTACAGACTGGCTAGTTGATGGTACAATTTTTAAACAGTTTTTATAACATGAGATTGTAGCATTTACAGAAGCAAATTGCTAATTTTTATATTTGTTGGTTTTTATAAATTGAATAAGTGTTCTTCAGATGAGTCACTGCATATTCCAAGGTGAGCACCTTAGGTAAATTGGATTTTTCTCCCTGTGTCTGAGGTTGTGAGCTTCACCCATAGCTCCAGCTTCATTCTTTGGAATATTGAACTGTTGTGTTTTTCCATGCAAAATGTTTAGTACACATGCCCCACATCAATAATACAACCAAGAAAGTTGTACTCCTACACTTCAGACTTTTCTAACCAGAGAAATGATTTTGTAAGAAACAGTCCAAAACCTGTTATGTATTTGAAGTAGCACATGTGAGAAGGATGAGTTTTCCTCTCACTGTGCTTTGCTACATCATTTGGAAAGGTGGAACTCAGGAAGGTTGGGCAAGTAGTTTGCTCTTCAGGGAGAAGCTGTAGGAGGGTTGGGTGGAAGCATGTTCAGTCAGCAGAGGGTAGCTGTTCATTCCTGCGTCTGAAGAGAGTGGGTTACGTCATCAACATACGCTAAGTTTTCATCATTGAGAATAAAACCATAGTGTCATTGTAGGATGTCTTCCTTAACTCATCTCCTGCCATAACCAGAACCTCAGGTCACTATATATGTTTTTTTCCCCCCAGTTCTGAGTAGCTAGCTCCTTCCCTCCCCGGCCCTGGGCTCTTATATTTTGATGGTTCTTAGTTTATATCTTTCCATAAACTAAGACCCCTTGGGCATTAGGCTCAATAAATTTCTTTTCCGTTGAATTAAAATGTTAGAACTCCTTTGATAATATAACTACCATAAATATGCTTAATTTTGTTTAACAGTAGGTGAAGAGAAGATAGTAAAAGATTGTTTATAACATAGTGAACATGTGTAGTTTTTACTAAAATTCTGAACATACTAAAAAAGCATTATGAAGCGAATGGGCGAAAACACCTTCCTAGAGATAAACTCTGAACACTTTAGTGTTTACCCACATGGCTGCATAGCATTTCAGCGCGTGTGCACACTTCCTCAACGCATTCACTGATGGGCATTTCAATGTCCAGTTTCCACAAGTATTTTTTTAAAGATTAAGATTATTTTAAAATAATCTTATTAAAATTATTTTTAATAAGATTATTTTTAAAATAATCTTTATTATTTTAAAAATAATAAAGATCATCGTATTTCTATCTACTTGTTCAGTTACTTTTTAAGAATAACTTCTTAGGAGTAGCTTTTTAGAGTCAAATGGCATGAATGACTTTTGATACATGGCTTGCCAATTTGCCCATTAGAAAACCAATAAGCTACTGAGAGAGTACAATTTCATCAACACTTACATCTCTGCCAAACTGATGGACTAAACATAGTATTTCAAATTACAAGTGGGTTTGATCTTCACCTGGTATGTATACTTCCCGTTACGTTTCTTTGCCTGTTCCTGTCCTTGTGTTGATGACTGTCACACTAGTGTTGTGTGTATTAAGATGATTAGCCTTTTGTGGTATACACTGCATATATTGTTTTTCCATTTTCTTTGTGAGTGTGTGTAAGTTGTTTACAGTGTTTTTTTGGTTTGCTTTTATATCATTTTATTTCATCATCATGGGAATGTTTTCATTTTTATCCTGTCATACCTGTCAGACTTTCACTTGATTGGCTCTGCCTTTGGTGTCATGCTTACAAAAGTCTTTACCTTACCAGAGTTATAAAAACATATATCTTATTCTAGTACTTACATAACTTAATTGTTTTGTTTTATATTTGAATGTGTAATTCAGCTGATCTGTTTTGAAGTAGGCATTTTTTCCCAAAATTTTTGTTTCACAATTTTCAGTGTTAAAATCAAGTATGATTACCAAGCCTGAGTGGGTTTATAGTACTTAACTCATAATATAAATGGGGAATCATAGCAGGATTGGATATTTTTCAATGAGTTAAACACTTACTACATGCAAATACTTCATTACAGGTACAGTTAAAATGACCTGGCCAGGACCTTCTCCTCAGGGAACTTGAATTTCAGTAGGCTCGATGGGTACACACAGTCACAGCCATCATGCACATCATCTGAGATGGAGGGTGCTTCAGGTGCAGATTTCAGACAGGTGGTGCTCACTCTCTTAGGGGAGTGACGGGGAAAGCTTTGAGGACTCAACTGGTTATTTTGTTTATACCTTACTAGGCAGCGATTGAAGATCGAAGTGCTAACACAAAGAATTGCTTCTAATACAACATGTTGGAGATGGAAATAGAGGTGAGAGTAAGACTCAGGGAGGCAGTGAGGGGTGCTTTACAGTAAATGTTGCCCGAGAAGGGCCTCAGCCATGAGGCACCAAGAGTAGCAAGGCAGGCAGCCTTTTCTTCATTCATAACAGGGCCTTGGCTGCCTCTCCTTTCCACATGCTGGCCTCTTGGTGCTTGTTGACCTTTAGCTTCAATGTGTCCTGAGAGAGGCCTTCTCTGATCACTCTTGGTGGTAAGAAGCTGCGGTATTAAGTGTGGAGCAGCCCTTTGAAGAAAGTGAGTCACAAAAGGAAGAGAAAAGATGATAGCTTGGAAATGAGTAGCGAGATGGGAATCGAAGATGAGTTTGCAGATTAGTAGGCAGAGGACAGACTGGAGGTAAATAGGAAGAGATTATAGTTGTTGGTACCTGGCTTGGGGGGTGGTGGTAATTGATGAGGAAAGGTCTTGGAGGTGGGGAGGGATGAGAATAAGCCCCTCTGAAAGGGTGTTGTTCATGCAGGAAGAGGATCGAATTGTCTGAGACCAGGAAGGAAGACCAAATAAATGAGACACTGAAAGCATGTGGGAGTGGGGATGTGAAGTGGCACTGATCTCTATAAATCAGGCCTAGTGACTGGCATCTCGGAGAACGGTTTCGGGATACCTGTGTTAGCACATTCCATGGAATTTGAGGCAACAAGAGATAGATGAAAGGATTGCTGAATAAATGAAAGAATTCTTTCAAGTAAAATGAATTTATAGAGGAGAACCTAACCAGCCGGTGTGGGGATGCAGCCATCTGAAGGGGAAGATAATACAGGACAGGGTTTGACCTGGCACAGGACCGACGGGTCAAGAGAAAGTAACTTCCCCCCAGCTTTACTGACATACAGTTGACATACGGCACTGTGTAAGTTTAAGGTGTGCAGCATGATGATTTGACTTCATGAAATTATGACATCCATCATCTCATATAGATACAAAGTTAAAGAAATAGAAAAAAACATTTTTTCCTTGTGATGAGAACTCTTAGGATTTACTCTCTTAGCAACTTTAATTATATTTACCATGTTGTACATTATGTCCTTAGTACTTATTTATCTTATGAAGGGAAGTCTGCACTTTAAAAAAAAAAAATAATTATTTTATTTTTGACTGCATTGGGTCTTTGTTGCTGTGCGTGGTCTTTCTCTGGTTGCGGGGGCTACTCTTCATTATGGTGCGCGGGCTTCTCATTGCGGTGGCATCACTTGTTGCGGAGCACAGGCTCTAGGCACGCTGGCTTCATTAGTTGTGGCTCGCGGGCTCTAGAGCGCAGGCTCAGTAGTTGTGGCACACAGGCTTAGGTGCTCTGCGTCATGTGGGATCTTCTGGGACTAGGGATCGAACCTGTGTCCCCTGCCTTGACAGGCAGATTCTCAACCACTGTGCCACCAGGGAAGCCCCAATTTGCACTTTTTGATTGCCCTCATCCAATCCCCCCAGCCCCCGTCACCTCTGTAGCTACAAATCTGACCTCTTTTTCTATAAATTTGTTTGTTTTTGAAGTATAATTGACCTACAACACTGTTAGTTCCTGTTACACATGGTGATTCTGTATTTCTCTACATTTCAAAATGGTCATCAGGATAAATCTAGTTACGATATGTCACCATACAAAGATACTAGGTAGTTACTGTGTTTCCTACACCGTACATTTCATACCCATGACTCATTTATTTTGCAACTGGAAGTTTGTTTGATCTGTCTCACCTGTTCCTTTCCCTCTGGCAGCCGCCTGTTCTCTGTATCTGTAACTCCATTTCTGTTTTGTTACGTTCGTTCATTTGTTGTTTAGATTCCACATATAAGTGAAATCATACAGTAGTTGTCTTTCTCTGTCTGACTTATTTCATTTAGTGTAATACCCTCCAGGTCCATCTGTGTTGTTGCAGATGGCAAGATGTTACTCTTTTTCATGGCTGAGTAGTATTCATGTGTGTGTGTGTGTATCGAATCTTCTTTATCCGTTCATCTGTTGATGGGCACTTGCTTTGCTTCCATATCTTGGATATCATAAATAATGCTGCAATGAACAGAGACATGCAAATGTCTTTTCCTTTTCCTTTCTTCCCTCCCCTCCCCTCCTTTTTTTTTTTTTTTTGACCTCGTGGCATGTAGGATCTTAGTTCCCTGACCAGGGATCGCACCCATGCCCCTGGCAGTGGAAGTGCAGAGTCCTAACCACTGGACCACCAGGGGATTCCCATAAATGTCTTTTCTAATTAGTGTTTTTATTTTCTCTGGGTGAATAGGAGTGGAATTTGCTGGATCATATGGTAGTTCTATTTTTAATTTTTTGAGGAGTTTCCATACTGTTTTGCGTAGTGGCTGGACTAATTTACATTCCTACCAACAGAGCATGAGTGTTCCCTTTTCTCCACATCCTTGTCAGTGCTTGTTATTTGTTTTCTTTTTCATAATTGCCATTCTGACAGGTGGGAGGTGATATCTCACTGTGGTTTTGATTTGCATTTCACTGATGATTAGTGATATTGAGCATCTTGTCATGTGCCCATTGGCCATCTGTATGTCTTCTTTGGAAAAATGTCTATTCAGATCCTCTGCCCAGTTTTTAATTGAGTTGTTTGTTTATTTTTTGATGTTGAGTTGTGTAAGTTCTTTGTATATTTTGGATATTAATCCCTTGTGGGTCATATTGTTTGCAAATATCTTCTCCCATTGCGTCTGCGGCCTTTTTGTTTTGTTGATAGTTAACTTCACTGTGTAAAAGCTTTTTTAGTTGAATGTAGTCCTGTTTATTTGTGCTTTTGTTTCCCTTGCCTGAGGAGGCATATCCAAAAAATATTTTTAAGACTGATGTCAAATAGTGTACTGCCTATGTTTTCTTCTAGGAGTTTTATGGTTTCAGGACTTATATTTAAATCTTGTATCCATTTTGAATTTATTTTTGTGCGTGATATGAGAGAGTAGTCCAGTATGATTCTTCTGTATGTAATTGTCCTGTTTTCCCAGCACAATTTATTGAAGAGGCTGTTTTTTCCCCATTGTACATTCTTGCCTCCTTTGTCATAGATGAATTGCCCATGTAAGTGTGGATTCATCTTCTAGGCCTTCTGTTCCATTCCACTGATTTATGTGTCTGGTTTTGTGCTAGTACCATGCTGTTTTGATGACTGTAACCATATAGTATAGTTTGAAATCTGGGTGCATGATGCCTCCAGCTTTGTTCTTCATTCTCAAGATTGTTTTTGTTTGTTCGTTTTTTGCTATTTGGGGTCTTTTTTGTTTCCATATAAATTTTAGAATTACTTATTCTAGTTCTGTGAAAAATGCCATTGGCATTTTGATAGGGATTGCATTGGATATTTAGACTGCTTTGGATAGTATGGTCATTTTAGCAATATTAATTTTTCCAGTCCATGAACTTGGTATATCTTTACATCTGTTCCCGTTGTCTTCCGTTTCTTGCACTGGTGTCGTTATATTTCCGAGTATAGGTGTTTTACCTCCTTAGTTAGATTTATTCCCAGGGATTTTAATTAATTAATTTATTTATTTATTTATTTTTTGCGGTACGTGGGCCTCTCACTGTTGTGGCCTCTCCCGTTGCGGAGCACAGGCTCCAGACGCGCAGGCTCAGCGGCCATGGTTCATGGGCCCAGCCGCTCCGCGGCATGTGGGATCTTCCCAGACTGGAGCACGAACCTGTGTGCCCTGCATCGGCAGGCGGGCTCTCAATCACTGTGCCACCAGGGAAGCCCCCAGGGATTTTTTTTTTTGATGCAATTTGTAAATGGGATTGTTTTCTTAATTTCTCTTTCTGATAGTTCGTTGTTAGTGTATAGAAATACAACAGATTTCTTTGTATTAATTTTGTATCCTGCAACTTTGCCGAATTTATTGATGAGCTCTTAGCAGTTTATTCATGATGCCTTTAGGATTTTCTATAGAATATCATGTCATCCTCAAACAGTAACAGTTGTACTTCTTCCTTTCCAATTTGGATTCCTTTTCTTTTTCTTGTCTGATTGCTGGGGCTAGGACTTCCAACACTAAGTTCAGTAAAAGAGCGACAGTGGGCATCCTTGTCTTGTTCCTGATCTTAGAGAAAATGCTCTCAGCTTTATACCATTGAGCCCACCATGTTAGCTGTGGGCTTATATATGACCTTTTTTATGTTGAGGTATGTTCCCTCTATATGCACTTTGTTGAGTTTTTTGAATCATATGTAGATGTTGAATTTTATTAAAAGATTTTTCAACATTTATTGAGACGATCATAAAATTTTTCTTCCTCAGTTTGTCAATGTGGTATATATCACATCGATTTGTGGATATTGAACCATCCTTACATCCATGGGATAAATCCCACTTGATCATGGTGTACAGATCCTTTAAATGTATTGTTGAATTCAGTTTGCTAATATTTTGTTGAGTAATTTTGCATCTATGTTTATCATTGATATTGGCCTGTAGTTTTCTTTTCTGTGTGATATCTTTGTGTGGTTTTGCTCTCAGGGTGATGCTGGCCTCATAGAATGAGTTCAGAAGCACTCCTTCCTCTGCAATGTTTTGGAAGAGTTTCAGAAGGATACACGTTAACTCTTCTGTAAATGTTTGGTAGAATTCACTTGTGAAGCCATATGGTCTTGGACTTCTGTTTGTTGGGAGTTTTTAAATTATTGATTCAGTTTCATTACTGATAATTGGTCTGTTCATATTTTCTATTTCTTCCTGGTTCAGTCTTGGGAGGTTGTACATTTCCAGGAATTTGTCCATTTCTTCCAGGTTGTCCATTTTATTTGCGTATAATTGTTCACAGTAATCTCTTGTGATCTTTTGTATTTCAGTGTTGTCAGTTGTAACTTCTGCTTTTTCATTTCTGATATTATTGATTGGGGCCCTCTCTCTCTAGTGCTGGCCCACTGGTGGGTAGAACTGGGTGGCTGGTTGTGTGGCCAGGGGTCCTAGTGTAGGCTTGCTGGTGAGCAGGCTGGTTTCAGACATCACTGGCTGCAGGGTTCGGGGTGTTCCAAAGCTTTGTAAGCCTACTGGTGAGTGGGGCTGGATCCCAGAGTGGCTGGCTGATGGGTCCAAGGTGTTTCAGAGCTAGTATCGGCCTACTGGTGGACAGGGTCAGGGTCCTATGTGTCCCAGGGCTAGTGCCCACCGTAGGCAGGCTGGTCATGGAGTCTCTGGCTGCAGGGCCCTGGGGGTCCAGGGGCTGGTGCCAGCCTCCTGGGGTGGCCTGGGTCCTGACTCAGCAGGAGTGGTATCCCGGGGCTAGAGAAAATCATTTAAATATCGAAGCATGACAACTCATCAAACTTGGGAGGAAGGCAGTTGAAACCAGGAGGGAATTGATGGACTAGGAGAATAGGAGGGCATGGAGGAGTCAGACATAAGATGGACATGGAGAAGTTTCAGTAGATCAGGGTGTCAGAAGTAGAAGACAAGGAGTGTTACTCAAGAAGATCTTGCAGATCTCTGATGAGATCAAATGTATACTGGTGTGAGAAGACAGAGTGCAGTCCAGGGATTAAGAGGCCACTCAGTCAGAAGGCAATGCAAATAGATCTTGATCTTACAGAAAGTAAAGGAAATAAGTGGACAGGGAAAATTGAACCAGTATCAGAGTCAATTGAGTATAGAAAGCCAGAAGAAGGAATTTATGCATAGACCATAAATTACAAGTTTTGGAGAGAGAGAAACAAAGTTTCTATTGGTGGAGTATCATGGAGTTATTAGCTCCAACACAACACTAAGTTCAGTGTTAGTGTGGAAGTACAAAAAATTTCTCTCTTAGAGTTCCAGTAGGACAGTTGTGGGCCTTGATACTCATGGATTCTGAAAGTTTTAAGGAATCAAGTTGGGCCTGCAAGTTTGCTCTGGTTTGGTAACAACTACAGTGTATTTGATTGTCTTAGAGTACAGTGCTCCCTCCTTTATTCAAACCACCAGTAATTATTAGTTTTCCTGTAAGCTTGTAATTATTACACATAGAAGATCTTCTGAATTAATTAAGAACTTTATTAGGCCCTCTATTCCAAATTTGCTTCTTAACCAGATCTGTTTACCAGGAGAGCAGAAAAGATAACCAATATAGAGAAGTATTCCTTATTAATTTGTTATATTTGTGTATTATAGCTCTTATTCATAATGAGTATGAGACCAGAAGAACGTGATCTTCCTCTCTTAAGAACTGAAAGTACATATATGAAAATCAGCTCATATTGTAATCCTTCTTATTTGTAGACCATTCGAAGGAAAAAGAAAGTTCAGATACCAGTAAGTCGTCCTGATCCTGAACCAGTATCTGAGAATGAAGAAGATAGTTATGATGAGGAAGTACACGACCCGAGAAGTGGCCGTGGGGGCATGGTTAACAGGAGGAGTGAGAAGAGCTGGGCCAGGGATAGAAGTGCAAGTCGAGAGAGGAGTCTGTCTCCGCGATCTGATAGGCGATCTGTGGCTTCCAGTCAACCTGCCAGACCCACCAAAGTCACACTGGTGAAATCTCGGAAAAACGAAGGTATTTTCTACCAACTTGTTTATCATTTTCACATGAAAATTTTAAGACTAATTTTAATGAGAAGTAAGTTTGCCATCACTTTATATCTTTGCTTTGTTGTCTTCTGTTATCTTCGTTTTTGTGTCCTGTTGCTTTAAATCAAATCCTGTGATGTCAGGCTTCAGGGGTCATCTGTTTCCTCTTCTTGAATCATTTTGTTGTAGCAGATAGTACTTCACATAAATTGTCCAGTAGTTGGATTTTGGATTACTTCTTGTGAGTAGAATAGGCTAATACAAGAAATGTCACGCCATCATCAAGTTGCAATTCAGTGTTTTACTTAGCTGTCAGGATCAGTAGTACCTACATCTGGGTAGAAATCATTGGATTTGGAGGGAGGGCAGGCTGCCTTTTCTAAATGGAGAGTCGGAGGGAGAGGACCCCCCACAGGATATTTCTCTAAAAGCAAAGGACTTGTTTGTCAAAAAAATTTGAAACTGAAGCCTAGCTGCCTCCCCTCAGGTAATCACATTTGATACAAATGAGTCTGATTGTGGCTTCTTGCTGCCGTGGGCGTGTCTCTCCCATGCAGGAAAGCGTTGATGACTGCTCATTTTGATAAAAAGGTGTAAGGGTATTTGAAGGCTGGCTCTGATCCGCTTTACTGAAACCTGACATGTCTCCTGGTTATTGCTCCCCTCTGCCCTCATCCATACCAACTTCTCAGTCAGACTGTCTGTGTTCAGAGCTGTTTCTCCTTGTTCACCACCCACTCTTCAGCCCTCTCTCTCTGGTATCTGCTCCTAGAACTGGTCATACTAAATCCGGTAGAAATTTCTAGTCTTTATCTTACTTGCCTTTTCAGTACCATTTCACATAGTTAACCACTCCCTATTTTTTTTGAATTTTATTTATTTTTTATACAGCAGGTTCTTATTAGTTATCTATTTTATACATATTAGTGTATATATGTCAATCCCAGTCTCCCCATTCATCCCATCCCACCCCCACCCCCCCACTTTCTCCCCTTGGTGTCCATATGTTTGTTCTCTACATCTGCGTCTCCAGTTCTGCCCTGCAAACCGGTTCATCTATACTATTTTTCTAGGTTTCACATATATATGTTAATATACCATATTTGTTTTTCTCTTTCTGACTTACTTCACTCTGTATGACAGTCTCTAGGTCCATCCACGTCTCTACAAATGACTCAGTTTCATTTCTGTTTATGGCTAAGTAATATTCCATTGTATATATGTACCACATCTTTATCCATTCATCTGTTGATGGGCATTTAGGTTGCTTCCATGACCTGGCTATTGTAAATAGTGCTGCAGTGAACATTGGGGTGCGTGTGTCTTTTTGAATTATGGTTTTCTCTGGGTATATGCCCAGTAGTGGGATTGCTGGGTCATACTGTAATTCTATTTTAGTTTTTTAAGGAACGTCCATACTGTTCCCCATAGTGGCTGTATCAATTTACATTCCCACCAACAGTTCAAGAGGGTTCCCTTTTCTCCACACCCTCTCCAGCATTTGTTGCTTGTAGATTTTCTGATGATGTCCATTCTAACTGGTGTGAGGTGATACCTCATTGTAGTTTTGATTTGCATTTCTCTAATAATTAACCACTCCCTGTTTTTTGAAATAATGTTTTCTCTTGGCTCCTGTAATGCTGTGGGTTTCAAGGGTTCCTCCCTCTTTCTTTTCTGTATCCTTGGCGATCTCTTTGTCCTCATCCTACCTTTCAGTGTTCTGTGGACTTCTGTTCTAGAATCTCTTTTCTACTTCATACAACATCTTTAGGAAATCTCATGTCTCTCAGTGTCGTGGGCTGCTCATGATGGCACAGCTCCTTCCCTAGGTCCAGTGTGTGCACCCTGGTGCCCCAGCTGACTCATAGGTATGTACACTTAGGTGTTCGTCTGCATCCCTCAGATATAGCACATCTCCCTCATGGAATGTTTCTTACGAAATATCCCATTGCATATATTCCTGTCTACCCGGTCTCTCAAGCCAGCCGGGGGCAACATGGTATAGTTTTCCATGACATCTTTTTTCCCCTGCTTTCCTATGCCCGGTTAACACCTTCTAACTTCCTAAACACCACACTTTACTGTCCTACTCCTCCTTTCTCCACCACCACCACCCTCATCCAAGCTACCAGCATCTTTTTTTTTTTCTTCCATCTTTATTGAGGTGTAATTGACATTGTATATTAATATGTAAAGTTGTTATGTATTTAAGGTGTACAGTGTGATGGTTTGAGGTATGTATACACTAGGAAACGATCACCACAATCAAGTTAATCAACACATCGTTACTTTTTCCTTTTTTGTGTTGTGGGGCACGGCGGGTGAGGAGCACCACACCACTGTCTATTAAGTGACTCACCCAGCCTCATGATCCAGTCTCTGGATCTCCCTGGTCCATTCTGTGGACTGCTCCACATGGTTACAGGGTCCTTTGGGCTGCTTCTCTGTCTGACTCTTGCCCTACACTTATGACTTCATCAAACCTGCCTTGTCTTTCCTTCATACCTTCTGGTGCACTTGTTTTTTTTTTTTTTTTTTTTTTGGGATCTTCCCGGACCAGGGCACGAACCCATGTCCCCTGCATCGGCAGGCGGACTCTCAACCACTGCGCCACCAGGGAAGCCCTGGTGCACTTGTTTTTAACCATTCTGTCTCTACCAGTGCGCACACGCATGCACACACCCACACCCACGTGCGCGCGCGCACACACACCACCACCACCACCACCACCACCACCACCCAACCTCATTTCTCAGGTTTATATATATATATTTTTTAAACCCACATTTGTTTATTTATTTATTTTTGCTGTGTTGGGTCTTCGTTTCTGTGTGAGGGCTTTCTCTAGTTGTGGCAAGCAGGGGCCACTCTTCATCGCGGTGCGCGGGCCTCTCACTCTCACAGCCTCTCTTGTTGTGGAGCATAGGCTCCAGACGCGCAGGCTCAGTAGTTGTGGCTCACGTACCTAGTTGCTCCGCGGCATGTGGGATCTTCCCAGACCAGGTCTCAAACCCGTGTCCCCTGCATTGGCAGGTGGATTCTCAACCACTGCGCCACCAGGGAAGTCCATTTCTCAGGTTTAGTGTTAGTATTCCTTAGGTAGAGTTTCAGCTGTAGCATTTGCTTCTCAGGGAGGCCTTCTCTGACCCCCACTAGGCACAGAATCATGTATTGCTCCATCCGAACTCTTCATCACACAGGTAATTGTGGTAACGTCTTTTTCCCTACTGACTAGGGAAGCCGCTAGAGTGCAGGGACTGTCTCAATTGCTGGTTTTTGTCTCTAGTGCCTACCACCTAGTTAATATTTACTAAGGAAATACTTAGAATAAATGAATACATTAATATACAAGGAATATTTTAGAGTCATCTCTGTATTTTGGTCATTTATAATTTTTAAGTCTTAAATAAGGACAGTCTTTTAATCAATACTTTCTTTCTGTGAGATACAATCACCATTTCTAAAGCACACATAGTTGACTGCCTAGATCCCCTAGAAGGTCATTTTCTTTTTTTTAACCCTGATTCTATTCCTGCTTGTGAACACTCTTTGTATATTTGCCTTAAGTTGAACTGTAACTGATGTAACTCTTAAAAGCTTGAGTAGCAGGTCTGCTAACTTATCCCATCTTAAAAACAATTTTGTTTCCCTTCTGGTTTTTGTTTTGTTTTTCTTTCCCAGTAAGACTCAGTCCTACTCTTTCCCCTAACACAACCGGGGCAGTCCTGTCCCTATTGACATTATACTGTTAGTTGTAGTCATTGTACAGCTTTGCAGGCCCCCTGGACAGTTTTCTGGACTCTCCTGGTAACTTCTTTAACTCTGACCACGCCCTCACCCACAGGTGCAATTAATGTTGCCACGCTTCTGGGCACTTTGGGCACTTTGTCAGTTGTTGGAAGGACTGGCATCTTTAACTCCTCCCCACATCTGCTTGGCTCGTTTTAAGCCCTTGTTTGAGTAGTGCACACTGATGCTCTGTGTATGTCTCTCAGAGAGGTGTTCAAGTCATCAACAAAATCGTAAAGGATTCCAGAGTTTTCCTTTTCAGAATTTTATTCTTTAAACCTTCTGAGAAGCTAGTGCATCAGCATGACACCATCAGAGAGAAATGGTAATCTCTTCGGATTTTTCTCTCTTTCAGTACAGTGAGAGCACGATGTGTCAATCTTTTGTTTGAACCACGCACTTTCCCTTTGCTTTCACACTGACAGTGAAAACTTTCTGATGATTAGAGGAAATGTCTTCTTTGCAGGGAGGCCAAGAATAATTTCTTATTGCTGATTGTACTTAAAAACTCTATGCGGTGATTATTAGTTTCATACTTTTAAACTCTATTTAAGAGTCTTGGGATTTTACTCTTGGGATTTTACACTAAAGACATTTAAATATATTATTTCAGAATATGGTCTTCGATTGGCCAGCCATATATTTGTAAAGGAAATTTCACAAGATAGTTTGGCAGCAAGAGATGGCAATATTCAAGAAGGCGATGTTGTATTGAAGGTATAGTCATATTCTTACATTTTGATGAACTGCAGTAGAAAACAAGTTCTAGTGTGACCACATAGCTCCTGTTCATGCTTGAAGCGATTTTGCCAAAAAGAATTAAAAATCAGTATTTGGGGGACTAGATAGTTTGCCACTGGCTATTATTACATGTCAACACTGACGCTTTTCTTTGGGCATAGAGTCATCCTAGAGAATTAATAGCGCCAAATGTATATTTTTCACTAATAGGAGTTACTTTTGTAGATAGCTTTGTTTGTTGTTCCACATTAAGTGGTTTTGATAACTCCTCCGGATATTATTGATGTGTTTCGTTAGTTTGCCCATGAGTAATAGAAAGTGATGGGGAGGAGGTAGAAGATGCTAATTTGGGCTTTTCTGGCAGAGCAGCAGTATAGTACAGATTTTATTATTTCAGTAAGGAGGAGTACTTTGATAGTTTAGGAAAAGTGTAAAGGGAATATTTTGTTCTCAGAGCAAGACCAGGAGTAGTCTAGATATTCCTGTTCATGTCAGACTAAGTTAACGTTTGTATTTTTGTCATTTACCTTCAACCTATAGTTTCTTTTCTGTTGCAGATAAATGGTACCGTGACGGAAAATATGTCATTGACAGATGCAAAGACATTGATAGAGAGGTCTAAAGGCAAGTTAAAGATGGTAGTTCAGAGAGATGAGCGGGCTACCCTGCTGAATGTCCCTGATCTTTCTGACAGTATCCACTCTGCTAATGCCTCTGAGAGAGATGGTGAGTGTGGCTCTGTTTGCAGAGACTCTTTAAGTGACCTGTTTCGTAAAGTGGGAAGATTTGACATTTTAGAATGAAATGATAATTTTCTATAAGCCAGACACCTTCAAAATATAAGAATTCAAAAAAATTTTTTTCTGTTGACAGCTCACCAATATCGAATAGTAGCTGATTAAGTTAATGCTTAAATCAACCATTTTATATGAAATTATATTTAGTAACTTATTTCCATTATTATTGGAGTACCTTATATTTTACTGTAGTCATTTCATGGGAAAATAAACAGCACTCTTGTTTAACAGACATTTCAGAAATTCAGTCACTGGCATCAGATCATTCTGGTCGATCACACGACCGGCCTCCCCGTCACAGCCGATCACGATCTCCTGACCAGCGGTCAGAGCCTTCTGACCATTCTAGACAGTCTCCACAGCAGCCCAGCAATGGCAGGTAATCATGCTCTGTTGTTTAAAATAAAACAGGTGTGTGTGCTTGGTACATGTTTCTGGTTTTGCTTAGAAATAAAATTAGAAGATAGGTTGTCTTTGGATTACTTAAATTAGGTTCGTGTTTCTTTATCAATTTAGGTATTTCTTATCTAGAATAACAGAGGTCAGACTGTTTCATAAAAGGCCAAAGAGTAAGTATTTTAGGCATGTGAGCCAAGTCTTGTCACTACTCAGCTCTTTGTGGCACAAAACTAACTGTAGACAGTATGTAAATAAATGGGCATGGCTGTTTTCCAATAAAACTTTATTTTAAAAAAGTTGGCTCTCAGCTGCAATTTGCTGACCCACTGCATTAGAAGATGCTAGCAAGCTTTAGGACAAGTTAACTGTATACAGTAGAAGTCCTTCAGTGGAGAGATTAACCTGGACTTTGTTTTCTGCTTCAAAGTACACTGTCTGGTATTTATGCCAAAGGGTCTGCTATGCTAGTAGTATATGACTTACCTGAGTTTATAGTCTCTGGGGTCACATATACATTTGAGAATATGAGGAAAATTATGACTCTTCTTTTCAGAAAAATGCACATGTACACATACGTGTAGCACTTTACATAAGAATTCTGGACATTCCCCGGGGCTCTGTAGGCCACCTAGGGGTGGACCTAGGGTTTAACAGCAATCCATATGGAGATCTTCTGTAGACACTTGAAATTTCAGGTCCAGAGCTGACCAGTTTAAGATTCAAGGTGGTGATTTGGGACTTACTGCATGAGGGTGTTAGCTGAAGCCATAGAAGTCACTAAAAGTGCCAAGAGAAACAATATAGATAGAACGCCCAGAAGTGGACCACAGGGAGTGTTCCCTGAGGAAGCTGAGGAGGCAAGGGAGAAGTCCCTCCCTGGGAGAGAGCTGTCCTCAAGATTGTCAGAAATCATACAGATACACAGTTGTTATGCACCCCTGAGTTTAGATATTTGTGAGGCTGATTCTCTCTGAATTTCAGATTTTAGACATATAAATTGTATTAACCCTGATCTTTATAATTAATGTTATAATTTTTTTAAGGAATATTATAGTATGTCACATGCAAAATGGACTTATAGTCGATTATTAGTTTTAACTGCTGCAGGTTAACGTATTAATTCTAAAAATCTCCCTGACACAGCACAGACCTTATCTGGAAAAGGACAGCTGCTGCAACACATACACAGTGACAGAGCTAACATCCCTGATGAGTCACGGGGAGTGGCTGTAATTGTAACGCAGTTCTCTCACCTAGAAGCTAGGCTGGCATCAAGCAATTTGGACACGATTTTCCTTTAAAAAGAAAGAAAGAAATGCTCATCAAAATTTTGGCCATTTGTATTTATTGTAATCAAATTCTAAACCTTAGAAAGTTCTTCCTGATACTTACTTTTTTCCATTTAGATTTCCTAAACACTTGACATCTGTAACTTTAAAAGTTGAAGAGGATTTAAAAAGTTTTTAAACTATCTTCATATTATATTGGGTTGTTTTACTTCTCTTGGGAACCTCAAGTATTCTTTATGGGTAACACCAGTTATATGAGATCTTTTAAAAATACAGAATCCTGGGCCTGCTTCTCAGTTCATCTGAGGTGGAGGCAGGGAATACTTTTTTAAAGTTCCTGATAGCATTCTCTTCTATACATTACCAGATTTGGGAACTTCTGGTTAGAACATGTAGCATATACTAAGGAAAAGATAGTACTTTGAGTACAAAAGTCTTCAGATTCTTTTCCAGATGTTTGTGCTGAGAATATAATTCCTGAAAATCAAGTGGCCTGTCAAAAGGCAGGATGTAAAGTAGTACCAGTTGCTTAAAGGTTTCATTTTCATTTCCCCCCTAAAGTTAATATTAAAATCCAGATAACTGTGGGAGTTTTAATATAGAGGGTGCCTTGCATTTTGAGAAACAATTTAGATATAGTAAGAGAGTAAAATCCTAGTATTAAAAGACGCATGGGACATTTTCTTTTTGTTATTTAATTTTGTACAGATGTCTTTGTTTTACAAATGTTCTTTAAATGCTCTTGTTTAAAAAGTGAAACAAAAAAGACTCGTGAGAAAAGTTTCAGTTTAGTGTGTAAAACACTAGCCCCACCTTTTTCTCTTTCTAGATTTCTGAGTATTTTCGTATGTTTGTAAGATTGCAGTTATCTGCTGAGAATAGTAACTTTCATTTTGTCAGAAGCAATAGAATATAGTGATTTCTTTGGGCTTTGAAGCAAGTTTTCCTGGGCTTAAGTCCCACCCTGCCATTGGTTACTTGCGCAACCTTGAAACCTCTCTGCACTTCAGTTTTCTCATTTGCTGTAAAAAAAGGCATCATACATTACAAAGTTGTGAAAGTTAAATTAGTTATTAGAACACCTGGCGCAAGTATTGGCTGCTCTCATTAGTATGGTGATTAGTAGTAGTAGTAATAGTATCATCAGTTAGAGTTTCCAAAAGTGCTTTCACATCTGCTCATATTAAACCATTTCTAAGAAGATTTGCTCATTTTGTAGGCAAGTCAGCTTAAGCTGAGTGGTTGTGATAAAGTCCAGGGTTATGTAGTTGACAAGAGATTAGAGCCAGGATTAAAGCTCTTGGCCTTTTGACTTAAGTGTTTGACCTTATGGGTGTAGAGAAAGAAAAAAGTGGAAGGTTACTTAAGGGAGCAGAAATCTATAAAACATTCCATTGTGTTCCATTGTTGTCATGACCTACTTATATTCCTCTGTGTGATGTTCTTTTCTTGGAGAACAAATGTTACATGGTCTGAGTCCTGAGAAGAACACATGAGTGTGTTTCTTCATTATAATTGGATGAGCAGTGCACCCTTACTGTTGTCTTGAACATGGGCTGGCAAACTACAGCCTGTGGGCCAAATCCAGACTGCTGCCTGGTTTTGCAAATAAAGTTTTACTGGAACTCATCCTAATTAAGAAGTTGTGGCAGAGACTGCATGGCCCACAGAGCCATTTACAGAAAAAGTCTGCCAGTCCTTCCCTGGTCTAGGATGTTAAAATAGTTTTGTTTTTAAATTGAAAAATAATCTATGTATAGAGAATTATTACAGTGATTTTGTTATAGCTTGATGCTGTTGCTAAGTTTGTTTTGTATATTTTATTCGGTGTTTTTTCACTGCCCACTCTGGGCCGAGACTCCCTCTCTAGGAGGGAGCTGGCCATACTGAGAGTCCTTGGCTGGTGGCACTGCCTCATGGCGATTGTCAGGGGCTGTCAATGAGAAGACTCTTTCACTGATTTCACTGCAGTCCCTGCATGACTAGAGAGTATTGGATTTGCAGAGTGTGTTCTAAGCCTCTGTTTGGTTATATTGTACTCTCCCTAGTATTTACGGTTAATTTAACAGATCCATTTTATGCGTTTTCTCCCTAGAGGAGCAACATATGTTTACATTTTTGGTTCTGTTCTATAAACTATTTTAATAAAAGTGACGCTCATGCTACTGATTAATCATAAGCAGTCGCATTGTTGAAAAAATTCTATTACAGTAAAAGCTCAGACTAGTTAGGATAAGGTTCAACTGTAGAAAATTGGCATTGTAAAGGTTTGTATTTTGTATTTCTTATACTCAGTCATTCCATAAACTGACAAGGTGCATCTGAGAATAAGCTGTTTAAGATTTTTAGGGAATTGTATATTTTAACAAACAGGAAAAAGTCTGATTTATATTTAGCATATCTACTTCATAAAAATGATTGCTTCTGAAGTACTTGAAAGCAGTCTAGAGATTAAAACTGTAGAAATTTAAAATACTTGTTTCATTGTTTGTTTCTCTTGAGAGAAATGTCTCCACTGAATTCTGAAGTTAGTGGTGTCAGTATTGATACTGCTTATGGTGTAACAAATACATGATGATTAAATTTGTTCTTATGAATGCGTATTTCTAGCCTAAATCCGAGCATTGAGCCAAGTTAAATAATCAAGTTAAATAATGGGATCAAAAATCCTTTAACTATACAGTCCACCTATATCATCAGGGTTGAATGCAGGTTCATGCCTTTGTGCTCTCAGAGTGCCAGGTGAGTCCTCATACACATGCATGTAGGGCATATGGTGTTTCTGCTTAAATACCTTAGAGAAGCCTTGGCTTTTAAATTAAAGATCTAGTTTTTTTATTTACACACCTTATATGTCACCTTCCATAGTTGTTTTCTTTGAGTTTAGAGAGCTGTAAATATTCTTTTGCCCTAGTATATATCGTTTCTGTTAGATATTGTGTAGTTCTGTCTGGAACATACATAGAACTTTGCCAATAGGCTAAAAATTATTGTGGAAACGTCCATATACATAAGCTGAACATTTCTTTTTACTGTTTCAAAATGTAGAGAAGTATAACCTTCTTCTGACTGGTGAATTTCAGGGTTTTTTCCCCGGATCCTTGGTTTTAGTCCTTTGTCTTAGGTAAAAAAGATTTCATTACCTCCAATTTGAAAGATGCTTGATTCAAAACAAGATTTATATGTGATACTGTTGGTAATTAATTTGGTGCAGGTACTATTACATTTTCTTTTTCAGACATGCTGTGGAGCCCTGCATCCTTTTTTCCCCCCGCTTTCACCTCAAAGATAGTCAGGTAGAGAGATTCAGTTTATTAAATCTCAGTGAATTTAATCAACAATTGATGCCTTCTTTCCCATGGCTCCTGTGCCGTGCACACTTGGTGGTGAGTGATCAGCAGTCAGCACAGTGGGTGTTCTTCAGTGAAGGTTGAAAGATTTTTTCTTCACCAGTAATTCTGACATTACCCTGCTCATTTTTCCTTTATGAAGTTTTGTTTTGTTTTTGTTCTTTTCGGTACGTGGGCCTCTCACTGTTGTGGCCTCTCCCGTTGCGGAATACAGGCTCCGGACGCGCAGGCTTAGCGGCCATGGCTCACGGGCCCAGCCGCTCCGCGGCATGTGGGATCTTCCCGGACCGGGGCACGAACCCGTGTCCCCTGCATCGGCAGGTGGACTCTCAACCACTGCACCACCAGGGAAACCCCTATGAAGTATTTTTTGATAATGCACATGTTGTCAGTGTATGATTATAAATTATGCCCTCAACAATCTAGGCAAGATCCCTTGTACCATAGAGCTTATAGCCAAGTGAATAAAACAGATAAATGCGTTTGAAATATGAAACAGTAATTTGCATTAGTGGTAAAGAAAATCAGGGTGATGTGACAGTGCAGGAAGAGGGGGCAGTATTAGAGACATGCTTGGGCAGAAAGAAGGCTTCTCTACGGTCAACTTATCTTGATATGAGTGAGTGAGAAGGAGCCAGCCAAAGGAAGATCATTCCAGAATATGACAGAGATGGAGATACATTCAGCTTGTTGGGAGAACAGCAAGGTGACTGGTGTGGCTGGACCACAAGGGCAACATAGCCAGGGATTTGGAGTTCTTAAATGGTTTTTTTTTTTCCTGTTTTGGAAAATTGGTTAGGGAGAATGTGAAACTTCAGAGTTTATCACTTGAATTGTTACTAAATCTTTTTAAAATAAGATTCTTTGTCTAACCTTTGAAAGTGAGTGGAATATTAAAGACCCATCCTGAACTTCTGTTACTCAGATAAGAGCCAACTGTTACTTTCAATCCTTGGGAATTTTCGGTTACGGGATTAAAACTCCAAACTGAGGCTTTGTTTTCATATGCTCTGTAAGGGGAAGGGCTGAGGGAGGACCGTAGCTGACGCATTTCTCTAGTTACTATAGACCAAGGTCTAGTGGTATTGTGCTCAGTGATTGGTGATGGATTTTAACCCCTAAGAGGAGTTCATGGACCTAATGACAGCAAGGCAAGCTTAAATATTGTACTTTATAGTCACTATTTTTAAAGTAAAAGTGTACATTTTATTTACTCCATCAGCTGAGAACTATTTTCTTGTACAAGTACAATATAAAACATAAAATATTATAAAAACAGACTTCCACTCATGTGTAAAAGTAGTAAGTGTATGAAAAATCTTATTTCTAGTTTAAATAACATGGGACAATTCTTTATTGCCTTTGAGAGAATGTTAATAAAAAGTGAAGAGTATGGTAACACTGGTCTCTTGTTATAAAGTCAGCCAAACATACTGCACAATCAAGGCTTGTTTTACTCTAAATATTAATCTAAGTACGTAATAATCATACCACCAGTGAAGCCCTGATGATGCTGTTGTCCCTTAAGTGAAAGAAGGGTCCTTTTTAGTCTTTGCCCAGTTGTTCCTTACTAAAAATTGATCATTTTTTCAATTATACTTGTTGAACAACAGATCTGTTTTCTAATTCAGATGGACTAGGTTAGTCATTATCATCATAAACGAACATGCAGGATGAGAATATCTGTACAAGCTGATAGGCTTCATGTAAATATGTAGCTAGGTTATTGCCAGAAAGCCATTTGTCAAAGTGAGCAATACAGACACTCATATTTTTTCAAAAACGTACACCACACATATATATATTTTTGAAAATAGATTACAATGTATAAAGAACAAATTTAAATTGTGAGAACTTCGCTTGCAAATGTAGCCAAGTAGATATAAGGTAATTATTCCCCCTGCTTTCTCAGCACACTCCCTGGGCAGCTCTTCACTTCTCTGCCCAAGTACCAGCCCAGAATCTCCACATCTCTCTGCCTTTTTCATCCCTATAATCGTCTGTGTGCCATGCTGTAATTTTTGAATTGCTGTTGAGGAGGAACTGCAGTATGTAAATATCTGTTTCCATATGAAATTTAGAAGATTAGCAATGGCTGCAGTATTCTGAGAAGTCAGACTTGAGTGTGCCTTAGTTTTTCTTTCTCATATGTATTAGGAGCCCTCCATGCCGAACTGTCCCTGCCAGTGGAGAAGAACTTTGGAGTCTGGTTAAGTTACTTTCTAAGTTTCTATCTTTATTGATAATTGGGGCTGAGATAGTCCAGTGGCCTTTAAAGGGTACCTAGTTGCTGTGTTCATCCTAAGCTGTGTAGATCTTGCCTACCTTTATGCAATAAATGAGTTTCTGAAAAGAAATTATAAATTGGCTTATGTAGGATGAGTCATTAGGTAAGAGGAAATTAGCTTTATAAAAGGATTTTTTATTACAGTGAACATTCAGCCTCAGTTTATTTCCTGTATTAAGATTAGTTTTAAATAAGATGTAACCAGTCAGTTGGGGAGGTGTTTGAGAACTAGAAATCAGAAATAAAACTCCTTGAAGAATTGGCAGTCTGGCATATTTCATCAGGGTCCAAAAGACAGAAAGCACAGTTTCTTGTGAACAGAGCAAATTTAATACAAAGAGATTAAATATAACGAGATTGGAGTGACAAGGGATTCGCCAGTAATAAATAAAGAGAACTCTGAAAAATATAAGAATCAGATGTAAGGGGCAGGTCCTTCCCCTGGTGCTGAGATGGATTTGCCAAAGGAAGAAGCTTCCCCACCTGTCCTCACACACCTGAGGCTCACTGCATGGCAGAGAATTCACTGTGGTGTCACTGGATGAACTTGCAGGAAATCTGCCCTCCAAGGGGCTTGGGAAAGCCAATCTTGAGGAGGTGTCTTGTCAGACCGCGCATTGTAAAACCAACCTAGGAAGTGTCCGGGGAAAGCTGCTGGCCACTGAGTGCTTCCGGCCCCTGTGTCCTGCAGGGGCTGCTGAGGGGACGGAGGAGAGCCCCTTCCTCCTGCAGTGTCTCTCCAGGTCCCTCTTCTGACCTCGCTGCCTGCCCTTTGCCTGCACTAAATGGTCCCAAACAGCTGTGACTTTACACCTGAAGTTTTGCACTTAATCTGTCACTCTTTGCTGATCTGGTTGAATGTGTGTTAATCTGCTACTGTACTTACAGAGTTGACTGGATACAACTTAAGGCTCTGTTTACAATGAGCCCATTTATGTGACTGTAAAAAGTCTCTTTCAGAGACTTTGTCTTAACAACTGTTCCGCAGAGCTTTTAACCAGCCCAAAGTCTCTAGATTAATGGATCATTACCGTTAGATTAATATGTACAAGTGAAAAATCTGAAAAACAAAACCTATCTGCTTACCCTCCAGGGGAAAACCAAAAACACCCTTCAGAGGGTCTCAAGGTCCCCTAGAATGCCTGGAGTTTCTTTCTAGGCTACTAGGAGCCAGAGTGTGGTAGATAAACATGAGTCCAACTCAGGACAAAGATGGTTTTTGTATAAAGTTGGCTTGACTCATAATAGCAAAAGTTGTTTTTTACTAAAGCTTAAATATTATATGGGAGCCATTAGGGTAGAACTATGTAAGGAAGGTTTGGGGAAAATGTATTTTCCTTTTTTATGGCTTCACTTTCAATAACTGCCCCTGATTGTAGGCTGATTCTGTGTGTCTAAATTCTATTCTTTGTCTTATAATAGACTTAATGGTCATACATGCTCATAGTAGAACATTTGGAAAAGTTGATTATTTTGTTCTATACTGTTACTCTAGATCTTCATTGCCCAACACCATTGCCACTAGCCACATGTGGCTGTGGAGCCTTTGAAATGTGGTCAGTTTAAATAGAGACGTAAGTGTGAACCTACACACTGGAGTTTGATGACTGAGTACACAAAAAAGGATGTGTAAAATACCTCATTAATCATTTATATTGATTACTTAAATAATATTGTGGGTATACTGAGTTAAAATAAAATGTATTAATTGATTTCACCTCATTTATTTAATATGGATTCTAGAAAATTTTAAATTACATAAATGACTTGCTTCACAATTCCATTAACAGCACGGCTCCAAGTCTACATGTATTGAATAATGCTTCCATCTTTTGGTAGATAATGGAAATACACTAAAAATGAACAATGATTTTTCCAAATATTAATTGTATGAAAAATTTAATAGAATGATGTGCATTCCACCCATCTGCAATGTTAAGTCATAATAATTATATTAAAGAAAGGTGGTATAGAGTATGAAAATTAGCCAACTCTACTAGCGGGAGTTCCGTGTGATGTACGGAGCAAGAGCCCTATTGCACGACAGTCTTGGTTATCACTGGGGAGGACGTTCAGATTAAAATATTATCATTGATTCTTAGTTATCATTAATGTCACTTGGTCACATTCTAAGTTTAGAATTTTTAAGTTACAAGAAACAAGGGAATCAATTGGAAACGTTTGTTTTTTGATCTTTTTTAAGCAAATAGTCTTTAAAGTCTGTTGCAGAGCAACAAAATCTGTAGAACTACTAAAATTATGTAGTTCTTTAATCTCATTCTCTTCAAAATGTTCATACTTTACATCATTTGCATTTTTCAGTGCAAAGAATGCAAGGAGAATTTATTATTTTGTATTCCCCTTTATATTCTGAGGTGCCTAGAGCAGTTTGGGGATAGAGTTTAACTGTATTTATTTATACTTAGACTAATTGTATGTAAGATTTTATTACATAAGCAGTGGCTAAAAATTTTAACCTTTTATGATTTAGAAAGTTCATTCTGGTTTGAGCTAGAAGATATCTTGGCTTTACTTTCTGAAAGACTGTTTTACTTACATGTAGCTCATTTAATACATATAATTTAAAACTGGAATACACCCCCACTGAGTAGTTAAATGAACATGAAAGTAGAAACTCTGAAAAGTGCTTATGTTTTATTTTTTCAAGAGGATAACGGGAAGAAAATTTTTCCTGGTATGAGACTGCTAATAATATGCATTAATAGAATCAAATTCATTGTTTAAAATTAGACTTAATTCCATTTTCAAATAATGAACATTATTTTAAAATATTTAAAAACATTTCAGTCTTTACTTCATAAGTACTATGTAAATATTTTCTTATGAAAACTGAAATAGTGGAGATAAATCTCAGATTTCCCTGGGCTGCTGTTTTGTCTGCTCCCCACTCTGAGAACATCTGTCGCCTCTGTCTGTCTGGGTCTTTCTGCATGTGGCGTCGACATGTGTTTGTGTAGCTGTGGAGAGTTTTCTTTAATACCTTAGTGATGTCACACCACGTATATTCTGCAGTTTGTTCTTCACATTTTATTTTGGGGCTATTTTCATGTCTCCAGATATAACTCTATTTCATTGTAACTTTAATATTTTAATTTTTAATCTTCAATTATGAAAGCATTGTATGCTCGTTAGAACAGGTGAAATAGGCCAAATCTGCCAACTCCACCTCATCCCAGATCTCCTTCTTGAATTAAGCTTTCCTCCGTACTCGTGCAAACATTTTAGCATCATAGAGTTTCTGTGTGTTTTAAAAATAATTTGGAAAGATCAGGCTCTGCACATATTCCTCAGATAGTAGTTTGTTTCACTTAACACAGGTGAGCATCCTTCCAGCTTATTCTTTTGATGAGAAATTTTCCATATTATGGGAAGTCTGTTTCTAGGATTTTTTCTTTTTTTTTTTTTTTTTTTTTTTTTAGCTCACGGGTCTAGTTGCTCCGCGGCATGTGGGATCCTCCCAGTCCAGGGCTCGAACCCGTGTCCGCTGCAGTAGCAGGCAGATTCTCAACCACTGTGCTACCAGGGAAGCCCAAGGCCTTTTTCATTTTTGTCCATGAGTTCACATATTGGCTCTTTTTATTCTAAAATAACTTAAAAGTGTGTTTGCATATGTTCTAAATATCAAATTCTTATTATATGTATTGTTAGATCAATATATAGTCTTAAAATTGAACTCCTGTTACATTTGTTTGGTCAAATTGCTAATGTTCAGTTGTTTGAACTTAAAAAAAATTCATTTTGGTTCAACCTAAGACATATTTTTTCAAATTATTTTCACACCTTTTTAAACTTTTTATGTATTCACTTCATTTTGTGCATTGAATCTTACTTTAAGAGTCCTCTGTTTTTGATAAGATTTTTAAAATATATTTTATGTTTAAGACTTTATCTGAAATTTATACTTATGTCATTGATATGCATAGAGATCTAATTTTTCTAAATTTGTGGACAGTTGTTCTAAACACTGTTTATTAAACAGTGTGTTCTCTTCCAGCAGTTTTGGGCTGTTGCTTCTGTAATAAACTTTGGTACTGTGGATATATTTCTCCATTTTCTGTTTTGTTACATGGATCTATTTATCTGTTTCTGTGGCAGTAGCACTCTAGTTTTAATTACTAAGTTTTTACAATATTTTGTTATCTTTTAGAGCAAGTCCCTTGTCACCCTTTTTTGACATTGTCTTGGCATGCTCATAAGTTTTTATTTTACTGATGTATAGTCTCCGGAGCAGAGAGGAAGAGAGAATTTCTAAACCCGGGGCTGTCTCAACTCCTGTAAAGCATGCAGATGATCACACACCTAAAACAGTGGAAGAAGTTATAGTTGAAAGAAATGAGAAACAAACACCCAGTCTTCCAGGTAAGCCTAGCCTAGAGTGCAGGAAACATTTGCATTCAGACTAAATTGTTTCACAATTTACAGAATTATATTTACAGAAAATATAAAGATGCAATTATTATTACTACTGCTATTGCTGCTACCTACTACCCATGTGTGAATTTTTCTGTACTTCCAGCATTTTCTTTGTAAGTGGGAGGTTGCCATATATCAGTAAACATTCGTGAATGTTTTTCAAATTTTCCAGATAGAAGTTATTTGTGGTTCACAGCTGTTCACAGTGAGTGAGGTTGTTTTCCAGTACTGCTCATTAAGGGAAACATTAGATTGGCTTTAGACACTGTTTAAAGTTCTCTTGTCTATTGAAAGTGTTTTCAGAAACACTTTATGAAGTACACCTTGCTGACCTGTATACAAGACCACACATAAGAATCTGCAAGGTTCTGAGATCCAGTTGCTTGACAGGCGTGGAGGTCCTGGTTCTACTGTCTCTCAGGTCCTTCTCTCAAAACCTGTTTCTGCTCTGATTATTTAGTGGCAGGAATGTGGAAATTTAAAAATAAATTGTATCACAGTGAAGAAAGAAGGCTACTTTGACAGTCTTAACAGAGAAATGTAGGGATTCTCTCTTCTTATATTCTTCTTCCTCTGTTATTCTTCCCTAAAAAGTATATTTTTCAGACTGTAACAGCTGGAGCTATAGAAAGCATAGGTGACCATGTAACGTGCATACATGCTATAAAGATCCCAGAATTTATAACTGTAAAATGTACCCTGATATATGCATATGTAGTATATATATTCCTGATCAGGTTCTCTGAACTTACATTTTTGCTGTATTTTGCAGACTTTTTATAGTTTGGTTATTTCAGTGGTTGCTTGCTTTGTTATTCCATTTTGTAAAGTGATTCCTGCATAATTTAAATTTTCTTTTCTTTTAGAACCAAAGCCTGTGTATGCTCAGGTCGGACAGCCAGACGTGGATTTACCTGTCAGTCCATCTGATGGGATCCTGCCTAATGCAACTCATGAAGATGGGATTCTTCGGTAATGTGGTTTTAAACTTGTGTTGTCTTCTCTGCCCGTTACTAAGGATTATTTAAATTGAGAATTCAATTGCGAACCATATTATATATGCTTTTAAAGACAGTGTATACTATTAAATGCTATGGTTAGTGTTTGTTTTGGTTTTTTAAAATTATTTATGTGATAGAATCAGTTAGAGATTAGAGAACAACAAAGAAACATTTAAGATGTTTACTTCTTTCTCACCACTGTTTTTTTCTCTACCTAGTTTTTAGATTGGGAATTACAAAACTAGAAAATTGTTTTCTATTTAAACATCAGAATTTTCACAGGCATTCTAAAGCCCTAGTATTTTTTAAAAAAATCAGTGTTCCTCCATTTCAGTGCTGTTGACATTTGGGGCCAGATAATTGTTTATTGTGGTGGACTGTCCTTTACATTGTGGATGCTTAGTAGCATCCCTGGCCACTGGCTGCTAGTAGCACACACATACACACCCCAGTTTTGACAACTAAAAATATCTCTAGGCTCTGACAGATGTTCCCTGCAGGCAAAATCACCTCCAGTTGAGAAACCTGTTCTAGATTAGTTAGCAACTCAAAAGTAAGTTTTTGATATTCACAACTTTTATTATTTTATACATTGAGATTGAGATGTAGATTTTATATCCAGATTTCAAACTATCATGATCATCAGATTAGTTTTTGTTGCCTCTCTGGTAAAAGAGACATGACATGAATAATGGAAAATTACCAGAGTTCCTAAAGTAGATTAGATGTAGACCTCTGCTCTCATCTGTTTTCTCTGCTAAAGAAAATTGGGTTATTACCATAAGACCTAGCTTGGTAGAGAGAAATGGCTCCTGAAATAGGTGAAAGTATCACAAGTTTAAAATTATACATTTTGGGGACTTCCCTGATGGAGCAGTGGTTAAGAATCCACCTGCCGGGCTTCCCTGGTGGCGCAGTGGTTGAGAGGCTGCCTGCCGATGCAGGGGACACGGGTTCGTGCCCCGGTCCAGGAAGATCCCACATGCCGCGGAGCGGCTGTGCCCGTGAGCCATGGCCGCTGAGCCTGCGCGTCCGGAGCCTGTTGCTCCGCAACGGGAGAGGCCACAACAGTGAGAGGCCCATGTACCACAAAAACAAAAAGAATCCGCCTGCCAATGCAGGGGACACGGGTTTGAGCCCTGGTCCAGGAAGATCCCACATGCCGGGGAGGAACTAAGCCCGTGCGCCACAACTACTGAGCCCGTGTGCCTAGAGCCCGTGCTCCGCAACAAGAGAAGCCACCGCAGTGAGAGGCCTGCCCACCACAACTAGAGAAAAAGCCCATGGGCAGTAGCATACACCCAGTGCAGCAAAAAAAAAAAAAAAAGAGAATGGCCTGAGAGCTTTCCTAACTCTGTAAGTTTTACGAAAACTTTAATAACTAGATTCCAGAGACCTGTTTCCCTGAGGGAGCACTGAAGGACAGATACCAAAGAGAACTGAGAATGTGGGCAGGATTTGTAGCTTAGCCACGAAAGGTTTAGTTATTCATTCAGATTCAGTGACTGGATTTGAGGCAGAAGGATTTTTGCTGTTGCATGTGGTTGACATAACACAGGGCAGAGTCTAGAGTATTAGGCATGTAGGGCACATGACCCTAAGATGGGGCCTAGAGCTGTCCTTGAACAGTGGTTTTATCAATAAAAAGCCAGGTTTTACTAAAGGATGCAGACTACAATCAGCTATTTTACTTTTTGAGGTGCACTAGATGGGTCAGTGTTAGGAGAGGACTTGAGGGACCTGGGGCCTTAAGGACTTTAAGGAAATGTTTAAAAGAGCTGTCTGTACAGTTGGTTTGGGAGAGGAGTCTGTCAGAAGGCTCTTGATGCAGTTGGAAAAGTAGGATCCATCACAGCTGAGGGACTCACACCCTCCATGGTAAAGCCAGTAAATGGATTTGGGGCACTAAGGGTTCCACCAGCCCTGGCAGTAAGTGACCTCATCTGACCTACAGACTCTCAGGTTTCCATCTAGCTAATGTTAGTTCTACATGAAGAAACAAGGTCAAATGTGACTACCTCGTAAGTTCTGAAAGCTAAGGTGGTCTTTAGTTGGTTTTAAAGAATGAGGCATCTCTCTTCCCTTAACTCATTCATTTGTTTGATTTGTGTTTTTTTTCGTTACTACTAGTTTCTAATTATTTGCTCATTGTTACTTAGTAAATTAAGAGGAAAAGGACTTTTTCCCACACATCGTGTCAGAATAGGTAGAATTGTGTGTCTTCTTGGCTTGGAATGTGGGATGGTTATAGAAACCTAGAAGGGAAATTTGTAATTATGTATGTAATTTGTAATTAATTACCCAAAGGGGTAATGCTTAGTTACGACGTGTTTCTGTCTAGCCATTCTTTGGTGTTTTAGGAGTGTCACAGAGCTTTGACACTACACTGATAGTAGAGGAATGTGCCTGCATTAATTCCTTTCCATTCTCTCTAGCAAGAAGGAGGCAGAGCTTAAATATGGGGCTAATCCAAAAAGGCTGAATGATGATAAGCTTTTTGTTTAAAATTCAAAGGGGCTGCAGAGTAAGTGATCTGTGTGAACTACTGAAGGAGTCCCCTAACTGCATAGTTTCAAAACCACTGTCTGTTAGGTACAGAGATTACAGTGCTTAGAGCCTGATTTTGACTCTGTGGCATTAGGGAAATTTGTCAGTTTATGCTCAGTTTCTACCTTTGTACGGTAGTGCTGCTTAGTTATTCAGTAGAGATGATATGGTATGAATTGGGGTGGGAGAAATGGAAGATTTTTTAGCCATTGTTAATGTACCACATAAATCCAAGACTCAGAGTTGGGAAAGCATTGTTATGAAGTAATTTTATAATTATTATGTAAAACAGTACGTACATATTGAATTTGGATATTTCAAAACTTACTTTGTTAATCAAAAATTAAAAGAAAGTGCTATTAAATCTGGTTTGGTATTCTAATGATAAATTTTATTCAGTAAATTAGAGATGTAGGGCAAATTTTAGAGATGATGGTCCTTTGTTTTATTCTAAATATGGTTTTTATTGTAGTAGTTTGCTATAACTCTTCAAGCTTCTCTTAACTGTTTCAAATGAAATATTTGTCTTAACAGGCCCAGCATGAAATTAGTAAAATTCAGGAAAGGAGATAGTGTGGGTTTGCGGCTGGCTGGTGGAAATGATGTTGGAATATTTGTAGCTGGCGTTCTTGAAGATAGCCCTGCTGCCAAAGAAGGCTTGGAAGAGGGTGATCAGATTCTCAGGGTATGTCAGTGGTCAACTTATGTGGTTTCAAAGTACTTAGATCTTTAGAAAAAGGCATCAGACACAGGAGACTCACTATCGCAGTTAGCTTGTAATCTATTGTAGCGTCTAGAACCAATTTAGCATGCAGATTGAGAATCCATCAGGTCTTCTCATTCCTGCCTTTGCTCTTATTCACGGCTGTGTTGTTACTACACAGTGTGGTGCTTTGGTCTCGTGTTAATCACTCATGTTCATAGAACCTAAAAAAAGTAAGTCTTAGAGCCCCATAATATCCACCAGTTATTTTAAGTTCAATTAAACATTCAGGCTGGCTAGACTCTGCCGTGGGCCACAACTTGCCACTAGGGCAGCGGCAGGTGTTCCTCTCCAGTGGGAGTAGTCTTTGCAGCAGCCCACAGAGCCCTGTAGGACCTTCTTCACCACAGGTGATGGCTCAGGTGTGCAGACATGGGGTTTCCATCAGGCACATGTGTAAGCTGCCCGGGCTCTGAAGCTTCATACCCCACAAGAGGGAAGAGTCCAGGAAAGCCTAGTTTAGATGCAGGGTACTAGTCAGGTCTTTTTCTTTTGTTTTTTGTTTTTGTTTCTTTTCCATAAGCAATGCTGCCTAGTAACGTAGTACCATCTTTATTTCTCTCTTCTCTTTTTAAAATATCCAAACTTTCTGCCAGATGCACTATGTGCTGTTTTAATCGGAAGATCATATCTCTCAAGTGGGAGTTCCTACATCTGCTCTACTCCTCTTGCCAGAGGAGATTGCCTCAGATTGTCGTTGCCACCTCTGTTCTGGTCTCTTCCTGCATTCAGGCTGCCTCCTGCCCATGTCCTGCATTCGTTCTCCTCCTGCCCCAGAATATGGCCGCTTTGCTCATGTTTTCCTCTTTCCCTATCCTCTGGTTCTTCATCAGCCTTCCATTGTCTGTCTTTTCTCCTTTGGCTGTTGAACTTGTTGAAGGTTTGGTTGAGTCCCTTCCCTGCTTGCTTTTCAGTCCTTGTGTCATAAAGTTGTGTAGTCTGCCTTCCACCTTAACCACGACTGAATGTGAATTTTCATGAGGCATTGCCGACCTAATGTCATCTTCAGCCCTCATTTTCCTGTATTTCTTACTAGTGTTTTGACCTTCTTAACAAGTCCTTTTTGAAGTGCTTTCTTCCTTGGATTCCATAACAGTGCTTTTCTGGTACTCCTCTAATCATTTCAGTTCTTTTCCTACCTTCTTTAATCATTCTTCCGAAAACTTGGGATGTGTCAGCAGCCCCCTGCTTCTATCTTGCTTTCGTATCTCTATCTTGGGTTTGGTCGCTTTTGGCAGCAGCCCGCGGTCAGAAGCTGCCCTCTGAGCCCTCTGCAAGCCCCCTCAGACTGTGCTGGCTGCCTATGGCCACTCCCGTCCTCCTCCTCCCCCTTCAGACTTACATGTCAGAAAGTCAAGGCATTGTCTCCTGACTCACTGGTTTCCACCTGACTTTGTGTTATGATTCCTCCAGATGATGTCTACATTTTCTCAAATACAACATGGATAATTAAACAGACCTGTTATTCTCTTACCTACCCCATATCCTGTTTGAAGTAATCATACATCATTCAAAAAATATTTAATAGTTTTTTTGTTGTTTCATATCATAAAGGTAGTACATGTAGAAAAAAAATTTTTTTTAATGCAGAAAATTTCCAGAAGATGAGTAGAAGGAAATCTACCTGTAATCCTGCACATAGTCACTGGGGACATTTTGATGTTACATTTTGGTCCCTAGGAGCGTCTAATATTAAACATTGATTTGGCAGACACTGAGCTTACATCATACAGATGCTCTTACAGAGATGGCACAATGCACGCACTCTTTCTTTTTAATCTTGTTTCCTTTTGATTTCTTTTTCAGAGCCTAGTAAAAAGTAGGGCTGTATTATACATTCATAGAACTTATAATTTAAAATTTTAAATCCCGAGATTTTGCAATAATAATAAACAGTTGGAATTAGAAGTTGTCTTTTTTGGTCTGAATTTTGCAGTGCATGATCTCGAATGTCGGGATGCACTGTGACTACTCTTTAAATGACTTTACACCTTCACTCACTTTATTTACTTGGTTTCTGCTTGTTTTAAATTAGGGTATATTCTTTTCTCCAAAGTAAAATGAAAATTTTCACTTTTGAAGATGTGATATTTTCAAATTAGATAAACTCTGGATATATTTGTTTCCTGCATAGATAAATGTTTTTATAATCTTAAAATATGACCAGTAGTAATTTGTGAAATGTATTTTAACAGGTAAACAATGTAGACTTCACAAATATCATAAGAGAAGAAGCTGTCCTTTTTCTACTCGACCTCCCCAAAGGAGAAGAAGTGACCATATTGGCTCAGAAGAAGAAGGATGGTGAGATACTGTCAGAATATTGAGAAAATAAACCTGGAGAAGTTTGAGGACTTAAATAGGAATTTTAATTTTAATGTTTTTAATAAATCAAAGTTAAGTGATAAATGAATTTGTTAATCTCACAGATTTTGTTTATTTTGTCATTTAGGGGCACACAGTCTTACACTGTGCTTGTTAACACAGCACAGTGATAGGACCAGCCAACCTTTCTGGCGTTCTATTGAAGTAGAGTGCCATCTGCACGGAAAAACCTATAGTATTCCACACAAAAGTGCATATGGGTAGCTTCTGAATTTTGTATTCATGTTTTCTAAGCAATATACTCTGATGTTTGTTAGCATTAATGCAAGGGAATGCCTGATTTTCTCTGTGATTAAGCAGATACATTTTCATTTAGAACGGGGTTTCTCAAGCTTGTCACTGTTGATGTTTTGAACCAAGTAATTCTTTGTTGTAAGGGCTGTCCCGTGTGTTTTAGGCTGTTTAAAAGCATCCTTCCGGGCTTCCCTGGTGGCGCAGTGGTTGAGAGTCCGCCTGCCGATGCAGGGGACGCGGGTTCGTGCCCCGGTCGGGGAAGATCCCACATGCCGTGGAGCGGCTGGGCCCGTGAGCCATGGCTGCTGAGCCTGCGCGTCCGGAGCCTGTGCTCCGCAGCGGGAGAGGCCACAACAGTGAGAGGCCCTCGTACCGCAAAAAAAAAAAAAAAAAAAAGCATCCTTCCCTCTGCTCACTAAGTGTCCATAGCACACACACCTCCTTTCAACACACAATTGCAACTGTCAAAAA
Source organism: Neophocaena asiaeorientalis asiaeorientalis (assembly GCF_003031525.2). Classification (NCBI taxonomy): domain Eukaryota; kingdom Metazoa; phylum Chordata; class Mammalia; order Artiodactyla; family Phocoenidae; genus Neophocaena; species Neophocaena asiaeorientalis. The sequence continues at coordinate 3,121,835 of NW_020173040.1, forward strand.
TGTCTCCATGTATGCCAGCTCTTCCCTGGGGGGAACAGAATTGCCCTCATTTGAGAACCACTCATTTAGAAAATGGGACATAGATAAGGTTTGCAGAGGCTGCAGCGAAATTAAGTTAGATGATTTAAATAGAAAGCATGTGTGGCTTTGGACAAGTTGCTTGATCTGTATCTGCAGTAGTTTCCTCATTTGTGAAATGGAAGTGCTAAGAGTTCCCATTTTGTGAGATAATGATGATGTCCACAAGACAGAATACTTAGTAATTAGTAAGGAGCCACCGTTTGTTGGAAACTGTTGTTTTTGTTATTGTTGATATTATCAATAGAATCTTCACATAATGTATTCTCTTCAGATTAATATCTTTTCCCACTAGTTATTGATAATTTTTTGTTTTGATTCCTTTTAGTTTATCGTCGCATCGTGGAATCAGATGTAGGAGATTCTTTCTATATTAGAACTCATTTTGAATATGAAAAGGAATCTCCCTATGGACTTAGTTTTAACAAAGGAGAGGTGTTCCGTGTTGTGGATACTTTGTACAACGGAAAACTGGGCTCTTGGCTTGCTATTCGAATTGGCAAAAATCATAAGGAGGTAGAACGAGGCATCATCCCTAATAAGAACAGGTATGAATGTTTGGATACTTCTTACAGAAAAAATTAAGGAAATGATGACAATATTTCAGTCCCAGTGGGAAATTTTGGTAACGTAAAGAATTAATTTTCACTGTATTTACCATATCTAAAACTGACTTAGTTGTATAAACGCCTTTATTTTAGTTTAACCATTAAGATTTAAACTGCATGTGAAGTTCTATCCAGTGTTTTGACATTTTGTTTCACTATAAGTCTTTCTCCATTTTGTTTTTAAAATACCCTTATTTTTATTTTTGTCTTTTCTTGTCCAGAGCTGAGCAGTTAGCCAGTGTACAGTACACACTTCCAAAGACGGCAGGAGGAGACCGCGCCGACTTCTGGAGATTCCGAGGTCTGCGTAGCTCCAAGAGAAATCTGCGCAAGAGCAGAGAAGATTTGTCAGCCCAGCCGGTTCAGACAAAGTTCCCAGCATATGAGAGAGTTGTTCTTCGAGAAGGTAGTCTGTTTTCTACAGATGAACCAAATACCTTTTAATGTCAGTTTGCCTAAGAAAGAAGAAGTATAAACTGTGCTATTTTTCATTTGAATCTCCCCAGCTGGATTTTTGAGGCCTGTAACCATCTTTGGACCAATAGCTGATGTTGCCAGAGAAAAGCTGGCCAGAGAAGAACCAGATATTTATCAGATTGCAAGTAAGTAGTCTCCATACGGACTTCAGATGAGATTGAGTGTGTTTCTTTACTAATTACTTCTCTTAAGGGTGGGTCTGATCCGTTCACTTAATAGAAATAACACTTTTTGTAAGTGAACATTTGCAATTGACCCCATGAGGGAAACCTGAGTGACTGTGTCTGTGCTCTGCCAGTTCCCTTTCATAAGAAAAAGAATCACCATTTATGAGAATCTCTTAGCACACAGTCTTGTTTAATCCTGACAGTATCCCATGGGGCGGGTGTCAGAATGTCCAGCTGAAGCTGGGCGAGTTGAGCTGTAGGGTGGTTGTGACGGAGACCACCGCCCCGCCTATTTAGTTTGGGTGTCATGATGACACCCAGCTAATGAGTCACACACTTGGCTCTGAACCCAGCTCTTTCTGGCTCCAGCCCAGTGCTTTCAGTCGTTAAGCAAACAAATACTCAGATATGTCAGAAGAGTAATAAAAGCATGATTCATGCTATTGCTTATTGCAGACATATATAGTAGGTTAGTATTAAGTATAAATATCGAGGAAGTAGTGCTTTAAATGCCTTACAGATTTTGCTTGCAGATTCTTTCATTGTTTCATTATTTTAGCTATTATGGTAGTTTAAATACTCAGACTTAGTTATGATCACTTAGGCTTGCTTTAAGTTATTTGTATAGTCCGTTTCAAATTTATATTTTACTAATACAAAGGGTGCAGAAATCTGTCCATATTTTGTTTGCTTTGTCCATGTTATGCTTTGCGTTTGTTCCGCAAAGGATTTAAATACTCAAGAATATAGCTTTTTCCATATATATGCTGAATTTCTTAGACAGAATTACTAAAGATAGGAAGGAATGACCCAAGACACAAGCACTCCTGGCTGCTGCTGTGTAACTTTGGCTGCTTCCAGAGGGTTGTGCAGCTGTTGTTCCTGCTGGCACTATAAACTCCCAAGTGCTGATTTAATATTATATATATTGCTTTTCATTTGGTTGCTGGTGAAGTTGAATGAGGATATTTTCTGAAACTCAGAAGATTTGCAGACAAATGATAGTAAAATTTGAGCAATTTAGAAAATGTTCATTTCTGATTCATCACTCAGTTTGTTAGTCTTTTCAGAAGAGATCTTTTTTTGGTCATTGCTTATAGATAACATTTTGCCTGAAGAAGTTGATACGTGTAGATACCACCTGTAACCAAACTTAGGGCTTTTAAATTTAGGAAAAGCAAGTGTGAAGACTTAGAAAGCTCTGTCTTAAGGACTAATGGGTTGATTAATTGGGTTTACTCTACAACCAGACTCTTACGAAAGGGATTCAGATTGCTTAGTTATGTATCCTATTTGAATCTAACGAGAGTTTTTTGAGTTTAGAGACTAGTAGCATTTTCTCCACCCAGAACCTCCCAGTTGATCTCCCTCCGTCGTTCTCCTGAGTCCACCAGATTGGAGATTGGCCCTGCTGTCTCGCGAAGGCCTTGTTCTCCCAGATCGTCCCCTTGTCCCTCAGCCTGACCTCTGAACTTCCATGTCTCTGTCTTTGTCTGATCTGAACAACCAGAGCTCTAACTTCGGAGCTTTCCTGTGACCAGAGTCTCAGACATCGCTGTGCCTTTTCGGTGAAAGCCTTCATGTCATTGGACCTCTGAGACGCGTGGTTAGAAATCATCCCAAGCTGCCTTGGCGTGTTCTGCGCCAGGAGGGAGGCACAGGTTGCCAGTGTGAAAGCACAGGCTGTGTCATAGTCACAAGTTACAGCCTTCTCTGCTCCCAAGTCCCCTTCTGCTGATGTGAAAAGAGGTCCCTAACCCAGGACTCCCCAGCCAGTCTGCTGTAGTTGTTGCTGCTGAGTGTGGGCCTGCCCGGGTATTGAGCAGCCATCTGCGGCCGGGCGGGCCCTGCTGAGGGGAGGCCTCCTCAGGGTATCTGTGTGCCATACAGACAGAACCATTGCTACTCACATGCCACAATGTGAAAAAGGTTTGCAGACAGTGCCATGCCAGGCCACACTGGAGCAAAAGAAAAAGGGAAATCCCTATATACATGTTTTTATATATATTATATATATATTTTTTTTAATGGCTGTTTTTTCCAGAACATGAAAATAGTTGGAAAATTTTTGAAGACATGCGTATTAAAACTGACATTATTTTAAATTTAAATATTTTATTTAGACCAAACACCTAATTTATAATTTTACCTTCCTGGTTTTAATGGAAGCAAATTTATCAATATTATTTTGTAAATCTACATTTTTTTTAAGCTTATTTTCAATTGAGAGAATTGCCATATTTGGCTGTTTCTCTTGACCAAGTGACAGTCCTAAATAATTTTTGCTCATGTTCCACTTACTGATTCTTTTCTTTTAAATAATTAATTAATTAATTAATTAGTCAGGCTGCATCAGGTTTTAGTTGCATCACGTGAGCTTTTCGTTGTGGCATGCCGGCTTCTCTCTAGTTGGGGCATGCAGGCTCTAGAGCACACAGGCTTAGTTGCCCCGTGGCATGTGGGATCTTAGTTCCCCAACCAGGGATTGAACCCACGTCCCCTACATTGCAGGGCGGATTCTTAACCGCTGGACCATCAGGGAAGTCCCTCCACTTACTGATTCTATTTAAAATGTTCATTTTGAAGTATTTATTTTGCTTTTGTGAACATATTGCATCCAAATGTTATTGGACTTCTGAGGTTTGGGGGCACCTCCTTGAATTTTGCACCGGGGTGAGTGGCCCACTTGCCTTTAAAAAAAAAAAAAAAAAAAAAACTTTACTTACTTACCTACCTACCTACTTATTCATTTAGCTGTGCTGGGTCTTAGTTGTGGCATGCAGAATCTTCATTGTGACATGTAGGATCTTTAGTTGGGGCATGTGGGCTCCTAGTTGCGTCATGCATGTGGGATCTAGTTCCCTGACCAGGGATTGAACCTGGGCCCTGCATCAAGAGCACAGAGTCTTAGCCACTGGACCACCAGGGAAGTTCTCCCCCTTGCCGTCTGATCCCAGCAGTGTTGGAAGCATTGATGTAACCCGGGGTTCTCAGCCAGGGTGGGTCTGCCCCAGAGACGACATTTGGCCACAGTTCTGTTTGTCGCCGTGGGAGCAAAAGGGAGGTGGGGGGCTGCTACTGACATCCAGTGGGTGGAGGCCAGAAATGCTGCTCAATAGGCCGTGGTGCATGGGAAACCCCCACAACCACACGTCATGGAGCCCAGCGTGTCATTATGCCCAGCAGTTGAGAAACTGACCTAACCAGTGGAAATTTGGTGTTTTGTTTTTGTCCTGACTGCACGACTAGAAAGTGAACCTCGAGATGCTGGAACTGACCAACGGAGCTCTGGCATTATTCGCCTTCATACAATAAAGCAAATAATAGATCAAGTAAGTTATTAGAAATTGACCCGTTTCATTGTAAGCTGTGAATTTTGTGTTTCTCAGTGGGATGGGTTTGGTTAAACTGAAAGTAGAAGGTAGTTTTTCTAAAGTTATTACTGGTATACCGTAAGTAAATTACCGAGACATTATAATAATCACTTTCAGTGGAACGGTAGTACGTGCCTGAAAAGATGAGCTTTCATTACCACAAAAGAGTATACAGTGTTCACATATGTCGATAGACTTGATAGCGCATCAGGACAATTCAGGTTGCACTTTGATATTTATATGTTAGGGATGTGTTGCTACTCACAAGGCCATATCGGGAACATTAAATTGTTACACTTATTTTCACTCTCCGCTTGCAAGTATTTGGGCTATCTTAAAAGTGAGCTGGTTAAAACTTTGTTTTTAATTGGACTAGAAATTATATTGCATTAACTTCTGAGTACACCTTTTTCTAATATGTGCTCCTGAGACATTTTGGAGCACAGTTAAACGTCCATTTCCATTGGAATGTAGTCTCAGCTGTGACTTTCTGAAGGTGATGCTCCTTAGTTACCGTGTCTTGCGTCCTTGTTTATTTTTTTCTTGTGTCTTCAGGATAAACATGCTTTATTGGATGTAACACCAAATGCAGTTGATCGTCTGAATTACGCCCAGTGGTATCCAATTGTAGTGTTCCTTAACCCTGATTCTAAGCAAGGTGTGAAAACAATGAGGATGAGGTTATGTCCAGAATCTAGGAAAAGCGCCAGGAAATTATATGAGCGGTCTCATAAACTTCGTAAAAATAATCACCATCTTTTTACAAGTGAGTATATTAAAGGCCTTCTTTCAGCTTACAGTGTCTGTGCAACAATATGTGGGCCAAAATGTTGTGCTGTTCAAATATTAGAACTCATATAACCTTTGCCTGTTATGCTTGTTGTTGTGTTAATGGCTGCTGTTGATTGAAAGAAATGGTTCAGTGCCAAAACAGACATTTCCAGAGGTGTGTCCTCAATACCATCTGTCAGATAACTCAGTAGTGGTGACTGAACTCTAAGCAGTGGTTGAGTGAATTCCGACTTTTGCCGCGTTGTAATCATAGAACAATGTTATCTATTTGCAGCTACAATTAATTTAAATTCAATGAATGATGGTTGGTATGGTGCATTGAAAGAAGCAATTCAGCAACAACAGAACCAGTTGGTGTGGGTTTCTGAGGGAAAGGTGAGAAATTTCCTGTTTTTAACCCATTTGATAAATTATATAACTAATCAGAGAAGCCTTTGAGTCACCATTGTTTTCTAATTGGATCAACTTATTAAAGTAATTTGGGGCATTAGCTTTTAGGTTTTTATAATTTTGTAAGGGTTATGAAAGTTGTTTTTGATAGTAGAAGATTCTGAAGTTTCTCTCCCCACTGAATTACCATTCAGTGGTATTCTCAGAGAATTCTCAGAGGGTAACTTAAAAGAGCAGGGTTGAGTTCTGACTCTGCCCCTGTCTGACTGAGGAATGACTTTGAACCTGGCTTCTGTTTCTTCCTCTGGAAACAAGGGGAATGGGTGGGCTAGATGAGTGGTCCCCAAAGTGCTGTGCTCAGCATGTGAGATCCAGGACTGGCCCTGAAGAAAAGGCACTCTGAAGGCAAGGAATGGTTGGGGACCACCGTGCTGCAAACCAAGCGCCCTGGAGCAGCACAGTACCCACCAGCATGGTGATGGCTCTGAGAGGTCTGAAGTAAAGGACTTACTTTGCTACTTTAAGCATTTCCCTAAATCCTTACCTAAGGAATTTTTTTTCACTCAGCACCTGTTAACATTCTTAAAACGTACTGAAAATGTTAGACAAAGCAATACATCCTTTTGGCTTTGAATTTTGATTTTATAAAGATTAAAATAACTACTTTCTGTTGTTAAGTCTTTCTGGTCTTTTAGCAGTTCTTGATGGGAAAGTCCTGTTTATTTTGTTGGGAGAGATAATAATTTTCTCAAAGTATACAGTTAAAAGAATCTTTTGTTTTAAATGTCTTTTACCTTCAGATCAACACAATATTAATATATTTTAGTTGCTAGGGAAGATTGAGAATATCTGTTCTCTTATTTTGTTTTTTGTACTTCCTTGTCGGCTTGGTTTTTGTTGTGTTTTGCCCCTGCATGGCCCCGTACTTCCCTCTGCCTGGCTGTGGCCCCAGGTGCTGTGGCAGTGCATGCTGCATGCTTAGGACCCCCGTGCCCCTTACCCAGAAAACACAACCTCTGCCAAGAAGAGGTGTTGAAATGCTGACATCTAGAGGTAGTGTCTGCTGCTCTCACCTGTGGTCCTGTGTCAGAACCATGCCTTTTCTCCTCAGTACCACTCTGGGCGGTGGACTGTACACGTGAGATCCTGAGACCACTTTGAGTAACTGACATATCAGCCGGGACGCTTTATAGACAGAGGCAGGTAGAATAAACTCACTACACCACTTTATACGACACACTGTTACTCATTCTTAACTCTTGTGGCATTTGATTAAAAGGATTACCGTCCTCTCCATACTAATCTTCTATGACAACACAGTTCTGCCAGCAGCCTTGGTCAGGTAGAATGTTAATAGCTTTCACTGGTGATTTTTCTTTCTTTTTTTTTTTTTTTGCGGTATCACTGGCGATTTTTGAAATAATATTAGTTTATAAATGCACAAGGTATACATGTCTACCTATCTGAGAGGTTTTTTAAATCCACAAATCTTAATTTTCTGTGATTTCTTTGATACTATTGTGGGCTTCCTTTCTTTGCTTGGATTTTAGAATGAAGGTCTAGCTCTCCCAGCTTTTTGTGTGAGGAAAATAGGTCATCTCAATTAATTTTATTAACTTTATTAATAGGTCTAATAGGTCATTTACTATTAGAATAGATTGATGCATTTTGTAAATCAGAAAAAGTGTTACAATTTAAATCAAGTTTGATTTATGCCCCCCTTCCATTCAAGTGTATTTTCTCCAAATAGATTCTTAAACTAAAACCACTTCATTTCACATCGACTCTCCTGAGCTAACTACTTTGATCTGATTGCTAGGAAGAGTTCCTTTTTGCAATTTCTGTTACAGGCTTGTATGTTCCCTATTAAACCAAGAAAAATCATCCGGAGGCTTTCTTAACATGTAAGCATATGTCATTTCTGGTTCAGAGCACTCCTGGTTCTTGCTCACTTCTGCATTCATACCACTGCAAAAGCTGCATTTCATACCACTTCCAAAGCTGAGCAGATTAGTGAGTTGAGTTGTTCTTCCCCAGGGCCTTAAATACTTCCCTGGCTGGCTCCTGGGTTATAGTCTTCCAGACCCCGCGAGTCAGAGATCAAAGTAGATAGCAAGAAGGTTTCAAGCCATTGAGATTTCAGTGGGAGAGACTCTGCCGGAACATAGAGCATAGCCCTAGTGCGCTCACCTCCAAACCAGGCAGGTGGTCTGTTGAAAGCCAGAGTCACGGAAGGCTGGTCTTTCCCATTAAGGGAGGGCTCAGGGTCAGGCTGTTGCAGAGCCAGGATTGGGACTGTGGGGGAAGCACCATTCAGGCGGCTCGAGCCTTGTTTATCCTTCAGTCCATGCCGTCAGAATTCTGGATTCTTGATCCTCCAGCTCTCGTGCCTCTCTGGGCGCAGGGTCCAGGCAGGGTCTTCCAGGACTGTTGTGTGTAATACGGGCACTAGCTTCAAATTAGTGTCCATGACAGCCTGTTGACTGCAGCACGGTACTTCCCTTTTCCTCAGATACTTCTGTTCTTTCTGGTCTGCTCAGAAGATAATCAGTGCAGACTGAAGGCTAACTCGGCTCTTAACTGTCTGTAAAAGAGAGTCATAACTACATTTCCCTCTCTGCATCCATCTGTGAAGAATAATTTTTAAAAGTTCTTAGTTTAATTAGGCAACCAGCACTTAGATGATGCTTTTCCGTTGTGTTTTATAAAGCTCTAGGGCCAAATACCAACTTTTTTAAGAAGCTGTTTTCTTAATATATAGATTTTATATATACATAAGCTCTTGTTCAGCTTGAACTGTGGCGTTTATTTTCCTGGTTATTCTCACGTGCGCTGTTCTGTCGGTCACTGTGTCTTTGTTTCTGTGAGCTTGGTCTGGCAGCACTCTCCCTCTTCACCCTCCTCTGGGCTGACAAGCTAGTGACTGACTAGGTTTCAAAATCAGAGTGGGGCCAGGGCTCCTTCGCTGTCTTCTGGGGCTTTGTCACGGCCGGCCAGCCGATGTTCCACTCATCCAAGCCCTTCAGATCTCAAAGGATGCTCTGTGTGTCTGCATGTGTGCTTGTACTATCTTCTTGACCTTTCCTCACCAGAAGTTTCAAGAAACAGATGTGATTTCTCCAAAGAAAAGTATCCTTTTCAGTCTCCCTTGTAAAGTAAAGGCCATCTCTTAAAGAACTACTGAATAAATTTTTAATTTACTTCTATTTGACCCAGGCGGATGGTGCTACAAGTGATGACCTTGATTTGCATGATGATCGTCTGTCCTACCTGTCAGCCCCAGGTAGTGAATACTCAATGTATAGCACGGACAGTAGACATACTTCTGACTATGAAGATACAGATACAGAAGGCGGGGCCTACACTGATCAAGAACTAGATGAGACTCTTAATGATGAGGTGGGGACTCCCCCGGAGTCTGCCATTACACGGTCCTCTGAGCCTGTCAGAGAGGACTCCTCTGGAATGCATCATGACCACCAGACATATCCTACTTACTCACCACAAGCGCAGCCACAGCCAGTTCATAGGATAGACTCCCCTGGACCTAAGGCAGCCTCTCAACAGGTAAGCAGCAAGCATTCAACGTTTTGCAGTTAGAGGCGCATTGTTAAAGTCTAGGATATGGTGATTGAATTAAAAAACATATTGTCCTTTCTCCAGATTAAGAATTAATCTTTAATTTCAACTTGAGAATACCAAGGACTTAATTCTAAACTTTGTGTGTTTATCTTAGACAGCAGTATACTGAAATTTAAAAAATTTAGGACATGAGGTCGTAGTTTTGTTATTCAGCACACTTAAAATGTATGTCTATCAACCACTATAAGTGGAAGTGGGAAGTTAGCAGTAAACAGAAACACTATATTTAAAATATTTTAAACACTTCACAGAAAGCAGAAGCCTCATCTCCAGGCCCTTACCTTTCGCCTGAAACAAACCCAGCATCATCAACCTCTGCTGTTAATCCTAATGTAGACTTAACTAATGTCAGACTGGAGGAGCCCACCCCAGCTCCTTTGACCTCTGACTCACCACAAGCTGATTCTTTAAGAGCACCACGCACTGAGGCAGCTCACATAATGCTAAGAGGTCAAGAGCCATCATTGTCGTCGCATGTAGATCCAGCAAAGGTACCTGTGCTGCAGTGTTGCGCTAATCTGTTGCTCTCCATCAGTCTAGCACATGATCGTGTTTGCTTTGCCCTGTACGTGTTCCTTTTGCTTTTTACTGTGGGCTTATGCACCATACTGTTTTCAAATCAGTACAAGTCATTTCGGTTCTATAATTTGCATGGCTTCCAGTGATATACTGATTATTTTATAATAGGCCTTTTAATTGGGATTGGTACTTAATATTTTTATTATTTTTTAATGTTTGGCTTTCAGAATCTTCCAGAATTTCTTTCTTTCTTTTTTATTTTTATTTTTTTAAACATCTTTATTGGAGTATAATTGCTTTACAATGTTGTATTAGTTTCTGCTGTATAACAAAGTGAATCAGCTATATGTATATATATATATATCCCCATATCCCCTCCCTCTTGCGTCTCCCTCCCACCTTCCCTATCCCACCCCTCTAGGTGGTCAGAATTTCTTAATCTATAGTTCAGACCCATTTTAAACTTCTTTATGTTTTATAAATTATGGTGTCCATAAATTTTCTTTTTGATTTTATTTTCAGTGTCCAAATCAAGTGGAATCAACAGTTCAGTGCATTAATTTTCTACTAAACTTAATAATTAAAAAGTTAAAATATCTTTAACCCGCTTTTCATTCTTTAACTCACTTTTCATTTATTATGCTGAAAAGTAAAAGCCCCTACTTGCATTGTAAAATTTGAGCTTTCACTTCAACTGGCTTTCTCCACTAATCTGTTTCTGTCCTGGTAATAAAGGGTAGAACATGCCATTTTTACATATTAAATCATAGTTTGTCTTAAAATAGACTAGAATTTGAAACAAGCCTGTGTCCTTACACGTGAATTTTTTATACAGGTATATAGGAAGGATCCCTATCCTGAGGAAGTGATGAGACAGAACCATGTTTTGAAGCAGCCAGCTGTTGCCCACCCAGGGCAGAGGCTAGACAAGGAGCCCAGTCTGAGCTATGAGCCGCAGCCCCCATACGCAGAGAGACAGGCCAGCAGGGACCTGGAGCAGCCTGCCTACAGATATGACTCCTCAAACTACACGGACCAGTTTCCTCGAAACTATGACCATCGTCTGCGCTATGACGACCGCATCCCTGCGTATGAGGAGCAGTGGTCCTATTATGATGACAAACAGCCGTACCAGCCCCGGCCGTCTTTTGATAATCAGCACCCGCGAGACCTGGACTCCAGACAGCATCCCGAGGAGTCCTCAGAACGAGGGTATTTCCCACGTTTTGAGGAGCCAACCCCTCTGTCCTATGAAAGCCGACCGCGCTATGACCCGCCACTCAGGACCTCCACCCTGCGGCACGAAGAGCAGCCCGCTCCTGGGTTTGACGTGCACGGGAGGTACAGGCCAGACGCGCCGCCCTACTCCTCCACAGGCCCCAAGGCGTCCGAGCCTAAGCAGTATTTTGACCAGTACTCACGGAGTTATGAGCAGGTCCCGCCCCAAGGCTTCACCTCCAAAGCAGGCCCGGGCCACTACGAGCCTCTCCACGGTGCTGCCCTTGTCCCGCCTCAGCACAAGCCGGAAGTGCCGCCCGCAAGTACCAAACCACTGCCTCCACCCCCAGCTCTGGTCGAGGAAGAGGAAGACCCAGCGATGAAGCCACAGTCAGTGCTCACCAGAGTGAAAATGTTTGAAAACAAAAGGTCTGCATCAGTGGAGAACAAGAAGGATGAAAACCATAACTCTGGTTTCAAGGTAAATATGTGATTGTGTCTCCTGCCTCACGTTCAGAGCACATTCAGTGACTGTTGTGCGTAACGCTTCATAATGTTCCCTCCCCCTTAAACGAAGCCTTTTTTCTCATGATCTCTCCCTGAGGCTCGTGTGTCTTATTTTTCTGCAGCCTCCAGAGGTCACGTCTAAACCTGCAGGTGCTCCCGTCCTGGGTCCTAAAGCCCCTGCTCAGAATCAGCTCATTGAACACGACAGAACACTGCACAGGTGGGTGCTTTGCGGGCTTGTGGCCTACAGCTGACTGGGAGTGTGGCCCTCTTACTAGAGAGGAGGCGGGGAAGGCAGAGGTCTCCCTTGTCCTTAGGTGAACTCCTCCAGCTTTTGCAGTTAAAACAGTGGTCCTAGAAGGAAAAGTAAACAGCTTTATTTATTATACCTTCTGTAACGCATCTTTGTTATTCTTTCAGTTAACAAATCTTTCAAACACATATTTCTCTAACAAATGGCTAAAGTACAGTTTTTAAAGCCCTAATAACTTTTGGACTGTGTTTTTTAGTTTAATAGTGCTTTTGGACATGCAAACTGTTAGTTTTTAGGGGTGAGGAAACAGACTCAGATAGCTATGAGGTAACTAAACTTTATCCTTTAGAAAGCGCCAGGAGGGGTGAAGCTGAGGCTGACAGGAGTTGCTGGGAGAGGAACCCGCCAGCTGTGCTCTTAGCTGTGGCCTGATTTGGCTGCTGCTAAGTTGACGGGCTGCATTTGAATACAGTTCTTTGGCCTAATGTGTTTCATTCGCTTATATTTGTGCTTGTAATAAAGAGGAACTACTGTCTAACATGTACATTTTCCTCTGATTTTAATGTCTGTTGCTCTTCATGAAAATGTAAACTACTGTGATGTCTCCTTTAGCTGGGATCACTAGCAGATAAGCTCTTCTACACAGAGTAAACATGTAATAACTGAAAGCTTAGCCCCCTTTCTTGGTGTGAAACGTATTTAAGTTTATCCATTTTTGATGTGGAGTTTCTGAAATTTGCTAACTAGGGCCTATGTAACAGTGCCTTAATTTGCTGATAATGTACTTTCTTCGTCACGTGCTTCCTGTGTCCTCTGGAACTTTGGACATGTCGAGCTCTTTCCTTATATGAGGATCATTTATTGATCCTGCTGTAAAGTTCTTCAGCTCTCGGTTTTTATTGTTGCTGATGATGGTGGTGCATGTACTTGAGGAAGCCCTCCACTGTCTGGCTTACTTTTCTTTTTCTGATGAGCTGCTTCTAACCAGGTCACTATCAAGCTCAGTAGATAGGTTGTGTTTAGGACTCACGGGCCAGGAGAGTGTTGCCATTGAGTATAATGTATGAGGACACGGGACTGGGAATGTCCACCTTGACTGCTGGACTGCTCAGCCAGATCCTGAGTAATCACAGCAGTCAGTGGAAGGTCAAGGTGAAACTTATGTATTCCATTTTATTTGTCAAATTAACTTCTCAAAAGTTGTTCCATTTATCATTCATTATCAGGATCCCCGAACCGCAAAAACCTCAAATGAAGCCGCCTGAAGACATTGTTCGGTCAAATCATTATGATCCTGAGGAAGATGAAGAATACTATCGAAAACAGCTCTCCTACTTTGATCGAAGAAGTTTTGAGAGCAAGCCTTCTGCACATGTCCCTGCCAGCCACCTCTCAGAGCCCGCCAAGCCGGTTCATTCTCAGAGTCAGCCACAGTTTTCTAGTTACTCTTCCAAGTGAGTTATTTTGTTTAAGACTTACCTTTTAAAAATAAGATGAAACATAAAGTGGAGTTAATCACACAAAGTTCAGTGTGTGTGTGTGTGTGTGTGTGTGTATTGTTTTGTTTTGTTTTTTGGCCTTGCTGCTTGGCATGCGAGATTTTAGTTCCCTGACCAGGGATCAAACCCTTGCCCCTGCAGTGGAAGTGCAGAGTCCTAACCACTGGACTGCCAGGGAAGTCCTAAGTAAAGTATATTTTGAAGGAAAATAGTTAGCTATGTAATACATGACTTCTGTAGGCTCTTAGCATTTCAGCAGTGTGTGTTCTATCTAGCTCTGGGATGTGTTTTTTGTTCTTAAACTCTAGTGTCAGATATGTAAATTTTTTGCATTAAAAATATGTTATAATCAAAGGATTTTGAAATCAAAGCGTTTTGAGGTAAGAGAGGGTAAACGGTTAAGACCCTGATTTTTAAGAGTCTCTCCCTTCTGTGCACACGTTCTCGTCCTTCTTTTCTGTTTGTTTTTTAAAAATAAAAGTAGGGTTAGGGCTTCCGTGGTGGCGCAGTGGTTGAGACGTCCACCTGCTGATGCAGGGGACACGGGTTCTTGCCCTGGTCCGGGAAGATCCCACATGCCATGGAGCGGCTGGGCCCTTGAGCCATGGTCGCTGAGCCTGCGCGTCCGGAGCCTGTGCTCCGGGAGAGGCCACAACAGTGAGAGGCCCGCGTACCGAAAAAAAAAAAAAAAAAAAAAAATAGGTTGGGTTGAGGGGGAAAAGGGCCCCCAAAAGGGAGGGGCCCCGCCACCAAAAAAAAAAAAAAAAAAAAAGTAGGGTTGTGTTGGGGAGTGACATTGAGGGACGATACTAAAGAGTTTAAAAAATTTTTTTTCCAGGTCAAGAGAAAACTTGTCGTTTATTATTGTTTGAGCTTGAGGAGACTTTAGAGATTTCTGGTCCAGCTGTAAACATGAGGAACCCAAGCTCCAACGAGGGGCCGTGACAGGGGCAGAGCTAGGAGTGAACCCCAAGTTCCTGCTGTCTTTTTCCTGTCTGTGCTGCTCCCTTCTGTTTGCTTGTCTACTGGGTTTTTTGTTTTTCTTTCTTGTGTGTTTTGTTGGGGTACAAACTACAAACCCACATGTGCCCGTGTGAGTTCATATCCCGTTCTGGTTCTGCCACTGGTTGAACCCTGACTGATGGTGAATTTGGTTCTGAGAGTGGAGTATAAACACACACAGGCACAGGTGGGCTCATACTTGAGCAGAACAGGCTCACAAGAGTGGAAATAGATGCGGAGTTATTATAAGGGATTCGTTTACACAGTTGTGGGGCCAGGCTGAGCAAGTCCTAAGTCTGCAGGGCAGGAAGGGAAATGCCTAGTGGTCTCGGAGCTCAGGGAAGCTGTTAAGTCCTCTTGAGAAGGGCCCATCTAGATAATCTCCCTGGGGATACCCGTATTAGTGTTTGAGAGAATAACTAGGACTGTAGTTCTGCGTAGCCAAGATGAGACATTAAAAAGCAACCACAAATCACTTTTGTGCCTAAGTTTAAAATCATGAAGATTTTTACTGAATTAGATGCTTCAGACTGTCTGAACATATCACATGTCACTTGCTGATCAGTGAAAATTCTTTTAGAATATACTTTAAAACCTCTAATATTAAAAGCCTACTTTAAAAAAATAAATTTATTTATTTATGGCTGTATTGGGTCCTCGTTGCTGCGCACGGGCTTTTCTTTAATTGCGGCGAGCGGAGGCTACTCTTTATTGCGGTGCGTCGGCTTCTCATTGCGGTGGCTTCTCTTGTTGCGGAGCGCGGGCTCAGTAGTTGTGGATTGCAGGTTCTAGAGCACAGGCTCAGTAGTTGTGGTGCACGGGCTTAGTTGCTCCGTGGCATGTGGGCTCTTCCCGGACCAGGGCTCGGACCCGTGTCCCCTGCATTTGCAGGCGGATTCTTAACCACTGCGCCACCAGGGAAGTCCCTAAAAACCTACTTTCAATTACCACTTGCCTTCTAAGACATCATTTAAAGTGAAGATTTAAAACCTTTTCCACTGTTATCCATTTAAATCTTTGTCTACGGAAGAAAGCAGTTTATGAGAAACACAGCTGCGAACTGTGAGTGGTGCAGTTTGGGCTCTGTTTGAAGCAGACAGTCTTGCGCGAGTGTTGTGAGCCTCCCCTAACACAAGCCTAGAGAGGTGCCCAGTGCATCTGGAGAGAGTCCAGACCAGGATGAGCCGGGCGTGGAGCCTGAGAAGCTCACCTTCCGTGAGGTGGAAGGGCGTCACCACTTTTACTGAAGCTGTTTAAACATATTCATTCCTCTCAGAAGGGAGTCCAGTTTAAAGAGAGATTTTATTTATCCTTTTACATACTTGGTAAATAGAATACAGCCTTAACAGGATACATTTAGGTCTAAAAAGTAAATTAAAAGTTTTGCTAGGGAATCAGATGACAAGGTATTTTTTGGTTTTGTGTGAATCTTGTTCTCTGGAGAGAAGACTCAATAATATATCTATGACGTATAGCTTTCAGACATGGTCTGGAACACTGCCGAGCACTTGGCGGTGGAGGGGCTCAGTCATTCCATGTGGAGTGACCAAGGCTCAGCACAGGCCCCGGCGCACTCCTCCTCACGTCCACAGCCCTGGGAGGAACCAGTGTTTGCTGGGCAGAGGTCCCATGAGAAGAGATCATGTCTGTCTCTGTAGATTCACTGCGGACTCGGTTTGATATTACTGTTTACTGTTGGTAGTGTTATGGGGTGAGAAAGTCTAACTTGAGATGGATACTAGGATGCCTTTCCTTCCTTTGTATATGAAAGTAATGCTGCATTTTCCCATATAATAAGGTTTTTTTAAAAAAATAATTTTTGGCTGTGTTGGGTCTTCCTTGCTGCATGCGGGCTTTCTCTGTTTGTGGCGAGTGGGGGCTACTCTTTGTTATGGTGCATGGGCTTCTCATTGCGGTCTTGTTGCAGAGCGTGGGCGTCAGTGGTTCTGGCTCGCAGGCTCTAGAGCACAGGCTCAGTCATTGTGGCTCACAGGCTTAATTGCTCTGCAACATGTGGGATCTTCCCGGGCCAGGGCTCGAACCCATGTCCCCTGCATTGGCAGGCGGATTCTTAACCACTGCACCACCAGGGAAGCCCTCCCATATAGGTTTTTAATGGTTAGAGAGTTGGAAAGGAGACTCGAGTGTCCTAGAAGATGACTCAGCAGGAAGTTGTTTGTATGCCTTCCCTTTCTAATGCTGTTTTACTCTTTTGCCCAATTAATACAACTTTAATAATTGGAAAATAGTTTAAAATATGGGACCCTCTTTGTCTTACATTTCAAAACTATTTACTGTTTGTCACCAATAGATTGCCTACAGGCCTTATTCTCTAAAGTAAAATATAGAAATAACAAAGTGTCCGTCTTCCAGATAATGCGTGCTTTTGTTCCACTTAAAAGCACACCTTAAAAATGGTGGGAATTAGAGCAGGGAGAAGTCTTTGATAGCACAGGATAAGTGCCCCAGAAGCAGGCAGCTGTCACCCAGTCTTACAGTCTGTTGAGCCACATTGATGCTGGAGAGGTGAGGAGACAGCAGCCCTGACATCACCTCCAAAGCAAGTTAGGAGTTGCCAGGATTCCAAGCCAGGGCTAGAAGAGCAGGCTCCATCTGGGTCTGTGCACGTGCTGCAGCTCAGAGATGGAGTTGTCTCCTTCAGGGCATCTAATGGGATTTCTGTCACTGGAATGTCTACCTCTGAAGACGCAGCCTACCGTGAGACTTCCAGGTCTCAAGATAAATGTTGGTGGTTTTCAGCTTACAAGAATTAAGCATAAGATTGGCGTTAGGTGGTTTTGTGTGCATGTGGCATTATTAGATGAGAGAGGTAGAGACGAAGGGAGTCAGCGTGGCAGCTCTGCCCACCTCGGGGCTCAGCGTCAGGCTCGGAAGGAGCACGTGTTGATCGTGTATCCGTACCGTGCTAGCTGTGGTGCTGCATCATCACTTCTGTGTTTTCACTCTGGACTTCTGTGCCTAGCCCCCTTTCTTTCAACAGAGCACTCACCCCCACTTCTTTAGAACCCGCTGCTTTTTCATTTCTTTGTTCAGCACCAGGAGTGGTCAGCGGGCCAAGGAGTGAAGCTTAGCCACACCGCTGCCCACCAGAGCCCCATGTGTGTGGAGGGTGGGCAGGCGGGGCCTAGCTGCCTTCCACGTCTCCACCGGCTGCTGGTGTCCCGAGCTAAACGAGAGCCAGTGATGGTTTCTTTTATAGACTGAAGTATGCTGAAAAGGTGGATGTGTGTTTTTTGGTTGATGCTTTAAAATGACATTTGAGTTCTGTTTGCTGCAAACTTAGATTGATCATTTTCTTTAATTTTTCTGTTGCGCTTGCTTTGCCATCACCTAGATTTCTTGGCTCTTACACTAGCTCTGACTACTTGGAAAGGAGCTTCATGTGGTAAGACGGGGCACTGGTGTGAGGCTGTGACGTGAGGGTCCCTCGCTGTGGCACTGGCATTACATGCACTTGCAGGTGTTAATGTCGTCTTCAGTGCTTAGTCCAAACACCCAAAATGAGATAATGGCGCAGCTTTAAAGCTGATCATGACTAGACTCTGCGCCAGTAGTCTTCTATGAAAGTACATTCCAAGCGTCTGTGTGACTGCGTGTGCACGTAAAGCCGGTGCACAGCTTTGGCTCTGCAGAGCTCAGAGGGCAGCATTGCAATTATGGGTCCTGTTTTAAAGATTTCTTTTGTGTGAATTTTACGTGTTCTATATTAACAATTGGCAGTCTGAAAAAATAAGCATACATTCACAATTTGATTTAAATGAGCCTTAAAAATCAAGCAGTATTTGCTACTCTAGCAATTGCTAAACAAAAAATGGATCTGGTAAATCCAGGATAAATTTTGAAGTAGAAAACATGTCCAGTGTTACTGGAACACAGCAGTACCCTTTGATTTACAAGCTGTTTTTGGCTGCTTTGGGGCAGAGTTTGAATAGCTGTGACAGAGGCCGTATGGCCAAGAAGCTGATAGCATTTCTTGTCAGCCCTTGGCTAAGGGCTTGCCAGCCCCTGGCCCGTGACGTCACCTTCTGTGGTGCCTAGCCTGCACCAGAAGCTGGTGCTTCATGCCTTCTTAGGCACTACACCAGAAGGGAATCTAATGAGGATTTGGGCCAATAAATATTTTTCAGAATATTTGGACGACTTCATTAAGCCTACCAGCCATTAATATTTTTTGTAGACCACAGTGTTGAATAGTACAAGTATACCCCGAATTTCATCTGCCTTTTGGTTGCCATCTTTTGGATGCTTTACTAATATCCTTAAAATACCTGTGCTGCCTTTACATCTCTTGTGCTGGTGACTGGTTGGACTTGTTTGTGTGTTTTGGTAGGGTACCCACACTCACAAGGGTAAACTGTGAAATTCTCAAAAAAAAAAAAACTCAGGGATACTGAGAAGAAGGGGAACTTGCTTTGTAAATGTGGATCCCTCTGCAGGTGTTGGTATTTCCTCATTTTTCCACAGGGGGAAGTCTGCTGAGGCTGAAGCTGTGGACAGGCCGTTTGGGGAGAAGCGCTATGACCCACTGCAGGCCACACCACCCCCTCCGCCGCCGCCCGCCCAGTACAGCCAGGCCGCCCAGCCCGGCCCCAGCACCACCCTCAGCCTCCACTCACACACCAAGGGGACACTCGGCGAAGGTAGGTGGCTCAGGAGTTGGCAGGACCACTGTAATAGACTCACACTTACAAGATGAAAAGTACGTGCTAGAAACCTCTGGGCTGAGAACAGCGAAAAATAAGGGGCTTTGTTAAAAGTACCTCTTTTTTTTTTATGATAATGACAGTTATATCGGACAAGCCTTTTAGCTAAATAGATTTTAACCTGCCTCCTTAACATAGCTTAATTTCTGAAAGTAGTTTTTGTTTACCAGTATGCCCAAAACTAAATGTTTGAATGGTGGTTCGTAAAAATTATGGTGATGTCCGTCTTCGCATGTGGATATAGGGCGGCCGTAGAGTTTCACATAATACGTGTCCCTGAGCACCTCGTCTTTGCATTTGTGTTCTGTGGCGGAGGCTCATCAAGATAGATCCCATCAGCTCCAGAGCGCTCACCTCAGGGTGGCGTCCCTGCGTGTGCACCCACATCTTCTCCTTCACATCTCTGAGCAGTAACTGTCTCTCTTCCCGGACCACTGGCCCAGCTCCTCTCCCCCCTGTCCTGCTTCCTTCATCTTCCTCTCCCCTTCACCATAATCCTTCCCTTTGCCTTCCAGTAAGTGCCACTGCCTCATGCCACCTTCCCAGCTCCTATAGCCATTAGACGTCCTGGAAGGGACTGTTGCCTCCACCCTCCCAACATCTCTCTTCTCATTTGGTGCTTTCAAAGGATACACCACAGTTCACCCATCTCCTGGTGATGTTTTGCTCCTAGAAACAGTGCTCCTCAGTATTTATGTAGGAGTCTAACCCCAGGGGTATAAAATTTGATATTACTTTATGTTAGGATTTTCTTTACACACTATCATGTCTGCCGATAAAGTTTAAATTTTTACTCTCCAAACCTTATGCCATTTTTGCACTGGCTGAGACATCATAGTGAAATGTTGAGTTGAAATGATGGTGGCAGACATCTTTTGCTAGTTCCCCATTGTGGGGAGAAAGGATTGAATGTTTCACCGTTACAATGTTAGCTGTAGGGGTTTTTGTAGGTGCCTTTTATTATGTTTAGAATGTTCCCTTCTAGTCCTAGTTTGCTGAAAGCATTTTGTCAACTGTTTTTTTCTTGTATGTACATTGTCCCTCAGTATCCGCAGGGGACTGATCCCAGGACCCCACCACCACCACCACTTCACCCCCATCCCACCATGCACACTGAAGTCTGCGGATACACACATCCCCTGTGTAACTGGTGTAGTACAGTCGACCCTCTGTGTCCACGGGCTCTGCATCCGCAGATACAGAGGGCCAAACGCACTAAGATGATCCTAAGATTTGTCTCCTTCGTTGTGTTTCTGTAATAAGTTATCTTACTATGTTCACAAGGAGCTTTGGTTTATAATTTGCTTATAATGTCCTTGTCTGGTTTTGGTATCAAAGTTGTGCTAGATTCATGAAAGAGAGCTGGGACGTGTTCCCTCTTTCTCTCATTTCTGGAAGAGTTTGTATAGCACTGATAAGATTTTTTTCCTTAATTATTTCATAGAATTCAGTTGGTGCTATTTTGCACTGCCACCAGCGGTACAGAGGGTCCCTGACTTATGACGGTTTGACTTTACATGGTGCAGAAGCGATGCACATTCACTAGAAACTACTTCGAATTTCGATCTTTTCTCAGGTTAGCAATAAGCAATACAATCTCTCGTGAAGCTGGGCAGCGGCTGTGACAAGAGCCCCCAGTCAGACGCTGCATCACGGGGGTGAATAACTGACACACTTTGAACTGTCCTGGACCCAGAGAGCCAGTCTGTTTTTTACTTACAGGACAGTATTCAATAGATCACATGAGATATTTAACACTTTATTATAATATTTTGTGTTAGATGATCTTGCCCAACTGTAGGCTAGGGAGAGTATTCTGAGCATGTTCAGGGAGACTGGGCTGAGCTACGATTCTGGTAGGTCCCGTGTATTAAGCACATTTTTGACTTTGAACCTCCCCTAGGAAGTCGAGGAATATCTGTACATGGAAATTTCTGTTATTCCACATCTTTGCCAATGCTTGGCATTACCAAACTTGTAAGTTTTGCCAATTTAATGGATGTGAAATGATGTTTTTCGTTCTTGTTTTGCATTTTCCTAATTAATAGTGATGTTGAGTATCTTATTGTATGATTACTGGTTAGTCTAGTCTTCACTTGTGTTTTTGCTTGTTCAGGTCTTTGCCTGTTTTCCTATTGGTTGATTCTTTCTTATGGATGTATAGGTATTCTTCATAGGTTTTGGATCCTAATTTTTTTTTAAATCAGTTATACGTGTTGTACATAGCTTCTGCCAATCTGTGACTTTTCTTTTTTAACATGGCCAGTTTTGTCATTCTGTTTCTAATTTATTGTGGACACTGGAGCGGGGTCACTCCGATGACAGTCTCTGGAGGCCAGGACTCCCAGCCACATGACCCTGACTCCAGGCAGCAGGTACATGAACACTGTCCCAGGTGTCCCTGCTACCTCCTGGCCCCTCAGCATCACACACGGCCACCAGGGGTCAAGAGTATCCTCAGACTGCTGACCCAGACTCAGTCATTGACTCTGACACCAGGACAGGTTAAGATGAGAGGGACATCAGATGACTGTTAGAACTTGTGTCAGGAAGGGCGTTTTGGTTTTTGTTTTCTGTGTGGATGAAAAGTTGTTTCAAGGTTTATTCCTAAAACCTTAGTTTAACGTGGTCACCACGGTCTCCCACAGAATCACTTGTTGATACTTTCAGGAATGAATTACTCATCTGGATAGATTTTATTCTTGACCCATTATAACATCTTTTCCATCTCACAAACCATTACAGTCAGTTAGAGATGGGTTTGTAATTCTTTTTTTGTTCAAGCCACCGAATGTACTTTATTGTTTTTCTTATTGAAGTATAGTTGACTTAATAATATTAGTTTTGATGTACAACATAGTAATTCAGTAGCTGTTTTCAGGAAGTTTTTGAAATACTTACATGTGTGTGTTTTTCAGGTAATTCCATGTCATTGGATTTTCAGAGCTCTTTAGTGTCCAAACCAGACCCACCTCCATCTCAGAATAAGCCAGCAGCTTACAGACCAGCCAACCGAGAAGACGCTGCCCAGTCTGCTTTCTATCCCCAGAAAAGTTTCCCAGATAAAGCCCCAGCTAACGGGGCCGAACAGACTCAGAAAACGATCGCTCCAGCGTACAATCGATTCACACCAAAACCATATACGAGTTCTGCGCGGCCCTTTGAACGCAAGTTTGAGAGTCCTAAATTCAGTCACAATCTCCTGACGAGTGAAACTGCACATAAAGCTGACTTGTCTTCCAAAGGCCCCACTTCTCCGAAAACTCTGGTGAAAGCACACAGTTCCACGCAGCCTCCGGAGTTTGACAGTGGAGTTGAGACGTTCTCTGTCCACGCAGATAATAAGCCTAAATATCAAGTAAACAGTGTCAGCACAGGGCCTAAAGCTGTGCCTGTGAGGTAAGATTTTTTCTTGGCCTGGTGATGTCTCTCACGTGAGTTGGGTGTAGTTTTGGGAACCTGACTGATGATTTCAGCTCAAACTTTAAGCTGAATGGTGTTGTCCAAAATGTTGGAATGACTAAAGGTTCTGCAAGAGGCACTAAAGCTGGTGCTCATTATCTCCATCGTGTGAACCCAGGCTGAGAGGCACTGTATTTCACTCAGGGTCACACAGCCAGGCTCAGAGAGCCTAAACCCAGCCACTGGTCTGATTTCTGACCTCAGAGCCAGACTCCTAACCAGCCCTGGCTTCCCATGACCTCTGACCTCCAGCTGGGGAGGCACGTTTGGAGAATATCTCAGAAATAATAGAGTATCTGTATTCCTCATCCACTGTTTTATTCAGCAGTGAGTTTGAAAAGAAGTAAAGATGTAATAACTTCAAAATGGTTGTTTAAAAAAGAGCTTTCTTAATAGATTTGGTCAGATGGCTGAGCAAATGAGATGAACCCAGCCTGCCTGGAGCCACACTCCCTACACCCCTTCCCTCATCTGCACAGTGACCGACCAGACCCGTGCTGGCCACGCAGAAACCTCCCTAAGCCACTGACGCAGAAAGTACTCACGGGCCACCTGCAGGCTGCCTCCCGAGCGGAAGGACAGGACAGCCAGGGGATGTGGAGGAGCGGCCCCCTCACAGGGGCCCCGCGGTACCATTGCCCCGGGGAGCCCATGCCCACCGCTCTGGCCACGGAGGAGTGAAGCCGCAGCTCCCTGCACTCACTCACTTTCATTTTGTTGGCCCATCTTTCTGCTCACCTTTAGTCCTGGCTCAAAACTTTGCTTCAAGAAGTCCTGAGGGGAGGGCTTCCCTGGTGGCGCAGTGGTTGAGAGTCCGCCTGCCGATGCAGGGGACACGGGTTCGTGCCCCGGTCCGGGAAGATCCCACATGCCGTGGAGCGGCTGCGCCCGTGAGCCATGGCCGCTGAGCCTGCGCAAAAAAAAAAAGGAAGTCCTGAGAACCTGCACTTTTGAAGGCGATTTGGTACCACATCCCCTCTGCCTCAGGCGTCTTTGTGTGAACCGCGTGAATGGACCATCTCCTCTCCATGAGCGATTGCCCACACCAGAGTCTTTATTACCTCATGGAATTGGGCGTCTGTGCTTAGGGAGTGGGGAGGGAAGGCCATAGTATGCACACCAGAAATCCTCAGGAGAGAGCGAGCCTAATTGGTGTATTTTATCAGG
This sequence comes from Neophocaena asiaeorientalis asiaeorientalis, assembly GCF_003031525.2. NCBI lineage: Eukaryota > Metazoa > Chordata > Mammalia > Artiodactyla > Phocoenidae > Neophocaena > Neophocaena asiaeorientalis. The sequence continues at coordinate 3,145,714 of NW_020173040.1, forward strand.
TCTAAGATGCCATCAGTTGTGAGATGCACCACTGTCTTACGTATCACTAAAAAGGAAAAAACATGCTACCAATTAAACCATGATGTGCCATCAGTTTTAAAACACCAATTTCATGGCTGTAAAACATTGGGTGAGCACTGTATCAGGCCTTGCATGTTCTGATTGCAAAAATCAGTAATGAAGGTAACTTGACGAGTTACCTTTAAACATGACATTGACTTCTCGAGGAAGAATAGGCTTAGTTATCCCTGTGAGTAAAGTCTGTCAGTCACTGAAAACTTATTAAAGTAAGTAACTGCTTGATTATATGGAGAGAGAAAAATAGAGTGAAACCACCGACTAGACTAGCAGTGAAAGCTCCTGTATGTCACTGGGAATGTACTCATTAGCCATTTCTGAACTCTCAGTCCCTCAGCTGTCGAAGAAGATGAAGATGAGGATGGTCACACTGTGGTGGCCACCGCCCGCGGCGTATTTAACAGCAACGGCGGGGTGCTGAGCTCCATAGAGACCGGCGTTAGTATCATTATCCCACAAGGAGCCATTCCTGAGGGAGTCGAGCAGGAAATCTATTTCAAGGTCTGCCGAGACAACAGCATCCTCCCGCCTTTGGATAAGGAGAAAGGTGAGTGTGTGATTTCCTGCTTAGTTTCAATAACTCGAGTTGCCCTGTGTGCTTTTCCAAGCTTATTGTGCTCAGTAGACAGGATACCCCTAGACCTCTGTTCTCCCCCCACCCTGGCTGCCCTCAAGTTCCTTCTACTAGGGAGGGCCACCCTCAAATTCCTTCTACTAGGGAGGGCCTCTCGAATGAGCACTGGGGAGAGGGGAGCCTGTGTGTGCTACCTTCACTGTGACAGTGACAGTAGGGGATGGGTCATTGGGCACTCCTGTACCTGCCAGCCAGTCTTAGCCGACCTCACCAGATTTTTGTCTTTGAGTCGTTCCTTCCTGCCTTGCAGCTCTAGAGATGGATTAGGTAACACCCACTCCAAAGGCCTTGCTCTGTGCTGCCATCTGCTGGTGGAATGCAAGGCTCTCGGGCCAGATCTTCCTCACTGCGCAGACCTAGCACAAGTAAACACGCCGCAGAGGAGGAAGCATCCCCATCGGCTGTCGCAGTGTGTGTTTCTGAGCTGCTTCAGGAATCTAGGAATGCTCTTATTTTTCACAGTCTTCCAGATCTGTCAGGATGAAATGATAATGAACCATGTTGCAACGTCTTTTAGAATATTTTAGCAGTGCTTTGCTTCCTTAAATACATTATTTTAGCTCATTTTCGTACATTTTGCCAGAATACTAACATGTTGGCCCTCCTGCGTGAATCTCTTAAACCAAGTCTGTAGCAAATACAACATTAAAAACACAAGATATAAGTAACATTTGTAAAATGTTTGAGTATGTCTTATACCATAAGAATGCTGTGATTGAATGAAGTAGCCACCAGCAACGTTCTGGCTGTTTAGCACTTGAATTGTGGCTGTTGTAATTGAAACGGGCTAGAAGTGTAAAATACACACCAGTTTCAAAGATTCAGTATATTGCTCACATGTTGAAATAATGTTTTGGATATATTGGGTTATATAAAATATTAAAATTGACTTCAACTGTTCCTTTTTAATGTGGCTACTGGAAAATATTAAGTTACATCTGTGGCTCCTGTTACATTTTTCTTGGTCAGTGCTACTACAGAGAACTAACCCTCTTTGGCTTTAAAGCATATGGCTAGAAGGAGGGTGAGGAGGGTGTGGGTCTAGAAGGAAGCCAGCCGTCTAACCTCTCTCCCCCGGCCCCAGGTGAGACCCTGCTGAGCCCCTTAGTGATGTGCGGGCCCCATGGCCTCAAGTTCCTGAAGCCCGTGGAGCTGCGCTTACCACACTGTGCGTCCATGACTCCTGACGGTTGGTCTTTTGCTCTAAAATCATCCGACTCCTCGTCGGGTATGCTGTCTTCACTCTGTCCTTTGGGGGCTTTGGGTACTGTCGTTGATTGACCCCTGGGCTGACGGAGCTACCCGTGCTGTCTGTGCACAGATCCTCCCTCTGTTCCTGTGGCCTTGTAGGCATCACCAGTGTTTTGGAGTTTATTTGTGGTACATATATTGTAAATGAAAACTGAAAGGTAGAGAAGCTTCTGCCTTGTAAACATTGATGATTTGGCCAAAGGTTGACTGTTTCTTGGTGTTCAACAAAGTTATTCTGTCAAAATTTTTAAGATGAGGTGGGAGAATTGATATTGTCCTACATATATATGCATTTTCGTCTTTATACTAAAATGATTTGATTCCTGTATATAATAATTTCTATTTTTGGTTACTATTTCTCAGTCTACAAAGTATATATATATACTTTGTAGGGGTGTGTGTGTGTGTGTGTGTGTGTATACACAAACACACTAGAGAAACTTGAAAGATAAAAGACCTTACACTGTGATCATACTTGGCCATGGTTTTTCCATGTAAAACTCAAAATAACTTCTGTAATACACTTTTAAAATGGCTTTTTGCTGTCAAGATCATAATTTGAAAGCTTCCATTGCATTTTCACATTTCTCACTTCCTTGGGTGACTAAGTCAGTTAGACTAAAGTCAGAACTTTCTATATTTATGGCATAGAACACTTTAATTGAACCTGATGTAGAAAAAAAGAATTTAAAGTTCTTCTGAATTTTTGATAAATCAGATGCGCATTATACAGTTTTAGTTTGGTACAGTATGAAGTAGAGTTTTATGGTGTAAAGAACATATTTTAATATTACCCAACATAAAATATTACATGTATTCATTCACAAGTAACCCATTTTCTGGGAAAAGTTCTTCAGGAACTCCACTGAGAAACATTTTATTAGCCTAGTTTGAACTAATGAATTAACATTAATAAAACTGCATTTAAAACATATTTCCAAAAGTCAGGTTTTAGTGTGGGCTGTGATCGTCCTCTAACCCAAAATAGGTTGAGGGTCCTTAAAGTAACTCTCTGTTGTTACTTGTTTTATAAGCGATTTTTTTTTCCAGATACGAAAAAAATCAGTATGCTTCATATAATTTGTTTTGTGCCACAGAACATGTTATTTTGTTAGATTGAAACAACTTACTGTTTCCTGTGTTAAATTTGAGTTATGTACACCTAGAAGAGAAATGTAATTTTATGTAATTCTGTGTAGCTTCAGAATGCTTTTGCTACTGTAAATTTCTGTTTTAAAAAGTCAAGGGTAGATTTTGATAGCTTCTGACTTAATTCCAAGAAGCATTTATTAGTATATTGGAAAGAATTTTGAACCTAAAGTTTTTCCCAAGAGTTGTCATAACTATCTCATTGCCTAAACAGTTTATCTGCAGTATTGCACAAGCCCACGTGTATCTGTGAAGTTAAACCCCTCTGTTTTAAGCTGCTTACCCACCATGACTCAGATGTCGCTTAGGTAACGGACAGCTTACAGTCTGCAGGGTTTCTCAGCCTTGGCCCTGTGGGGTGTTGAGCAGTCTCCCTGGCCTCCACCCGCTAGATGCCAGTTGTGACGAGCAAAATTGCCTCCGACATTGTCCCCTGAGGGGCACAACTGCTCCTGGTGGAGAACTGTTGCTCTACAGGCAGCAGCTTTGACTGTCACTTACCATGGACACAAGAGATGTATGGCTGTCCCAGCCTTCTTTACGTTGAGTCCACTGCCAGGGCTCCTTAGCTGTAGCTGCAAATCTCAAATCACCTGGTTAAAAGCTGGTTAAAAACTCCAAAGCCCAGGCCCTGCTTCAGTCTTACTCAGTTCAATGACTTTTGGAAGCATCGTGAATGGTTTTGTTGTACAGCAGGATCAGAGCTAAGAATCTCTGGCCCAGTCTCAATGAATTTTTTTTTTTTTTTTTTGTAAAGGGGAGGAGGCTCCTTAAGAACCGAATTCTGCAGTGTTGAGGGTTTCATTTGGTCTGTCAAGTGTGAGAAATGTGTTCTCATACTCAGCTCAAATGGGGTAATCATATAATTATTGTCTAAACTTTTGAAAGTGAAAGAAGGGTACTCTTTTTTTCTTTTTGTGGTACGCGGGCCTCTCACTGTTGTGGCCTCTCCCGTTGCGGAGCACAGGCTCAGCGGCCATAGCTCATGGGCCCAGCCGCTCCGCGGCATGTGGGATCTTCCCGGACCGGGGCACGAACCCGCGTCCCCTGCATTGGCAGGCAGACTCTCAACCACTGTGCCACCAGGGAAGCCCAAGAAGGGTACTCTTAATAAGGGTTTGGACTCAGGGGCAAACTGGAACTGTCCCAGGCACATGATCACCCTAACTTTTATTCATTTTTTAAAAGGCTCGAACTTGAAAACATAAACGAGAAATCTGCAACAGCTTTTGGATCATTAGATTCCAGTGGGTCTCCAATGAAGTATATATATAGCACTAAGAGTTTTGGTACAAGTGCAGTATGCTGAAGAAATAGAGGAAAATTGTATCTAAATATATATGTTTGTGTTTGTCCCATGATTGCAAAGCATTACAAATAGCAGTTTAACCAACCAGAAATGACATGAACTTTTTTTTCTCTCGTAGGCGATCCTAAAACCTGGCAAAACAAGTGTCTTCCTGGAGATCCAAATTATCTGGTTGGAGCAAACTGTGTTTCTGTCTTGATTGACCACTTTTAATTCTTAAAATATAGGAACTTGATTAAATAATGTGAAACTGGGTTTTAAACTTACTAAATCTAAATGGAACCACTCATCAAGTATTATACTTTTCCTGTAATTGACACTGCAGTGTGTTAGTATCACACGCTTTGTTTGAACTGGAGAGGCTGAGTGAACATCCCCTGAACCGTGCTTGGGAAACATGCTGCCTGCTGCATGTTGGGGGTCGGTGTTGGCTGCAGGCTCCAAGATGTGATGCTTTGTAATGAGTTTTGTACTTTTATATGGTCACTGCTTAACTTCACATATTGATTTCCGTTAAAATACCAGCCAGTAAATGGGGTGCATTTGAGTTTTGTTCTTTCCAAAGTACACTGTTTCAGACTTTATTATGGCCCTGGCGTGGCATACACATTTTTATTATGCATGAGGTAATCACACGTTTTTAAAAAGCACCTCAAATGTATAACCAGTGTAGTGGATTTAACAGAAATGTACAGTAAGAGGAATTTATAGCTTTTTTTTTTTTTTTTTTTTGGCGGGGCGGGGCAAGTGAAGACACTTACTTACTGTATATGAAAACTCATTTTTCTTAGGGAAGGACACCAAAGCATGTGAGACTGGTTCTGTGGCCTCTTTGGATCTATGAGTTAACCATATCACCATAGACATACTAACCAGCAGGAATGCCTTACCCTTGTGTTTTTAATTCTTAGATCGTTCTGTGTATTACTAAGTTTTTATGGCTTTTGTGCACATCTAGATGCTGTATCATGAAAAGATTGAGTGAATTGTGGATTTGGTGGTTTCAGAAATGTGTAATCACCCAGAAGAAAATAATGGTGTGATTTGGGGTGGGTTTTTGTTTTGTTTGTTTGGCAAGGGGCAGTGGTGGTTTTCTCTCTCTCTCTCTCTCTCTTTTTTTTTTTTTTTAGGCTATGCATTTAAAAACTTTTGATGTTTTAAGGATGCTTGTACATAAGGCGTGCATACCACTTTGTTCTTGGTTTGTAAATTAACTTTTATAAACTTTACCTTTTTTATACATAAACAAAACCAAGTTTCTTAAGGCTACCTTTGTATTCTCTCCTGTACCTCTTGAGCCTTGAACTTTGACCTCTGCAGCAATAAAGCAGCATTTCTATGACACACACAAGGTCAGTTTTTTAAGAAAAAGAATGCACAGAGTTGTTACATTTTTAAATGCTGCATTCAAAAAGATAGTTACTCAGAATTCTCTAGTTTGAATAAATTCTTGCAAAGTATCCCTGTTGTAATTTGTGATATGATGCTGTGCCCTAAAGTGTATTTTTTTACTAATAGACAATTTATTATGGCACATCAGCACAATTTCTGTTTAGATAATACACCACTACGTTCTGTTAATCAGTAGGTGTGACTGAATTTCTTTTGCAGTTATTAAAAAAAAAACCTCAAATTTCTAAATCTGCAGAATAAAACTTTTTAAAATAAAGTGCTGGTTTGGTCTGTTTGCCCACTATTTCTAGTATTGTTTAACTTCATAATCCTAGTTTAAAATCCTGCACACTGATCCTCATCACCCAGTTGCCTGCTGCCGCGTTGGTCCTGGTGGGGGTGGGGGATTTGGAGTGAGCCCCTGTTGCCAGTGCATCCTGGCAGAAGACAGAGCAGGAGAAGAGGGGGGCAGACGGAGTCTTCCCACTGTGCCCGTAAGTGTATGTGGATGTGTTTATTCGTGTTCCTTAGGGCCAACTTGTATATGGTTTTGTCTCCTCCCTTATAGTTTTAGAAAAACAGAACATGGGCCGATTACGGGGATTTAATCTGCAGTTCGTGCAGATGCCACCAGAAGATTACCAGAGCTAATCAATGAATTTAGTAAAGTCGCAAGATACAAAATTAACAAACAGAAATCTCTTGCGTTCCTATACACTAACAATGAAAGATCAGAAAGAGAAATTAAGGAAACAATCCCATTTACCACTGCAACAGAAAGAATAAAATATCTAGGAATAAACATACCTAAGGAGGCAAAAGACTTGTATGCAGCAAAGTATAAGATACAGACGAAATACATCAAAGATGACACAAACAGATGGAGAGACACACCATGTTCTTGGACTGGAAGAATCAATGTTGTGAAAATGACTGTACTCCCCAAAGCAATCTACAGATTCAGTGTACTCCCTATCAAATTACCAGTGGCATTTTTCACAGAATTAGAACAAAGAATTTTACAATTTGTATGGAAACACCTTGAGTAGCCAAAGCAATCTTGGTGGGGCGGGCGGGGGTGGGGGAATGGAGCTGGAGGTATCAGGGTCCCTGACTTCACCCTATACTACTACAAAGCTACAGTAATGAAGACACTATGGTACTCGTACAAAAACAAATACAGATCAATGGAACAGGATAGAAAGCCCAGAGATAAACCCATACACCTGTGGTCACCGAATCTGTAACAGAAGGCAAGGATATACAATGAAGCGAAGACAGCCTCTACAATAAGTGGTGCTAGAAAAACTGGACAGCTACGTGTAAGGAATGAAATTAGAACACTCCCTAACACCATTCACAAAAATAAACTCCAAATGGATTAAAGACCTAAATGTAAGGCCAGACACCATAAAACTCTTAGAGGAAAACATAGGCAGGGCTTCCGTGGTGGCACAGTGGTTGAGAGTCCGCCCGCCAATGCAGGGGACACGGGTTCGTGCCCCGATCCGGGAAGATCCCACATGCCACGGAGCGGCTGGGCCTGTGAGCCATGGCCGCTGAGCCTGTGCGTCCGGAGCCTGCGCTCCGCAACGCGAGAGGCCGCAACAGTGAGAGGCCCGCATACCGCAAAAAAAAAAAAACCAGGCAAAACACTCTTTGACATAAATCGCACCAAGATCTTTTTTGACCCACCTCCTAAAGTAATGAGAAAAACAAAAATAAACAAATGAGACCTAATTAAACGGAAAAGCTTTTAGCACAGCAAAGGAAACCGTAAACAAGATGAAAAAACAGTCTTAGGAATGGGAGAAAATATTTGCAAATGAATCAACGGACAAAGGATTAATCTCCAAAATATACAAACAGCTCAATATCAAAAAAACAACCCAATAAAAAAATGGGCAGAAAACCTAAACTGACATTTCTCCAAAGAAGACATACAGGCCAAAAACACATGAAAAGATGCTCAACATCCCTAATTATTAGAAAAATGCAAATCAGTACTCTAATGAGGTATCACCTCACGCTGTTCAGAATGGCCATCATCAAAAAGTCTACAAACAAATGGTGTAGAGGGTGTAGAGAAAAGGAAACCCTCCTACACTGTTGGTGTGAATGTAAACTGGTACAGCCACTATGGAGAATAGTATGGAAGTTCCTTAAAAAACTAAAAATACAGTTACCATATGATCTAGTAATCACACTTGGGCATACATAAGGAGAAAACCATTAATTCCAAAAGATGCATGCACCCTAATGTCCATTGAGCACTATTTAAAATAGCAAACACATGGAAGAAACCTATGTACCCATCAACAGATGAATGGATAAAGAAGTGGTGCACATACACAATGGAATACTATTCAGCCATAACAGAATGAAATAATGCCATTTGCAGCAACATGAATGGACCTAGAGATAAGTATACTAATTGAAGTGAGTTAGAAAATGACATATATCATATGATACCACTTATATTTGGAATCTAAAAAAATGATACGAACTTATTTACAAAAAGACAGTCACAGACCTCAAAAACAAACTCAGGCATTTGTGTTAGCCATTTGTGGAAATCCACTTACTCTTTTATTAATTTCTAGTTTTTTATCTTCAATAAATATACCTGAATTAAAAACAAAAAACAAACTTACGGTTTCCAAAGGGGAAAGGGGAGGGGAGGGATGAATTAGGAGGCTGGATTAACATATACTCACTACTGTATATAAAATAACCAACAAGGATCTACTGTATAGTGCAGGGAACTCAATATTGTGTAGTAACCTATATGGGAAAAGAATCTGAAAATTAATATATATTTGTATATTTATAACTGAATCACATAACTGGGCACCTGCCAGGCACTGGTGGGGGACAACGAACACCTAAGGGGATGGGATGAACCCCTGAGCGACCAGGTAGGACATGGGAGGGGGGCGGACAGGGGAGAACTGGAGGCAGGATGGGACCAGTGCCCTGGAGGGGCAGCTGGGGGACAGGAGGGGTTCCCATGCCCAGAGGGGCCCACCCATGGTGAGGGGAGCAACAGGTACGGGGAGATACCCTGGGGACATTGGGAGGATCGGAAGGGAATGTGGCTGGCATTTCCCCTGCCCACTTGGGCCCTGGGACCCTGTTGCTGTCCTGGGCCTGATCCTCTGTACTCAGAGGGCCCCTCCAGGTGCGCTGAGCCTAAGCCCTGTCCACGTACCCCCACCCAGGGCCTTACTTCTACACTCCACACTCCAACGACCCCTCCAGCCATGCTGCCATTGCCAGTGGCACAAGTCCTTAGCGTAAGTCCCTGCCCCCGCCTAAGCCCCACCCCCACAGTTAAGGCCTTTTCCAGTTTGTGTTTTGCTCTTGTGCTTCTGTTTTAACTTGTTACTGTTTCACTTATATTTTTTCTAATATATTTTTTATTTCCCTAATTTAAATTTAATTTTTTGTTATTGTACTTTTTTTTTCCTTCTTTTTTCTTTTGCCGCACCATACAGCTTACAGGACCTTGGTTCCCATACAGCGGGTTGGGCTTGAGCTCCTGTGGTGGGAGCACCAAGTCCAAACCATGGGACTAACAGAGAACCTCAGACCCCAGGGAATATTAATCAGAGTGAGGTCTCCTGAAGGTCCTCATCTCAGCAACAAGACACAGCTTTTGTCCAGCTGCCTGCAAACTCCAGCGCGGGATACCTCAGGCTAAACAACGAGTAAAACAGGAACACAGCCCCACCCATCAAAAAAAATGAAACGACAAGAAAATATATTACAGACGAAGGAGAAAGGTAAAAACCTACGAGACCAAATAAATGAAGAGGAAATAGGCAACCTACCTGAAAAAGAATTCAGAGTAATGAGAGTAAAGATGATCCAAAATCTCAGAAATAGAATGGAGGCACGGATTCAGAAAATACATGAAATGTTTAACAAAGACCTAGAAGAACTAAAGAACAAACAGAGTGATGAACAACATAATAAATGAAATGAAAAATACACTAGAAGGAATCGACAGCAGAATAACTGAGGCAGAAGAACGAACAAGTGAGCTGGAAGATAGAATGGCGGAAATAACTGCCAAAGAGCAGAATACAGAAAAAAGAATGAAAAGACTTGAGGACAGTCTCAGAGACCTAAGGGACAACAGTAAATGCACCAACATTCGCATTATAGGGGTCCCAGAAGAAGAAGAGAAAGACAAGGGTCTGAGAAAATATGAAGAGATTATGGTCAAAAACTTCCCTAACATGGGAAAGGAAATAGTCACCCAAGTCCAGGAAGCACAGAGAGTCCCATACAGGATAAACCCTAGGAGAAACACACGAAGACACATGTTAATCAAACAAAAATTAAATTCAAAGAAAAAATATTAAAAGCAGCAAGGGAAAAACAACAAATAACCTACAAGTGAATCCCCGTAAGGTTATCAGCTGATTTTTCAGCAGAAATTCTGCAGGCCAGAAGGGAGTGGAAGGATATATTTAAAGGGATGAAAGAGGGAAAACCTACAACCAAGATTACTCTACCCAGCAAGGAGCTCATTCATATTTGATGGAGAAATCAAAAGCTTTACAGACAAGCAAACGCTAAGAGAATTCAGCACCACCAAAACCAGCTTTACAACAAATGCTAAAGCACCTTCTCTAGGTGGGAAACACAGAAGAAGAAAAAGACCCACAAAAAAACCCCTAAATCAATTAAGAAAATGGTAATAGGAACATAAATATAAATAATCACCTTGAATGTAAATGGATTAAATGCCCCAACCAAAAGACATGGACTGGTTGAATGGATACAAAAACAAGACCTGTACATGTGCTGTCTACAAGAGACTCATTGCAGACCTAGGGACACATACAGACTGAAAGTGAGGGGAAGGAAAAAGATATTCCACACAAATGGAAATCACAAGAAAGCTGGAGTAGCAATACTCATATCAGACTTTAAAATAAAGACTGTTACAAGAGATAAGGAAGGACACTACATAATGATCAAGGGATCAATCCAAGAAGAAAAGGTAACAATTGTAAATATTTATGCACCCAACATAGGAGCACCTCAATCCATAAGGCAAATGCTAACAGCCATAAAAGGGGAAATTGACCGTAACACAATAATAGTGGGGGACTTTAACACCCCACTTTCACCAATGGACAGATCACCCAGACAGAAAATAAACACAAGCTTTAAATGGCACAATAGACCAGATACTTTTAATTGATATTTATAGGACATTCTATGTGAAAGTGACAGAATACACTTTCTTCTCAAGGACACACAGAACATTCTCCACGATAGATCACATCTTGGCTCAGACACCAAGCCTTGGAAAATTTAAGAAAATTGAAATCGTACCAAGCATCTTTTCCCACCAACATGCTATGAGACTAGAAATCAATTACAGGGGGGAAAAATTGTAAAAAAACACAAACACATGGAAGCTAAACAGTGCGCTGCTAGATAACCAAGAGATCACTGAAGTAATCAAAGAGGAAATTTAAAAGTACCTAGAAACAAATGACAACTAAACCATGACAATCGAAAACCTATGGGATGCAGCAAAAGCAGTTCTAAGAGGGAAGTTTATAGCAATTCAAGCTCACCTCAAGAAACAAGAAGACTCTCAAATTAACTAACTTTACACCTAAAGCAACTAGAGAAAGAAGAACAAAGAAAACTCAAAGTTAGTAGAAGGAAAGAAATCATAAAGATCAGAACAATGAAATAGAAACGAAGAAAATAATAGCGAAGATCAATAAAACTAAAAGTTGGTTCCTTGAGAAGATAAACAAATTGATAAACCTTCAGCCAGAATCATCACAAAAAAAAGATACAGGGGACTTCCCTGGTAGCTAGGTGGTTAAGAATCTGCCTGCCAATGCAGGGGACATGGGTTCAAGCCCTGGTCTGGGAAGATCCCACATGCTGTGGATCAACTAAGCCTGTGCATCAGAACTACTGAGCCAGCACTCTAGAACCCACGAGGCAGAACTACTCAGCCTGTGTGCTGCAACTACTGAAGGCCGCATGCCAAGAGCCCGTTCTCCACAACAAGAGAAGCCCCTGCAATGAGAAGCCTGTGGACTATAATGAAGAGTAGCCCCCGCACACCGCAAGTAGAGAAAGCCACGCACAGCAATGAAGACCCAATGCAGACAAAAATAAATTAATAAATTTATATATAAGAAAAGGGGGACTTCCTTGGTAGCACAGTGGTTAGGAATATGCCTACCAGTACAGGGGACATGGGCTCAAGCCCTGGTCTGGGAAGATCCCACATGCTGCAGAGCAACTAAGCCCGTGTGTCACAACTACTGAGCCTGTGCTCTAGAGCCCGTGAGCCACAACTACTGAGTGCATATGCCACAACTACTGAAGCCCGTGCATTTAGAGCTCATGCTCCGCAATAAGAGAAGCCACCGCAATGAGAAGCCTATGCACTGCAACAAAGAGTAGCCCCTGCTCTCTGCAACTAGAGAAAGCCTGCCTGCAGCGATGAAGCCAAATGCAGCCAAAAATAAATAAATAAAATTTTAAAAAGGGAGAGGACTCAAACCAATAAAACTAGAAATTAAAAAGGAGAAATTACAAATGACACCACAGAAATACAAAGGATCATAAGAGACAACTACAAGCAACTGTGTGCCAATAAAACGGACAACCTGAAAGAAATGTACAAATCCTTAGAAAGGTACAGTTTTCCAAGGCTGAACCAGGACGAATTAGAAAATATAAATAGACCAAACACACAAGTAATGAAATTGAAATGGTAATTAAAAACCTTCCAACAAACAGAAGTCCAGGAGCAGATGGCTTTACACGTGAATTCTATCAAACATTTAGAGAAGAGCTAACACCCATCCTTCTCAAACTCTTCCAGAAAATTGCAGAGGGAGGAATACTTGCAAACTCATTCTACGAGGCCACCATCACCCTCATACCAAAACCAGACAAAGATATCACAAAGAAGAAAATTACACACCAATAACACTGATGAACATAGATATAGTAATCCTCAACAAAATACTAACAAACAGAATCCAACAACACATTAAAAGGATCATACACCAAGATCAAGTGGAATTTATCCCAGCAATGCAAGAATTCTTCAATATACACAAAATCAATGTGATACACTATATTAACAAATTAAAGAATAAAAATCACATGATTATCTCAATAGAGGCAGAAAAAGCTTTTGACAAAATTCAACACCCATTTACGATAAAAATTCTTCAGGAGTGGGCATAGAGGGAAACGACCTCAATGTAATAAAGGCCATATATGACAAACCCACAGCAAACATCATCGTCAGTGGTGAAATACTGAAAGCATTTCCTCTAAGATGAGGAACAAAACAAGGATGTCCACTCTGGCGACTATTATTCAACAAAGTTTTGGAAGTCCTACCAGTGGCCAATCAGAGTAGAAAGAGAAATAAAAGAAGTACATATTGGAAAAGAAGAAGTAAAATTGACTGTTTGCAGATGACATGATACTATACATAGAAAATCCTAAAGATGCCACCAGGAAACCACTAAAACTAATCAATGAATTTGGTAAGGTTGCAGGATACAAAATTAATGCACAGAAATCTCTGGCATTCCTATAAGCTAACAATGAAGGATTAGAAACAGAAATTAAGGAAACAATCCCATTTACCACTGCAACAAAAAGAATAAAATACCTAGGAATAAAACTACCTAAGGAGGCGAAAGACCTCAGAAAACTATAAAACACTGATGAAAGAAATCAAAGATGACACAAACAGATGGAGAGATATACCATGTTCTTGAATTGGAAAACTCAATATTGTGAAAATGACTTTACTACCCAAAGCAATCTACAGGTTCAATGCATTGCCTATCAAATTACCCATGGCATTTTTCACAGAATTAGAACAAAAAATTTTACAATTTGTATGGAAATACAAAAGACTCCAAATAGCCAAAGCAATCTTGAGAAAGAAAAACGGAGCTGGAGGAATCAGGCTCCCTGACTTCAGACTATACTTCAGACTATACTACAAAGTCAGGCTCCCTGACTTCAGACTATACTACAAAGCTTCAGTAATCAAGACAGTATGGTAGTGGCACAAAAACAGAAATATAGATCCGTGGTACAGGATAGAAAGCCGAGAGATAAACCCACGTACCTATGGTCATCTAATCTATGACAAAGGAGGCAAGAATTTACAATGGAGCAAAGATAGCCTGTTCAATAAGTGGTGCTGGGAAAAATGGACAGCTACATGTAGAAGAATGAAATTAGAACACTCCCTAACACCACACACAAAAATAAACGCAAAATGGATTAAAGACCTAAATGTAAGACCAGACACTATAAAACTCTTAGAGGAAAACATAGGAAAAACACTCTTTGACATAAATCACAGAAAGATCTTTTTTGGTCCACCACCTAGAGTAATGAAATTTTAAAAAATAAGTGAATGGGACCTAAGTAAAGAGTGCAGAGCAAAGGAAACCATAAACAAGATGAAAAGACAACCCTCAGAATGGGAGAGAATATTTGCAGATGAAGCAACGGACAAAGGATTAGTCTCCAAAACAAAAAAACAGCTCATGCAGTTCAATACCAAAAAAACAACCCAAAGAATGGGCAGAAGATGTAAATAGACACTTCTCCAAAGAAAACATACAGATGGCCAAGAAGCACATGAAAAGATGCTCAACATCACTGATCATTAGAGAAATGCAAATCAAAACTACAATGAGGTATCACCTCACACCGGTCAGAATGGCCATCATCAAAAAATCTACAAACAATAAATGCTGGAGAGGGTGTGGAGAAAAGGGAACCCTCTGGCACTGTTGGTGGGAATGTAAATTGATACAACCACTGTGGAGAACAGTATGGAGGTTCCTTAAAAAACTAAAAATGGAACTAATATATGACCCAGAAATCCCAGTACTGGGCATAAACCCTGAGAAAACCATAATTCAGAAAGTCACATGTACCCCGATATTCAATGCAGCACTATTTACAATAGCCAGGTCATGGAAACAACCTAAATGTTCCTCAACAGATAAACGGATAAAGATGTGGTACATACACATATAATGGAATATTACTCAGCCATAAAAAGGAACAAAATTGGGTCATTTGTAGAGATGTGGATGGACCTAGAGCCTGTCATAGAGAGTGAACTAAGAAAGAGAAAACAAATATCGTATATTGACACATTATGTGGAATCTAGAAAAATGGTACAGATGAACCTATTTACAGAGCAGGATTAGATGCAGATGTAGAGAATGGACGTGTGGACACAGTGTGGGAAGGGGAGGGTGGGATGAATTGGAAGATTAGGTTTGACATAAATACACTACCATGTGTAAAATAGATAGCTAGTGGGAACCTGCTGTAGAGCACAGAGAGCTCAAGTCGGTGCTCTGTGATGACCTAGATGGGTGAGATGGGGGGAGAGAGGTCCAAGAGGGAGCAGATATATGTATACATATAGCTATTCACCTCACTGTACAGCAGAAACTAACACAACATTGTAAAGCAATTACAATCCAATTTAAAAAAACCCATGGATTCCAAAGGGGACTGGTTGGGGGGGGGCAGTGATAAATTAGGAGGTTGGGATTAACATATACACACTACTATATATAAAATAATCAACAAGGATCTATTGTATAGTACAGGGAACTCTACTCAATATTCTGTAATAACCTATATGGGAAAAGAGTCTGAAAATGAATATATCTTTGTATATTTATAACTGAATTACTTTTGTACACTTGAAAAAAATACCACATTGTAAACCAACTATACTCCAATATAAAATAAATTTTTTTAAAAAAAGAATAATATTAAAACATATTAGGACCAATTAGAAATTGGTATGGAATGTCACACCTCTAGTCTGTCTCCACAACCTCAGCCCATTTCTTAGGAATATGCCCTCTTCATGTGTGACTATGGCACTCCAGAAAAATTCCTTTTCATCCAGACGTAGACCCTGATACTCTCTCTCTCAGAGCAAAGTTTTCAAAATACTCACTTGAGCACCTAAATTCATAATTAAATATTAAGAAATATAAATAGAGAAATGGACTGTGTCACAATAATCGTAGGAGATTTAAACACTTCACTTACTTCAAGGGGCAGATCATCCTGGCAAAAATATCAGTAAGAAAACTGTGGAACAGAAGGACACATTAGACCAGGTAGACTTATTAGACACATAGAATACTCCATTTAAAACAGCAGAACATGTATCCTTCAAGTGCGCATGGAATATTCTATTATAGATTGCATGCTAGGCCACAAAAGAATGCTCAGGAAACTTTAGAAATATGAAATCATATCAAGCACCTTTTCTCACCAAAAATCCATGAGAGTAAAAATCAACTGTAAGAAAAATACTTCAAAAAACACAAACATGTAGAGACTAAATAATATGCTACTAAACGACTAATGATCACTGAAAAAGTCAAAGATGAAATTTAAAAATATTTTTAGAGACAAAGGAAAACGAAATCACAATGATCCAAAATCTATGGGATACAGCAAAATGAGTTCTAAGAGGGACGTTTATACCATTACCAGTCTAGCTCAAGAAATAATAAAAATGTCAAACAACCTAACCTTACACCAAAGTTACTAGGATAACAAAAACAAAGCACAAAGTTAGTAGAAGGAAATAAATCATAAAGATCAGATCAGAAATAAATGAAATAGAGACTAAGGGAATAATAGAAAATATCAATGAAATAAAGAGCTGCTTCTTTAAAAGATAAACAAAATTGATAAACCTTTAGCTACACATAAAGGAAAAGAGGGAGACCTTCAAGATGGCGGGGAGTAAGACGTGGAGGTCACCTTCTTCCCCACAAATACATCAGAAGTACATCTACACGTGGAACTCCTACTGAACGCTGGCAGAAGACCTCAGATTCCCAAAAGGCAAGAAACTCCCCACGTACCTGGGTAGAGCAAAAGAAAACCCAGAGACAAAAGAATAGGGACAGGACCTGGACCTCTGGGAGTGAGCGGTGAAGGAGGAAAAGTTTCCATACACTAGGAAGCCACTTCACTGTCGGAGACAGGGGATGGGTGGGGGGAAGTTTCTGAGCCACAGAGGACAATGCAGCAACAGGGGGGCGGAGGGCAAAGGGGAGAGATTCCTGCACAGAGGATCGGTGCCGACCAGCACTCACCAGCCCGAGAGGCTTGTCTGCTCACCTGCGGGGGCGGGAGGGGGCTGGGAGCTGAGGCTCCGGCTTTCGGAGGTCAGATCCCAGGGAGCGGACTGGGGTTGGCTGTGTGAACACAGCCTGAAGGGGGCTAGTGCGCCACAGCTAAGCGGGAGGGAGTCTGGGAAAAAGTCTGCGCCAGCCTAAGAGGCAAGAGACCGTTGTTTCCGGGTGCACAAGGAGAGGGGATTCAGAGCACTGCCTAAATGAGCTCCAGAGACGGGCGTGAGACGCTAAGGCTACTGCTGCAGCCACCAAGAAGCCTGTGTGCAAGCACAGGTCACTATCCAAACCTCCCCTCCCGGGAGCCTGTGCAGCCCACTACTGCCAGGGTCCCGTGACCCAGGGACAACTTCCCTGGGAGAACACACGGCGCGCCTCAGGTTGTTGCAACACCATGCTGGCCTCTGCTGCCACAGGCTTGCCCTGCATTCCATACCCCTCCTTCCCCCCCGCCTGAGACAGAGCCCCCTAATCAGCTGCTCCTTTAACCCCTGTCCTCTCTGGGCCAAGAACAGACACCCTCAGGTAACCTATAAGCAGAGGCAGGGCCAATTCAAAGCTGATCCCCAGGAGCTGTGCAAACAAAGAAGAGAAAGGGAAATTTCTCCCAGCAGCCTCAGGAGCAGCGGATTAAATCTCTACAATCAACTTGATGTACCCTGCATCTGTGGAATACATGAATAGACAACAAATCATCCCAAAATTGAGGCAGTGGACTTTGGGAGCAATGGTAGACTTGGGGTTTGCTGTATGTGACTGACTGGTTTCTAGTTTTATGTTTATCTTAGTTTAGTATTTAGAGTTTACTATCATTGGTAGATTTCTTTATTGATTTGGTTGCTCTCTTCCTTTTTTTAAAAAAAATATATATTTCCTTTTTCTCTTTTTGTGAGTGTGTATGTTTATGCTTCCTTGTGTGATTCTGTCTGTATAACTTTGCTTTTACCATTTGTCCTAGGGTTCTGTCTGTCTGTTTTCTTTTCTATTTTTTTTAATATAGTTTTTAGCATTTGTTATCATTGGTGGATTTGCTTTTTCGTTTGGTTGCTCTTTTCTTTCTTTTTTATTATTACATTTTAATTTTTAATAATTAAAAATTTTTTTATTTTAATAACTTTATTACTTTTTATTTTCTTTCTTTCTTTTTTTCTCCCTTTTCTTCTGAGCCGTGTGGCTGACAGGGTCTTGGTGCCCCGGCTGGGTGTCAGGCCTGTGTCTCTGAGGTGGGAGAGCCAAGTCCAGGACATTGGTCCACCAGAGACCTCCAGGCTCCATGTAATATCAAATGGCGAAAGCTCTCCCAGAGATCTCCCATCTCAATGCTAAGACCCAGCTACACTCAACGACCAGCAAGCTACACTGCTAGACACCCTATGCCAAACTAGCAAGACAGGAACACAAACCCACCCATTAGCAGAGAGGCTGCCTAAAATCATAATAAGGTCACAAATTCCCCAAAACACACCACTGGATGCGGTCCTGTCTGCCAGAAAGACAAGATCCGGCCTCATCCACCAGAACACAAGCACCAGTCCCCTCCACCAGGAAGCCCACACAACCCACTGAACCAACCTTAGCCACTGGGGGCAGACACCAAAAACAACAGGAACTATGAACCTGCAGCCTGGAAAAAAGGAGACCCCAAACACAGTAAGTTAAGCAAAATGAGAAGACAGACAAACACACAGTAGATGAAGGAGCAAGGTAAAAACCCACCAGACCAAACAAATGAAGAGGAAATAGGCAGTCTACCTGAAAAATAATTCAGAGTAATGATAGTAAAGATGATCCAAAATCTTGGAAATAGAAAGGAGAAAACACAAGAAATGTTTAACAAGGACCTAGAAGAACTAAAGAGCAAACAAACAATGATGAACAACACAATAAATGAAATTAAAAATTCTCTAGAAAGAATCAATAGCAGAATAACTGTGGCAGAAGAACGGATAAGTGACCTGGAAGATAATAAGTGGAAATAACTACTGCAGAGCAGAATAAAGAAAAAAGAATGAAAAGAACTGAAGACAGTCTCAGAGACATCTGGGACAACATTAAGTGCACGAAAATTCGAATTATAGGGGTTCTAGAAAAAGAGAAAAATGGATTGAGAAAATATTTGAAGAGATTATAGTTGAAAACTTCCCTAATATGGGAAAGGAAATAGTCAATCCAGTCCAGGAAGCGCAGACAGTCCCATACAGGATAAATCTAAGGAGAAACATGCCAAGACATATTTATCAAACTATCAAAAATTAAATACAGGGCTTCCCTGGTGGAGCAGTGGTTGAGAGTCCGCCTACCGATGCAGGGGACACGGATTTGAGCCCCGGTCCAGGAAGATCCCACATGCCGCAGAGCGGCTGGGCCCGTGAGGCATGGTCGCTGAGCCTGCCCGTCCAGAGCCTGTGTTCTGCAACGGGAGAGGCCACAACAGTAAGAGGCCTGTGTACCGCTAAATAAATAGAAAAAATATTAAAAGCAGCAAGGGCAAAACAACAAATAACATGCAAGGGAATCCCCATAAGGTTAACAGCTGATCTTTCAGCAGAAACTCTGCAAGCCAGAAGGGAGTGGCAAGACAGATTTAATGTGATGAAAGGGAGAAACCTACAATCAAGATTACTCTACCCAGCAAGGATCTCATTCAGATTTCATGGAGAAATTAAAACCTTTACAGACAATCACAAGCTAAGAGAATTCAGCACCAGCAAACCAGCTTTACAACAAATGCTAAAAGAACTTCTCTAGGCAGGAAACAAAAAAGAAGGAAAAGACCTACAATAACAAACGCAAAACAATCAATAAAATGGTAATAGGAACATACATATCGATAATTACCTTAAAAGTAAATGGATTAAATGCTCCAACCAAAAGACATAGACTGGTTGAATGGATAGAAAAAGAAGACCCATATATATGCTGTCTACAAGAGTCCCACTTCAGATGTAGTGACACATACAGACTGAAAGTAAGGGGATGGGAAAAGATACTCCATGCAAATGGAAATCAAAGTTGGAGTAGCAATTCTCATATCAGACAAAATAGACGTTAATATAAAGACTATTACAAGAGACAAAGAAGGACATTACATAATGATCAAGGGATGAATCCAAGAAGAAGATATAACAATTGTAAATATTTATGCACCCAACACAGAAGCAACTCAATACATAAGGCAAATGCTAACAGCCATAAAAGGGGAAATCGACAGTAACACAATAATAGTAGGGGACATTAACACCCCACTTTCACTAATGGACAGATTATCCAAAATGAAAATAAACAAGGAAACACAAGTTTTAAATGATACATTCTACAACATGGACTTAATCAATATTTATAGGACATTCCATCTAAAAACAACAGAATACACTTTCTTCTCAACTGCTCATGGAACATTCCAAGGTTAGATCATATCTTGGATCACAAATCAAGCCTTGGTAAATCTAAGAAAATTGAAATCATATCAAGTAACTTTTCTGACCACAATGCTATCAGACTAGATATCAATTACAGGAAAAAGTCTGTAAAAGATGCAAACACTTGGAGGCTAAACAATACACTACTTAATAACCAACAGATCACTGAAGAAATCAAAGAGGAAATCAAAAAATACCTAGAAACAAATGACAATGAAGACATGACCCAAAACCTATGGGATGCAGCAAAAGCAGTGCTAAGAGGGAAGTTCATAGCAATACATTCCTACTTCAAGAAACAAGAAACATCTCAAATGAACAACTTAACCTTACACCTAAAGCAATTAGGGAAAGAAGAACAAAGAACCCCCCAAAGCAAAAGGAAAGAAATTCTAAAGATCAGATCAGAAATAAATGAAATGAAGAAGACAATAGCAGAGATCAAAAAAACTGAAAGCTGGTTCTTTAAGAAGATAAACAAAATTGATAAAACCATTAGCCAGAATCATCAGGAAAAAAAGGGAGAACACTCAAATCAATAGAATTATAAATGAAAAAGGAGAAGTAACAACTGACACTGCAGAAATACAAAGGAGCATGAGAGATTACTACAAGCTACTCTATGCCAATAAAATGGACAACCTGGAAGAAATGGACAAATTCATAGAAAAGCACAACCTTCCAAGACTGAACCAGGAAGAAATAGAGAATATAAACAGACCAATCACAAGCAGTGAAATTGAGACTGTGATTAAAAATCCCCCAACAAACAAAAGCCCAGGACCAGATGGCTTCACAGGTGAATTCTATCAAGCATTTATAGAAGAAATAATATCTATCCTTCTCAAACTCTTCCAAAAATATAGCAGAGGGAGGAACACTCCCAAACTCATTCTATGAGGCCACTATCACCCTGATACCAAAATGAGACAAAGATTTCACAAAGAAAGAATACTACAGGCCAATATCACTGATGAACATAGATGCAAAAATCCTCAACAAACCACTAGCAAACAGAATCCAACAGCACATTAAAAGGATCATACACCATGATCAAGTGGGGTTTATCCCAGGAATGCAAGGATTCTTCAATATACACAAATCAGTCAATGTGATAAACCATACTAACAAATAGAAGGAGAAAAACCATATGATCATCTCAATAGATGCAGAAAAAGCTTTCGACTAAATTCAACACCCATTTATAATAAAAACCCTCCAGAAAGTAGGCATAGAGGGAACTTACCTCAACATAATAAAGGACACATATGACAAACGCACAGCCAACATCGTTTCAATGGTGAAAAACTGAAACCATCTCCTCTAAGATGAGGAACAAGACAAGGTTGTCCACTCTCACCACTATTATTCAACATAGTATTGGAAGTTTTGGCCCCAGCAATCATAAAAGAAAAAGAAATAAAAGGAATCCAAATCAGAAAAGAAGTAAATCTGTCACTGTTTGCAGATGACATGATACTATACATAGAGAATCCTAAAGATGCTACCAGAAAACTACTAGAGCTAATCAATGAATTTTATCAAGTAGCAGAATACAAAATTAATGCACAGAAATCTCTTGCATTCCTATACGCTAATGATGAAAATCTGAAAGAGAAATTAAGGAAACACCCCCATTTACCACTGCAACAAAAAGAATAAAATACCTAGGAATAAACCTACCTAAGGAGGCAAAAGACCTGTATGCAGAAAACTATAAGACACTGATGAAAGAAATTAAAGATGATACAAACAGATGGACAGATATACCATGTTTTTGAATTTTAAGAATCAACATAATGAAAATGACTATACTACCCAACGGAACCTACAGATTCAATGCAATCCCTATCAAACTACCAATGGCATTTTTCACAGAACTAAAACAAAGAATTTCACAATTTGTATGGAAACACAAAAGACCCCGAATAGCAAAAGCAATCTTGAGAAAGAAAAACGGAGCTGGAGGAATCAGGCTCCTGGACTTCAGACTATACTATAAAAAGCACAGGAAGGTAAAAGAAAAAAAAAAAGAGGCAAGGGGAAAAAAAAAAGAAAGGAACAGAGAGGACCCAGTTAAAAGAAAATTAGAAAAGGAAAAGTTCCAAATAATGCCACAAAAATAGGAAGGAGTATAAGAGAGTACTATGAACCTTTATACATCTATAAAATGGACAACCAAGGAGAAACACACAAATTCCTAAAAACATACAACCTCTTAAGACTGAATCAGGAAGAAACAGAAAATATGAACAGACCAATAACTAGTAATGAAATTGAACGAGTAATAATTTTTTTTAAAAAGCCCCAAAGCAAAAATCTAGAAGCAAACAGTTTCATAGGTGGATTCTACCAAACATTTAGAAGAGTTAAACCTATCCTCTCAAACTAATCCTAAAAGTTGCAGAGGAAGGAATTCTTCTGAAATCATTCCATGAGGCTACCATTACCTTGATATCAAAACAAGACAAAGATATCACAAAAATTAATTACAGGCCGATATCACTAATGAACAGAGATGTAAATTCACTCCAACCAAATTTAAAAATACAATGAAAGGATCATATACCATAATCAAGTGTGATTTATCTCAGGGAAAATCAATTTATATGATACACCATATTAATGACTTGAGTAAAAATAATGTGCTCATCTCAGTAGATGCAGAAAAAGCTTTTGAAAAAACTCAACGTCAACTTATGATAAAAGTTCTCAATAAAGTGGGTACAGAGGCAACATACATCATCTTAATAATGGCCATATATGATAAGCCCACAGGTAACATCATACTCAACAGTGAAAAGCTGAAAGCATTTTTCTCCAAGATCAGGAAAAGAGAAGGATGCCTACACTTGCCAATTTTTTTTTTTTTTTTTTTGCGGCATGCGGGCCTCCCACTGCTGTGGCCCCTCCCGCTGCGGAGCACAGGCTCCGGACGCGCAGGCTTAGCGGCCATGGCTCACGGGCCCAGCCGCTCCGCGGCATGTGGGATCCTCCCGGACCGGGGCACGAACCGGTGTCCCCTGCATCGGCAGGCGGACTCTCAACCACTGCGCCACCAGGGAAGCCCACTTGCCAATTTTATCAACATAGTATTGGTAATGCTAGCCACACAGTAGACAAGAAATAAAAATAAAAGAAACCCAAATTGGAACAAAAGACCTAAAAATGTCACTGTGTGGAAGATGGCATGATACTATACAAAAAAAAAAAATCTTTAAGATTCCACCAAAATACTTCTAGAACTCATAAATGAATTTGCTTAAGTTGCAGGATACAAAATTACTAAACAGAAGTCTGTTGCAATTCTACATACTAAAAGCAAACTTTCAGAAATTGAAACAAGAAAACAATCTCATTTATATTAGCATCAAAAATAAAATACCTGGTAATAAGACTAACTAAGGAGGTAAAAGACTTGTACTCAGAAAAAAATAACAGACTAGGGAATCAAATCAAGATGGTGGAGTAGAAGAAAGTAGCACTCACGTCCTCCCAGAAATACATCCAAAATACTTCGAGAAATGGAACAATTCTCACAGAACACCTACTGAACACTAGCGGAAGACCTCAAATACCTGAAAGGACAAGAAACATCTCTACGAAATAGGGTAGGATGAAAGAAAAAAAAAAAAAAAAAAAGAGGTACTGGGACAGGACCTGTGCCCCTGGTAGGGAGTTGAAAGAGAGGAAATGTTTTTGCACCCTGGAAAACCCTCTCAGCTGTGGGGAGATCACCTGGGACAGAAAGGGAGCAGAAGAGGCTCAGAGGAGAATGCAACTGGTTTGTGGCAGGCACAACAGAGACAGACCTTACACAGACAGTCCCTGCCACTGCCCTGCACACCCCAGTCTGAGACATGCATCCACTGGTAGGGGAGGGGGCTGGGTGCTGGATCTCGGGGTCTAGAGGACAGACCCAGGGAGAGGACTGAGGTTGGCTGTGGAAACAGCGTGAAGGCGCTGGAGTGTGGTACAGCCCCAAAGGGGGCTGTTCCCAGAAAAAGCCCAGACCTTCCATGGAAGTGAAGTGCCATTGTTAAGAGGTGCATGAAGGGAGGGGCGGGGCTGCCATTACAGCCTCTTTCTCTACGCACTGGCTCCCACCTCTTCAGGCTCTGGGAGAGCATACCCCAGCCACTACGGGGGGCTCAGGCCTCCACGGGATCTCGCGCCCAGCTGCCACTTCAGCAGGCTCTGGGAGTAAGTGCCAGTGGGTTGCCACTCCCAGAGGCAGGACTGAAACCACAGCTGAGCCCCAGGGGCCACGTGACTTAGGAAGCAGGGCTGAAATCTCTCCCTGCAGCTGCACCAGCTGCAGATTTAAACCTCCGCTGTTGGATTTGTAAATTCAGCGCCTGCAGGACATCCGAGTGGACAACGGGTGCTCCTGTGACTGGGACGGGTCTGGCCTAAGCAGCTGTGGGCTTTGTGGGTGCACGAACGTGGATGCATGAATGTGGGTGCCTGCACATGGGTGCTGGGCTGGGCCAGGGTCTGAGCTGCCCCCATAGATCCCACAGTGGGTCTGGATGTGTGACCAATGTGGTCCTGGTACCTGACTTCAGTGGATCTGTGCTGGTGGCCTTGAAAACAATGCCTGAGGGACACCAGGGCCAATTGCTAGCGTTTCCAAGGTTGAGACAGGACCGAGGGCAGTGCCAACAACAGTGTACTTTGTGAACCCGCACAACAGATGACAGGTGACACAACAGAGCACGCGCACCAGTGAACAGCTCTGGCAGAGGAATAGTCAGTGGCTCATCTCACAGTGGGCGCACTCCAATCCCATCTACCTCACACAGCAGCCCAGAAACGTAGCTCAGAAACAGATCTGGTGGCCTTTACTCCAACAACTGGGGAGCAGACCCTGCCCCTGGCAGGGCAGTGATATCCACAGAGCAAAGAGGAGGCCCCACTCAATACACAGTGCAGGCTCTGCTCACCACAACAGCAGTCACATCTCCTATCAATGGCCACCATACACTAAGGAAAGACATGGCAGGTATCCACACTAAAAACAGCCCTCGCACCAAAAAACATTAAATCCACACAAGCTATGCAGGGATGTTCCCACATAAAAACACCCCTCCAAGACCACAGTAGATAACTGTTTCTCCTAAACTCACAGAGCAAGAGAAATATAAGTAAAATGAAGAAGCAGAGGAACCACCCCCAGTTAAAAGATCAAGAGAATTCTCCTGAAAGAACACAGAATGAAAACAACCTCTTCAATCTAATAGACACTGAGTTCAAAAAGGAGATAATGAAAATACTGATGGAATTAAGAAAGGCTATGGACAGAAATGCATATCACTGTCAAAAGGAACTAGAAACTATAAGGAGCCGCCAAGAAAAATTAGAAAATTCATTCGCTGAAACAAAAGCTGAGCTAAAGGCAATGAATAACAGAATGAATGATGCAGAAGAACGAATAAGTGATCTGCAAGATAGAATAATGGAAATCACCCAATCAGGACATCAGACAGAAAGCCTAATGAAAAAAATTGAAAGCAATAAAAGAGACCTATGGGATAATATAAAGTGTGCCAATCTATGCATAATAGGGATCCCAGAAGGAGAAGATAGAGAAAAAGGGATTGAAAATGTATTTGAAGAAATTATAGCTGAAAATTTCCCTAACCTAAAGAAGGGAACAGATATCTAGGTACAGGAAGCACCCTAACAAGATGAACCCAAACAGATCTACACCAAGACATAATAAAAATGGCAAAATTAAAGAGAGGATTCTCAAGGCAGCAAGACGAAGAGTTAATTGCAGGGGAACCCCCATAAGGCTATCAGCTGATTTCTCTACAGAAACGTTGCAGGCAGGGAGGGAGTGGCAAGATATATTCATAATCAAAGTCCTGAAAGGGAAAAATCTGCAACCTAGGGTACTCTACCCAGCAAGATTATCATTTCGAATAGGAGATAAAGAACTTCTCAGACAAGCAAAAACTAAAAGAATACAGCAATACTAAACCTTTCTTAAAGGAAATATTGAAAGGCCTTCTCTAAATAGAAAAGTAGTAAGAATCTATATGTAAGAGAAAATTACTATTGGAAAATAAATCACTTAAATAAGCCAGTACACACATTTAAAAAAAACAAAAGAAAAATTTTCTGTGAAAGTAATGATAACCACAAGGAACAGCAAAAGGATAAACACGAAGATGTAAAAGAGGACATCTAAATCACAAAATATGGGGGAAGGAGAGGAAGGAAATGTAGATTTTTTTTTCCCTAGAAAATGTTTGAACCTATATGACTCCAGTCTAAGGCAAGTAAATATAAGAAGGGGTTAACGCACGTGAAAAACAGGGTAACCAGAAATCAAAAATATACAGTAGAGTCACAAAAACCAAAAAGAAGAAAATATAAGTATAATACAAAAGAAAACCATCAAAACACAAAAGGAAAAACAAAAGGACAAATAAAATATAAAATCAACAGGAAAACAGGGTTTAAAATGGCAATAAATACATGTCTGTCAATAATTACCTTATGTGTCAATGGACTAAATGCTCCAATCAAAAGACAGAGAGTGGCAGGTTGGATTAAAATACAAGAGCGTAAAACATGCCGACTACAAGAGACCCACTTTAGGGCAAAGGGCACACATAGATTGAAAGTGAGGACATGGAAGAAGATATTTCATGCAGACGGAAATGACAAGAAAGTCAGGATCACAATATTTATATCAGACAAAATAGACTTTGAAACAAAGACTATAAAGAAAGATAAAGAAGGACACTATAAAATGATAAAAGGATCAATACACGAAGAGAATAGTACACTTGTCAACATACATGCACCCAATATAGGAGCACCCAAATATATAAAACAAATACTAACAGACACAGAGGGAGAAATCCTTCAATGTTGTGTAGAACAATGCTAAACCTATGCTAGGCTGGCTTAATCAACCTCTTCAATGGTGGGCCCAGAGGGGGCACCACCAGACGGAGGAGCTCCACCACCAGGGAAGCCCCCGGGCACTCCTCCTGGCACTCCTCCTGGCATGCCTCCTGCGCTCTGGTATAGGTTGGTAATGATGGCGTTGCAGACTTTTTCCAGCTCCTTCTGCTGATGTTCAAATTCTTCCTTCTCTGCAGGCTGGTTCTTATCGAGCCAGTTGATTATTTCATTACATTTATCAAGAATCTTCTGTTTGTCCTCATCATTAATCTTGCCTTGAAGTTTCTCATCCTCAACAGTAGCTTTCATGTTGAAAGCATAGGATTCAAGAGAATTCTTCGAAGATACCTTATCCCGCTGTTTCTCATCTTCAGCTTTATACTCCTCTGCTTCCTGAACCATGTGTTCAATGTCTTTCTTGCTCAAACGGCCCTTGTCATTAGTGATGGTAATCTTGTTCTCTCTTCCTGTGCTCTTATCCACAGCAGAGACATTGAGGATGCCATTGGCATCAATATCAAAAGTGACTTCAATCTGAGGAACACCACAGGAGGCAGGAGGTATGCCTGTGAGTTCAAACTTGCCAAACAGGTTGTTATCCTTGGTCATGGCACGCTCACCTTCATAAACCTGAATGAGTACACTGGGCTGGTTGTCCGAGTAGGTTGTGAAGGTCTGCGTCTGCTTGGAGGGAATGGTGGTGCTGTGCTTGATGAGGACAGTCACGACTCCACCAGCAGTTTCATTTCCAAGGGAAAGAGGAGTGACATCCAACAGCAGGAAGTCTTGAATATTTTCAGATTTGTCTCCAGATAGAATGGCTGCCTGGACAGCTGCACCATAAGCAACAGCCTCATCAGGGTTGATGCTCTTATTCAGTTCTTTCCCGTTGAAGAAGTCCTGTAGAAGTTTCTGAATCTTGGGGATGTGGGTTGAACAACCCACCAGGACAATATCATGGATCTGAGACTTGTCTAGCTTGGCATCCTGAAGGGCTTTCTCCACAGGGTCCAGTGTGCCACGGAACAGGTCAGCATTCAGTTCTTCAAATCAGGCACGGGTAATTGAGGTATAGAAGTCAATTCCTTCACAGAGGGAATCAATCTCACTACTGGCCTGGGTGCTGGAAGAGAGAGTGCGCTTAGCACGCTCACAAGCAGTACGAGGGCGACGGACAGCCCTCTTGTTCTCACTGATGTCCTTCTTGTGTTTGAGCTTGAATTCTGCAATAAAATGGTTGACCAGCCGGTTGTCAAAGTCTTCTCCACCTAAGTGGGTATCTCCAGCTGTAGATTTGACCTCAAAGATTCCATCCTCAATAGTGAGGATTGACACATCACAAGTGCCATCACCTAAATCAAAAATCAGCACATTTCTTTCTGCTCCAACCTTTTTGTCTAAGCCATAGGCAACAGCAGCAGCAGTTGGCTCGTTGATGATTCGAAGTACATTGAGCCCAGCAATAGTTCCAGCATCTTTGGTAGCCTGACGCTGAGAATCATTAAAGTAAGCGGGTACTGTGACAACAGCATTGGTAACAGTCTTTCCAAGGTAAGCTTCTTCTATTTCCTTCACCTTTGTCAAACCATGGATGACACCTCCTTTGGATAAAAACTTTTTGTCTATCCCTTGTATTCTACTTGAACCTTTGGCCTGCCTGCATCATTCACCATCATGAAAGGCCAATGCTTCATATCAGACTGGAAAACAGCATCATCAAATCTTCGTCCAATGAGGCGTGTGGCATCAAAAACTGTGTTGGTGTGATTCATTGCAACTTGGTTCTTTGCAGCATCACCAGTCAATCGTTCGATATCAGTAAAGGTGACATAGCTTGGGGTAGTTTGGTTCCCCTGATCATTGGCAATTATTTCCACCTTTCCATGCTGGAAGACACCCACACAAGAATAGGTGGTGCCAAGATCAATGCCAACTGCAGGTCTCTTAGACATGGTTGCTGGAGTGCAGGCCCAGGTCCACTGGAGGAGAAAACAGCAACCTACAGAGCTGCTGCCGTGTTCAACGAGATAGTAATAGGAGTGTTTAAATACCCGACTCTCATCAACAGACAGATCTTCCAGCCAGAAAATTAATAGGGCAGCAGAGATCCTAAATGATGTAATAGAACAGTTAGACTTAATTGATATTTTCAGGACATTACATCCAAAAAAGGCAGAATACGCATTCTTCTCAGGTGTACATGGAACTTTCTCAAGGATTGACCACATACTAGGGCACAAAACAAGCCTCAAGAAATTTAAGACTAAAAAAAAAAAAAGAAAGAAATTTAAGACTATAGAAGTTATCTCAAGCATCTTTTCTGATCACAACAGTATGAAACGAGAGATCAACCACAGAAGAAGAAACGAGAAAAAAAATTACATGGAAACTAAACAACATGCTACTAAAAAACCAATGGGTCAACAATGAAATCAAAGAAGAAATTAAAAAATACCTTGAGACAAATGACAATGAAAACACAACTATACAAAATCTATGGGATGTAACAAAAGCTGTTCTTAGAGGAAAGTTCATAGCAATGCAGGTCTTCTTTAAGAAACAAGAAAAATCTCAAACAACCTAATCCATCACCTAAAAGAATTAGAAAGAAGAACAAACAAAACCTAAAGTCAGCAGAAGGAAGGAGATAATAAAGATCAGCGAGGAAATAAAATGTAGATTTAGAAAACAATACCAAAAAAAACCCCCCAAAAATACACACGAAGAGCTGGTTCTTTGAAACGGTAAACAAAATCGAAATGCCTCTGGGCAGGCTCACCAAGAAAGAAAGAGAGAAGATCCAAATAAACAAAATAAGAAATGAAAGAGGACAAATCACAACTGATACCACAGAAATACAAAAAAAACACAAAACCCATAAATATGCTATTAACAATTATATGCCAACAAGTTTGACAACCTAGAAGAAATGGACAACTTTCTAGAAACAAACAGTCCAACAAAACTGAATCAAAAACAAATAGATAGCTTGAACAGACCAATCCACTAGAAGTGAAATCGAATCTGTTATAAAATAAAACCTCCCTATATAAAAAAATTCAGGGCCAGATGGTTTCACAAGTGAATTCTACCAAACATATAAGGAATAACTAGTGATCCTACTCCAACTCTTCCAGAAGACTGAAGAGGAAGGAAACACTCTCAAAGACATTCTATGAAGCCACCATCACCCTGATACCAAAACCAAAGACACTACCGAGAAAGAAAATTACAGGCCAATATCTTTGATGAATATAGAGGCAAAAATTCTCAACAAAAAATTAGCAAACCGAATCCAACAACACATAAAAAAGATCATACACCATGACCAAGCTGGATTCATACCAGAGTCACAAGGATGTTTCAACATATGCAAATCAATCAACGTGATACATGACATCAACAAAAGACAAAAACACACGATCATCTCAATAGATGCAGAAAAATAATTCAATAAAATTCAACATCCATTCATGACAAAAATCCTTACAAGAGTCGGTATACAGGGAACATATTGCAACATAATAAAAGCTATTTATGACAAACCCACTACCAGTATAATAATACTGAAAACCTGAAAGCCTTCCCACTAAAATCTGGAAAAAGACAAGGATGTCTACTCTCACCAGTTCCCTTCAACATAGTATTGGAAGTCCTAGCTGCAGCAATCAGACAAGAAAATGAAATAAAAGCTATTCAAATTGGTAGGAAAGAGGTAAAATTGTCACATACACAGATGAAATGATACTACTTATAGAAAACCCTAAAGACTCTACACAAAAAACAACTAGAACTGATAAACGAATTCAGCAAGGTAGCAGGATACAAGATTAACATACAGAAATTAGTTGCATTTCTTTACACTAACAATGAAGTATCACAAAGGGAATACAAACAAACAATTCCCTTTAAAATCGCATCAAAAAAAACACTACTTAGGAATAAACCTCACTAAGAAGGTGAAAGACTTATATGCTGAGAACTACAAAACATTAACAAAGGAAACCGAGGATGATTTAAATAAATGGAAAGATATCCCATACTCTTGGAATGGAAGAATTAATACTGCTAAAATGGCCATACTACCCAAAGCAATCTACAGATTTAATGCGATTCCTATCAAATTACCCATGGCATTTTCCATAGAACTAGAACAAATAATCCTAAAATTTATATGGATCCATAAACGACCCAGAGTTGCCAAAGTAATGCTGAGGAAAAAGAACAAAGCAGGAGGCATAACCCTCCCAAACTTCAGACAATACTACAAACCTACAGACATATGGATCAATGGAACAGAATACAGTCCAGAAATAAACCTGCATACCTAGGGACAATTAATCTTCACCAAAGGAGTCAAGAATATACAATGGGGAAAAAGTCTCTTTAGCAAGCAGTGTTGGAGAAGTTGGACAGCTGCATGTAAATCAATGAAGCTAAAACACACCCTCACACCATACACAAAAATAATTTCAAAATAGCTTAAAAAAAAAAATAGCTTAAAGATTTAACTATAAGACACCATAAACCTCCTAAAAGAGAACATAGGCAAAACATTCCCTGACATATATCATAACAATGTTTTCTTAGGTCAGTCTCCCAATGTAAAAGAAATGAAAGTAAAAATAAACAAATGGGACCTAATCAAACTTGCAAGCTTTTGCACAGCAAGGGAAATCATAAACAAAGTGAAAAGACAACCTACAGACTGGGAAAATATTTGCAAATGATGCAACCAACAAGGACTTAATTTCCAAAATATATAAACAGCTCATATAACTCAATAATAAAAAACAAACAACCCAATGAAAAATGGGCAGAAGACCTAAAGACATTTCTCCAAAGAAGATGTACACATGGCCAATAAGCACATGAAAATATGCTCATCATTGTTAATTAGAGAAATGCAAATCAAAAGTACAATGAGGTACCACCACACACCAGTCAGAATCGTCATCATTAAAGTCTACAAGTAATAAATGTTGGAAAGGGTGTGGAGAAAAGGGAACCCTTCTACACTGCTGGTGGGAATGCAAACTGGTGCAGCCACTATGGAGAACAGTATGGAGGTTCCTCAAAAAACTAAAAACAGAGTTGCCATATGATCCAGCAATCTCACTCCTGGGCATATACCCAGACAAATCTGTAATTCGAAAAGATACATGCACTCCTATGTTCACAGCAGCACCATTTACAATAGCCAAGACATGGAAGCAACCTAAATGTCCATCGACAGAGGAATGGATAAAGATGTGTATATATACAGTGGAATATTACTCAGCCATTAAAAAGTATAAAATAATGCCATTTGCAGCAACATGGATGGACCTAGAGATTATCATACTAAATGAAGTAAGCCAGACAAATACCATATGATATCACGTATATGTGGAATCTAAAATATGACACAAATGAAAATATCTACGAAACAGAAACAGACTCACAGACACAGAGAAAAGACCTGTGGTTGCCAAGGGGGTGTCAGGGTTGGAGATGGAAGGATTGGGAGTTTGGAGTTAGCAGATGCAAACTAGTAGATATAGGATGGATGAACAACAAGTTCCTACTGTATAGCATGAGGAACTATATTAAATATCCTGTGATAAACCATAATGGAAAAGAATATATATAATATATATTATATATAATACATATACTATATATAAAAATATATATATAACTGAGTCACATTGCTGTACAGCAGAAATTAACACAACTTGTAAATCAACAATATTTCAATAAAATAAAAAAAGAAAACTATAACAGACTTATAAAAATTGAAGACACAAACAGATTTAAGGATATACTGTATTCATGGATTGGAAGAATTAATATTAAAATTTCCACACTACCCAAAGCAATCTATAGATTCAACACAATCCTTATAAAAATATCTATGACATGCTTCACAGAACTAGATTAAATAATTCTCAAATTTATATGAACACACAAAAGACCCCAAATAGCCAAAATAATTTTGAAAAGAAAAACAAAGCTGGAGGCATAATGTTTCCTGATATCAAATTACACTACCAAGCTACAGTCATCAAAACACTACGGTACTGGCACAAAAATGGACAAATAGATCAATGTAACAGAATCAAGATTCCGGAAATGAACCAACAAATTATCTACGTCAAAAGAGGCAAGAATATATGATGGGAAAAAGATAGTCTCTTCAATAAATCGTGCTGGGAAAACTAGAAAGCTACCTACAAAAGAATCAAACTGGACTAGTCTCCCTTAACGTGCACAAAAATAAATTCAAAATGAATTAAAGACTTAGATGTAAGAACTGAAACCATAAATTTTCTAGAAGAAACCATAGGCGGTACACTCTTTGCCATCAGTCTTAGTAATATTTGTTTGGATATATCTCCTATGGCAAGAGAAGCAACAACAAAAATAAACAAATGGGACTACATTAAACCAAAAAGCTCTGCGTAGGGAAGGATGTTATCAACAAAACGAAAATGCCATCTACTGAAAGGGAGAATACATTTGTAAACTGTATATCTGATAAAGGGTTAATACCCCAAATATACCAGGAACTCATAAAACTCAAGAGTAAAAGAATAAAGCACCCAGTTAAAAAATGAGCAGAGGATCTGAAGAGACAATTTTCCAAAGACATATAGGGGATCAACAGGCACATGAAAAGATGCTCAACATCACTAATCATCAGTGAAATGCAAATCAAAACAACAATCAGACATCATGTCACAGTTTCCAGAATATTGTATTATCAAAAAGACAACAAATAACAAATGTAGACAACAATGTGGAGATAAGGTAACCATTGTGCCCTGTTTGTGAAAAGTAAATTGGTGTATCCACTATGGGTAAAAGTATGGCTATTTCTCAAAAAAATTAAAAACAGGTCTACCATATGTTCCAGCAATTCCACTTCTGTGTATTTATCTGAAGAAAAAGAAAACACTAATTAGAAAATATATAAGCACCCCTATATTCACTGCAGCATTATTTATTATAGCCAGGATATAGAAGCAACCCAAGTATCCATCAATTAATGGATAAAGAAGAAGTGATGTCTGTGTGTCTATGTACACACACACACACACAATGGAATATTACTCAGCCAAAGAAAAGAATGACATCTTGCCATTTGAGAGAACATGAATAGACATAGAAGATACCATGCTAAGTCAGACAGAGAAAGACAAATACTGTATGATTTCAATTATTTGAGTAATCTAAAAAACAAAACAAATGAACATGTAACAAAACAGAGGAGAGGGGAGTGCAAGGAGAGGGGAGTGCCAGAGGAGAGGGGAGTGCAAGGAGGAAAAAATAGGTGAGGGAGATTAAGAGGTATTAACTTCCAGATGCAAAATAAACCTGTCTCAGGTATGAGATGGTATACAATTTGGGAAATATAGTCAATAACTAAGTAATATGTTTGTATGGTGACATATCATAAACACACTTTACTGTGTTGATAATTTTTAAATGTACAGAAATATCAAATTACTATGTTGGACAACTGGAACTACCAGTATTGTAGGTCAATTATAGTTCAAGAATAAACAAATAAAATCACAGAAAAAAAGATTTTAGGTTACCAGAGGCAGGGTGTGGGTGGAGGGGGAACTGGATGAAAGTAGTCAAAAGGTACAAACTTCCAGTTATAAGAAAATAAGTACTAGGGATTTAATGTACAACATGATAAACATAATTAACACTGCTTTATGTTATATGAAAGTTGTTAAGAAAGTATATCCTAAGAGTTATCACATTTTTTTTGCTATTTCTTTCATTTTTTACCTATATGAGATGATGAATTTTCACCAAACTGATTGTGATAATCATTTCAGGTGATAATCATTTCATGATGTATGTAAGTAAAATCATTATGCTGTACACCTGAAACATACAGTGCTGTATGTCAATTATATCTCAATAAAATTTAAAGCAAAAGATGAATAACACCTTAATAAACCTAACTTAGAAAAAAAACGTTATACCAAGATTAAGTGAATCCTACACCAGGACTCCAATGTTTTGGTTGTTAGGAAATATATTAACTACTCAGCTTATAAATTTATGATAGGCATGTGATCAACTTGATAGATACAAAGAAAGTAGCATGGTAGAATTCTACAGGTAATAATTTAAAAAATAAAGAAGATATTAATACATATGTACTGAAAGAAATATCACATATCCCCAACACTAGTTAACCTATAGAGAAATAACAGATTAATTTCCTCTAATTGTCTGAAAGATCACCAGGAGATATGAATACCTAATTTACTTAACACGTTGATGAATTAGTCAAAAAATTACCTTTGGAAAAGAAGGATTAAAATCACCTCGATTAAAAAAAAAAAAAAAAAAAAAACCCCAACCTCGATTTGCAGAGCATATGGATATATATTTAGTAAGCTCAAAGAATCAATGGATTATTGTTTCAGAAAATAAGACAATAAAATATCGTAAAGACTATAACATAAGCATATAGTACACAGTTCATGTAGACACATTCCAAGCAGTTACAAGGCATATTAAAAGGGAGGCTGCAATTTTAAAAGTATAAAATAAAATAAAAATAAATCTAACAACACATGAAAAGCCTATATGAATAAAATTATCATGAACTCCTTATAAAGATAATATAGATTTGAAGAAAAGGAAAATCAAACTATTTCCTTCAATATAATAATAAATCTTATATATAGAGAAAAAATATACCAATACACATATATGTGTGTATATGTATATATATGTATGTATATTTGTGTATATATATGTCTGTATATACAAAAATGTTTTTCCGGGGATAGATAATTTATTTTTTACATAAAATAATGAGAATAGATATAATGTATATAAAATAATGAGTTTTTACTGAAATTAAAGATTAGTTATTATTAACTTAAATATATTTTACAAGATATTTTATTTAAGTTTCATGGGAACTACAAAGAAAAATCTATTGTAATTGCACAACAGATAAAGAATTAATTCATAGCACATCAAAAAAATACAAAGGAACAACAACAATAACAAAGAGAAAGCAATGAAAGGGTAATTGTAAGCCCTTATCAACAATTACGTTAAACATTAATGGACTAAATTCTCTAAAAATAATGACAGAAAGCGGTTGAATTAATTTAAAAACAGAACCTACAATATGCTGTCTACAAGAGACTCTCTTTAACTTTAAGGACATATAAAGGATGTGAGAGGATGTAAAAGGTAATTCATACAAATGGCAACCAAAAGAGAGCAGGAGTAACTATACATATATGATATAATACATATTTTCAATCAAAATCAGTCACAGGAGACAAAGAATGTTACTATACAGTGATCAAGGGGTCAAATTATCAAGAGACTATTATAAGTATAAATATATAAGCACCCAATACTGGAGCATGTAAATATTTAAAGCAAATATTAACAAATACTACATGTAGAAAAAGCAATAAAATAATAGTAGGGTACTGCAATACCCCACATATAAACGTGGATACAGCATCCAGACAGAAAATTAATGAGAAAACATTGACCTGCTTAACTCTTTAGAAAAGTAAACCTAACAGATATATACAGAACATTGCATTCAAGGACACCATAAAACACATTCTTCTCAAGGGCAAATAAAACATTCTCCAGGATACATCACTCCTGGGACACAAAGCTAACCTTAACACATTTAACATTAAAATCATACCTCAGAGCTTTCCAATCAAAATGATATGGAAGTAGAACTCAATAGGAGAAAAGCCTGAAAAATTCACAAATACATGGAAATTAAACAACACACTCTGAATAACCAATGGGTCAAAGTAGAAAGTAGAAATCAAAAGAAATTAGTATCTTGAGAAAAATACAAAATACCACAATTTAGAGAGTACATCAGCAGTAGTTCTTATGTGCCTACATTTAGAAAAATGAAAGTTTTCAAAAGAAAAGCCACCTAACTTTATACATTAAGGAAGTAGAAAAAAAGAATTCCACACAAAATTAGGAGAAGAAAGGAAAGAGCAAAGATTAGAGAATAAATAATGGAGTAAGACTAGAAAAAAAAGAAAAACATCAAGCTAAGAGTTGGTGTTTTAAAAAATAAAGCCTTGGGCTTCCCTGGTGGCACAGTGGTTAAGAATCCACTTGCCAGTGCAGGGGACACAGGTTCGAGCCCTGGTCCGGGAAGATCCCACATGCCGTGGAGCAACTAAGCCCATGCACCACAACAAAGAGTAGCCCCCGCTCACTGAAACTAGGGAAAGCCTGTGTGCAGCAACAAAGACCCAACGCAGCCCCCCAAAAAATAAGTAAATAAAAAAATGAAGCCAATTTACAAACTTTTAGCTAGATTAACAAAGGGAAAAAAAGAGAAGTCAAAAAAATCTGATAAATGAAAGAGGAGACATCAAAGAAATACAAACGAACATAAGAGTATATTATTAACAATTACATACCAACAAATTAGATAAGTTATAATAAATAATTAAATTCCCAGAAGCATGAGGACTACCAAGACTCAATCTTGAAGAGAAAGTCTGAACAGACCAATAATAAATGAGGAGCTTGAAACAATAAACACAAACTTCCTGACAAAGAAATGCCCCAAACCAGATGGTTTCACTGGTGAATTCTACCAAACATTAAAAAATAATTATCACCAATCATTCTCAAATTCTTCCCAAGAAACTGAGGAAGAGGGAACACTCCCAAGCTCCTTTTATGAGGACAGCATTACTCTGACATCAAAGCCAGATAAGGAACACCACAAGAAAATAAATCCATAGGCTGATATGCCTGATGAATCTAAACGCAAACATTCTCAGCAAAAAGTCAAACCAAGTTCAACAGCAAGTTAAAAAGTTCATACACCAGGGGCTTCCCCAGCGGCGCAGTGGTTGGGAGTCCGCCTGCCAATGCAGGGGACACGGGTTCGTGCCCCGGTCCAGGAGGATCTCACGTGCCACGGAACGGCTGGGCCTGTG
The DNA here is from genome assembly GCF_003031525.2 of Neophocaena asiaeorientalis asiaeorientalis. NCBI lineage: Eukaryota > Metazoa > Chordata > Mammalia > Artiodactyla > Phocoenidae > Neophocaena > Neophocaena asiaeorientalis. The sequence goes on from NW_020173040.1 coordinate 3,184,063, forward strand.
AGCCATGGCCGCTGAGCCTGCGCGTCCGGAGCCTGTGCTCCGCAACGGGAGAGGCCACAGCAGTGAGAGGCCCGCGTACCGCAAGAAAAAAAAAAAGTTCATACACCATAATCAAGTGGAATTTATCCCTGCCATCATAGAAGGATGACACTATATCTATATCTATCTATCAATAAGGATGATACACAATGTTAATAGAAGAATAAATACAAGATCCTTTCAATAGATGCAAAAAAAGCAAGTGACAAAATTCAATACCCTTTTATGACAAAAGCATTCAACAAACTGGGAACGGTAGGAGCATACCTCAAAATAAGACCATATAATATACACCCAATGACTAACCTTGTACCCAGTGGTGAAAAACTGAAAGCTTTTCTCTTAAAATCAGGAACAAGATAAGGGTATCCATGCTCGCTACTCTTATTAATGAGAGTACTGAAGTCAGAGCCAGAGTAATCTGACATGAAAATAAGAAAGAAAAATGCATCCAAAATGGAGAGGAAGAAGTAAAGCTTTCTCTATTTTCAGAAAATATGATCTTATATATGACTCCCCGAAATATCGAAAATATATAAAATATATACTAATATCCAAAATACATAAAAACTGGTACAGCTCAATAATGAAAAAAACAAGCAATCCTGCTAAAAAATGGGCTGGGCAGAAGATCTAAATACACATTTTTTCCCAAAATAGATGGCTATACAGATGGCCAACAGACACATGAAAAGATGCTCAACATCACTAATAATTAGGGATAAGCAGATCAAACCCACAATGAGCTATCACCTCACACCTGTCAGAACGGCTATTATGAAAAGGACAAGAAATAACAAATATTGACGAGAATGTGGATAAAAGAGAATCCTAGCACACTGTTGTTGGGAATGTAAATTGGTGTAGCCACTATGGAAAACAGTATGGAAATTCCTCAAAAAATTAAAAATAGAACTACCATACAATCCTAGAATTCCACTTTTGGGTATTTATCTGAAAAAAAAAAGACTAATTGGAAAATACATATATGTGCTATGTTCATTACAGCATTATTTACAATAGCCAAGATACGGAAACAATGTAAGCACCATTGATAGATGAATTGATAGAGAAGATATGATATATCACAAGAAGATGTGTGTGTGTGTGTGAAACACAATCCTGGAATTTCACTTTTGGGTATTTATCTGAAAAAAAAAAAAGACTAATTGGAAAATACATATATGTGCTATGTTCATTACAGCATTATTTACAATAGCCAAGATACGGAAACAATGTAAGCACCATTGATAGATGAATTGATAGAGAAGATATGATATATCACAAGAAGATGTGTGTGTGTGTGTGTGAATATGTAAGTATACATATATACATACACACGATGGAATACTACTCAGCCATAAAAAAGAATGAAATATTGCTGTTTGTAAAAACATGGATGGATCTTGGAATTATTAAGTGAAGTAAGTCAGAGAGAGAAAGACAAATACTGTATGATTTCACTAATATATGGAACACAAAACACAAAACAAATCTCATAGATACATAGGATAGATTGATGGTTTCAGAGGTGATGGGTGGTAGAGGGTTGATCAAATGGGTGAAGGGGGTCAAGAGCTACAAATGTCCAGTTATAAAATAACGTACATATAATGTACAGCATGGTGACTGTAGTCAAAATTATTGTATTGCCGATTTGGAAGTAGCTAAGAAAGTAAATGAAAAGAGTTGTCAATGAAAAAGGTTAATTTTGTAACGTCATATGGTGACAGGTGGTAACTAGACTAATTATGGTGATCACTTTGCAATGTACACAAATGTTGAATCATTGTGTTGTATTCCTTAAATTAATATAATTTTATATGTCAATTATATTTCGATTAAAAACAACCACTCTAATAGGCCAAAATAGTGCTGCCACACAAATAGATATAAACTCCCTTATATTAGGTAATTACAGAGAAAATTTAAAAGTTCAAAGATTAAATTTCTGCAAAAAAAAAAAAAATCAAAACTACAAGAAATCACAGACCTGGGAGAAGATGATGCAGTAGGAAGACCCAGAGCACACATCCTTTCAAAGGCACACCAAAAGCACAACTAACTGCAGAATGGCCATCAGTGAAAAAGACCTGGAACCTACCAGAGAAGACCTTCTACGACTAAAGATATAAAGGAGGACTGACAAGATGTGTGGTAGGGATGGAGCTGCAATATAGTCAAGTCCCATACCTGCAGGTTGGCAACCCCCAAATGGGAGAATAATTACAATTGCACAGGTTCTCTCAAAAGAGAGAGAGGATTATTCAGCCAAGTCCCGTTGAGCTCGTTCCTTCATGAGCTAAAGTACTGGGGAGGAGGGGACAGGGGAGGGGACTGGCACAGGTAATGGGGAACATGAAAAGATGATTGTTAACTAAGGAAAACCAGCTATCCCAAGAATGTTCTGAGATTGGAACCAAGATGGCGGAGCAGAAGGACGTGCTCTCACTCCCTCTTGCAAGAACACCAGAATCACAACTAGGTGCTGGACAATCATCGACAGGAAGACACAGGAACTCACCAAATAAGACACCCCACATCCAAAGACAAAAGAGACGCCACAATGAGACGGTAGGAGGGGCGCAATCACAGTAAAATCAAAGCCCATCACTGCTGGGTGGGTGACTCACAGACTGGAGAACACTTATACCAGAGAAGTCCACCCACTGGAGTGAAGGTTCTCAGCCCCACGTCAGGCTTCCCAACCTGGGGGTCCAGCAACGGGAGGAGGAATTCCTAGAGAATCAGACTTTGAAGGCTACTGAGATTTGATTGCAGGACTTTGACAGAACTGGGGGAAAACAGAGACTCCACTCTTGGAGGGCACACACAAAGTAGTGTGTGCATCGGGACACAGGGGAAGGAGGAGTGACCCCAGGGGAGACTGAACCAGACCTACCTGCTACTGTTGGAGGGTCTCCTGCAGAGATGGGGGTGGCTGTGGCTCACGGTGGGAACAAGAACACTGGCAGCAGAAATTCTGGGAAGTAATCTTTGGTGTGAGCCCTCCCAGAGTCCGCCATTAGCCCCACCAAAGAGCACAGGTAGGCTTCAATGTTGCGTTGCCTCAGGCCAAACAACCAACAGGGAGGGAACCCAGGCCAACCCATCAGCAGTCAAGCAGATTAAAGTTTTACTGAGCTCTGCCCACCAGAGCAACAGTCAGCTGTACCCACCATCAGTCTCTCCCATCATGAAACTTGCATAAGCCTCTTAGATAGCCTCATCCACCAGAAGGCAGACAGCAGAAGCAAGAAAAACTACAATCCTGCAGCCTGTGGAACAAAAACCACATTCACAGAAAGATAGACAAGATGAAAAGGCAGAGGGCTATGTACCAGATGAAGGAACAAGATAAAACCCCAGAAAAACAACTAACTGAAGTGGAGATAGGCAACCATGCAGAAAAAGAATTCGGAATAATGATAGTGAAGATGATCCAGAACCTCAGAAAAAGAATGGAGGCAAAGATTGAGAAGATGCAAGAAATGTTTAACAAAGACCTAGAAGAATTAAAGAACAAACAAACAGAGATGAACAACAGAATAACTGAAATGAAAAATATACTAGAAGGAATCAATAGCAGAATAACTGAGGCAGAAGAATGGATAAGTGACCTGGAAGACAGAATGGTGGAATTCACTGCTGTGGAACAGATAAAAGAAAAAAGAATGAAAAGAAATGAAGACAGCCTAAGAGACCTCTGGGACAACATTAAACGCAGCAACATTCGCATTATAGGGGTCCCAGAAGGAGAAGAGAGAGAGAAAGGACCAGAGAAAATATCTGAAGAGATTATAGTTGAAAACTTCCCTAACGTGGGAGAGGAAATAGCCACCCAAGTCCAGGAAGCGCAGAGTCCCATACAGGATAAACCCAAGGAGAAACACGTTGAGACACGTAGTAATCAAATTGGCAAAAATTAAAGACAAAGAAAAATTATTAAAAGCAGCAAGGGAAGGGGCTTCCCTGCTGGCACAGTGGTTGAGAGTCCCCCTGCCGATGCAGGGGACACGGGTTCATGCCGCGGTCCGGGAAGATCCCACATGCTGTGGAGCACCTAGGCCCATGAGCCATGGCCGCTGAGCCTGCGCATCTGAAGCCTGTGCTCCGCAACGGGAGACGCCACAACAGTGAGAGGCCCGCGTACCACAAAAAAAAAAGCAGCAAAGGAAAAATGACAAATAACATAAAAGGGAATACCCGTAAGCTTAACAGTTGATTTCTCAGCAGAAACACTACAAGCCAGAAGGGAGTGGCATGAAATACTTAAAGTGATGAAAGGGAAGAATCTACAACCAAGATTACTCTACCTGGCAAGGATCTCATTCAGATTCGATGGAGAAATCAAAAGCTTTACAGACAAGCAAAAGCTAAGAGAATTCAGCACCACCAAACCAGCTCTACAACAAATGCTAAAGCAACTTCTCTAAGTGGGAAACACAAGAGAAGAAAAGGACCTACAAAAACAAACCCAAAACAATAAATGGTCATAGGAACATACATATCAATAATTACCCTAAACGTGAATGGATTAAATGCTCCAACCAAAAGGCACAGGTTTGCTTAATGGATACAGAAACAAGACACATATATATGCTGTCTGTAAGAGACCCACTTCAGACCTAGGGACACCTTGAGAATGAAAGTGAGGGGATGGAAAAAGATATTCCATGCAAATGGAATTCAAAAGAATGTTGGAATAGCAATACTCATATCAGATAAAATAGACTTTAAAATAAAGAATGTTACAAGAGACAAGGAAGGACACTACATAATGATCAGGGGATCAATCCAAGAAGAAGATATAACAATTATAAATATATATGCACCCAACATAGGAGCACCTCAATACATAAGGCAACTGCTAACAGCTATAAAAGAGGAAATCGACAGTAACAGTAAGAGTGGGGGATTTTAACACCTCACTTACACCAAGGGACAGATCATCTAAAATGAAAATAAATAAGGAAACAGAAGCTTTAAATGACATAACAGACCAGAGAGATTTAATTGATATTTATAGGACATTCCATCCAAAAACAGCAGATTAAACTTTCTTCTCAAGTGCGCACAGAACATTCTCCAGGATAGATCACATCCTAAGTCACAAATCAAGCCTCAGTAAATTTAAGAAAATTGAAATCGCCTTAGGACTGTGTGAGCTCACAATCACCTCCGGACATGGTCCTGCCCATCAGAGGGCCCAAGACATGTTCCCATGCTCCAGTGCACAGGCACTAAATCTGAGACTCTGAGGGCCCTCCAGCCGGAGTATCTGAGACCCAGCTCCAACCAAGAGTGGGCAGGCACCATCCCCAGAATTCCATGGGTCTGAGCTACACCCTCTACAGAGCTTGCTCTAGCCTCAGGACCAGCTTCCCCATCGAGGGTGGACACCAGCCACAAGAAAACCACAGTCCTGCAGTCTGTGGTTCTGGTCCACCCACCAGGTGGGCAGACCATGCCCCAGGACTGGCTGGGCCCTAGACCACCCACCAGCAAGCTTGCTGTAGCCTCAAGCCCAGCTTCACCCACCAGTGGGCAGACCCCAGCCATAAGAAAACCGCAGCCCCACACCTCCAGACATAGCTCACCCACTAGCAGACCAGATCCTTCCTTGGGACCACCTGGGCCCTGGTGCCAAGCACCAGCATTTCAACAGAAGGCTCAAGATACCCCAGGCCCTTCAGCCAACTGTGTCAGAAAGCAGTCCCACCCACCAATGATCCAACACAAGTTCTGGGACCCCTGGGACCTGTAACCAGACTCCAGGATGTGGTTTCATCCACAGAAGTCAAGCAACAGCCCTGGGGTTTCCTGGACACTGACTCCACCCACCAGTAATGCAGCACTAACCCTGGGTACCCCCACGGTTCTGCAGTAAGCCGCCTCCTGACACAGTCCTAACAAAGAGTAGCTAGCCACAAGCCTCTACACAAGGCAGGACCCAGCAACCAACCAGACCAGGGGCCAACCAAGCCTACCAGACCACCCACATAGTGAGCCCACCACAACAGAAAGACCCACGGAGCCCTCACAGGGGAAACCTCTAGAGCATAAAGCTCTGGTGTTGAGAGGAAAGTGCACTGCTGGGACATATAGGAGGTCTCCTGCAAAAAGCCACTTCTCCAACATTGGGAAAAAAACATAACCAACCTGTGAGATACATAAAAATATAAACAGCAAATCAGGGAAAACTAGGCGACAGAGGAACATGTTCTAAAAAAAGGAACAAGATAAAACCCCAAAAGAAGAAGTTAGTGAAGTGGAGATAGGCAATCTACCCAAGAAAGAATTCAGAGTAGTGATCATGAAGATGATCAAAAACTCAGGAGAAGAATGGATGCAAAAAGAAGCCAGAAATTTTCAACAAAAATTTAGAGACTATAAAGAACAATCAATCAAAGATGAAGAATAAAATAACTGAAATGAAAAACACACTAGAAGAAAGCAACCGTAGACTAAATGATATAGAGGAATGAAGCAGTGAGCTGGAAGACAGAGTAGTGGAAATCACTGATGCTGAAGAGAAAAAAGAAGGAAAAGAAATGAGGACAGCTTAATAGACTTCTGGGACAACAACAAGTGCACTAATAATTGCATTATAGGGGACCGAGAAGAAGGAGAGAGAGAAAAAGGGGCTGTGAACATAATTGAAGACATAATATGTGATAAGTTCCCTAACCTGGGATAGGAAAGAGACACCCAAGTTTGGGAAGCACAGAATGTCCCATACAGGATTACCCACAGAGGAAAGCATGAAGACACATTGTAATAAAAATGGCAAAAATTAAAGTGAGAATGTTAAAAGTAGCAAGAGAAAAGCAGCACAAGTGAACTCCCATTTGGCTAACAGCACAAGTGAACTCCCATTTGGCTAATGACTTTTCAGCATAAAGCTGCAGGCCAGCAGGGAGTGGCAGGATATATTCGAAGGGATGAAAGGGATTAAAAAAAAACGTACAACCAAGAATACTCTAAACAGCAAGGTTCTTTTTCAGATCCGATGGAGAGATCACAAGCTTCACAAACAAGCAGAAGCTGAAAGAGTTCAGAACCAACAAACCACCTTTATAAGAAATGTTAAAGGAAATTCTCTAAGCAAAAAACATGAAAATTATAAGAGGAAAAAAGCTGATTGGTAAAGGGGAACATATAGTAAAGGTAGGAAATCATCCATGCACAAATCTAGTAGGAATGTTAAAAGAGAAATGTAGTAAAATCATCTATAGATAATAAGCAGTTAAGGGTCGCACAAAACAGTTATGTATAAAATATGGTATGAAGGCAGTAATCATGAGGGGTGGGTAGTATAAATGCAGGTTGTGAAAATGCACTGAAATGAAGAGATCAGCAACATAAAATAATTATATATGTATATGGATATATATATATGTATATATATATAGGTATATATAAGACTGATGGTAACCACAAACTAAAAACGTGTAATAGAGACACACATGGACACAAAAGTAAAAGGACTCCAAACATAACACTAAAGATATCCATCAAATCACAAGTGAAGAGAACAAAAAGAAAAAAGGAACAAGAAAGACCTAAAAAACAACCCTAAAACAATTAACAAAATGGCAATAAGAATATACATATCGATAATTATATTAAATGTAAATGGACTAAATGCTCCAAGCAAAAGACACAGAGTGGCTGAACGGATACAAAAACAATATCTGTATAAAATGTTGCCTACAAGAGACATGTTTCAGATCTAAAGACCAAACTGAAAGTAGAGAGATGGAAAAATGTAGTCCATACAAATGGATAACAAAAGAGGGCCAGGGTAGTAATACTTATATTAGACAAATTAGACTTTAAAATAAGGACTGTTAAAAAGAGACAAAGAAGGACATTACATAATGATCAAGGGGCCAATCCAAGAAGATATAACAATTGTAAATATATATCCACCCAAAATAGGAGCAACTAAATACATAAAGCAAGTATTAACTGACATAGAAGGAGAAATTGACAGTAACACAATAATAGTAGGGAAATTTAAAACCCCATTTATATCAATGGACAGGTCATTCAGCCAAAATCAATAAGGAAACACTGGCCTTAAATGACATATTATATCAGATGGATTTTATGTGTGTGTGTGTGTATATATATATATATATATAAAAAACATTCCATCAAAAAGTAACCAAATACACTTCCTTCTGAAGTGCACATGGAACTTTCTCCAGGAGAGATCACATGCTAGGCCTCAAAACAATCCACAGTAAACTTAAGAAAACTGAAATCATATAAAGTATCATTTACAAACACAATGCTATCAGACTACAAATCAAATATAAGAAAAAAACCTGCAAACACACAAATATGGAGGCAAAGCAATATGCTACTAGACAAACAATGCATAACTGAAGATATCAAAGAGGAAATAAGAAAATACCTAGAGACAAATGAAAATGAAAACACAACAATCCAAAATCTACGGACACAGCCAAAGCGGTTCTAAAAGTTTACAGTGATACAAGCTTACCATAGGAAACAAGAAAAATCTCAATGAACAATGCAACCACACACACAAAGGACTTAGAAAAAGAAGAACACAGCTCAAAGTTAGTAAAAAAAAAAAAAAAAAAAATCGGCGGCTTTTTGGATCACTCAATAAAGGGCTCAGAGTAGCATGCCCAAATGACATATACGGTACTTCAAAATCCAAATCACCATTGGGTGATATGCCACTTTCTTAGTGGCCAGATGCAGCAAATTTCCTTCACCTTGCAGGAGATCATTTGACATGCCCCAAGCCGTTGCATCTTTAGAAATTTCGCCGAGGTGACAGTCCTCTGAATTTTTATGAGTTTCATTCCCCACCCTTTCACATGCAAGTCTCTTACCAACTTGTCTAGATAATTGCTACTTTCTGCTTACCAGAACATAATATGCTCAATGTAATAGACCAACCCAATGACCTGTACGGCTCCTTTAACCCTGTCCTGTCTGAGCGAAGAACAGACGCCCTCCGGCGACCTAAACGCAGAGGTGGGGACAAATCCAAAGCTGAGCCCTTGGGAGCTGTGCGAACAAAGAAGAGAAAGGGAAATCCCTCCCAGCAGCCTCAGGAGCAGCGGATTAAAGCTCCACAATCAACTTGATGTACCCTGCATCTGTGGAATACATGAATAGACAACGAATCATCCCAAATCGAGGAAGTGGACTTTGAGAGCAAGATTTAAGATTTTTTCCCCTTTTCCTCTTTTTGTGAATGTGTATGTGTATGCTTCTGTGTCAGATTTTGTCTATATAGCTTGGCTTCCACCATTTGTTCCAGGGTTCTATCCGTCCGTTTTTGTTTTTTAAATTTTTTTCTTAATGATTATTTTTTATTTTAATTATCTTATTTTACTTTATCTTTTCTTTCTTTCTATAATAACTATTATATTTTATCTTACTTTATTTTATTTTACTTTATCTTCTTTCTTTTCTGCCTTCCTTCCCTCCTTCCTCCCTTCCTTCCTCCCTCCCTCGCTCCCTCCATCCTTTCTTTCTTTCTTTCTCTCGTTCTTTCTTTCTACTTCTACTAATTCTTTCTTTCTAATTTTTCTCCCTTTTATTCTGAGCCGTGTGGATGAAATGCTCTTGGTGCTCCAGCCAGGAGTCAGTGCTGTGCCTCTGAGGTTGGAGAGCCAACTTCAGGACACTGGTCCACAAGAGACCTCCCAGCTCTGCACAATATCAAATAGCGAAAATCTCCCAGAGATCTCCATCTCAACACCAGCACCCAGCTTCACTCAACGAACAGCAAGCTACAGTGCTGGACATCCTATGCCAAACAACTAGCAAGACAGGAACACAACCCCACCCATTAGCAGAGAGGCTGCCTAAAATCATAATAAGTCCACAGACACCCCAAAACACACCACCAAACGTGGTCCTGCCCACTAGAAAGACAAGATCCAGCCTCATCCACCAGAACACAGGCACTAGTCCCCTCCACCAGGAAGCCCACACAACCTACTGAACCAAACTTAGCCACTGGGGACAGACACCAAAAACAACGGGAACTACAAACCTGCAGCCTGCAAAAAGAAGATCCCTAACACAGTAAGATAAGCAAAATGAGAAGAAAGAAAAACACAGCAGGAATGTACAGTGGAGAAAGGACACCCTCTTCAATAAGTGGTGGTGGGAAAACTGGACAGGTATATGTAAAAATACGAGATTAGATCACTCCCTAACAGAACACTCTATGACATAATTCACAGCAAGATCCTTTTTGACCCACCTCCTAGAGAAATGGAAATAAAAACAAAAATAAACAAATGGGACCTAATGAAACTTAAA
>NW_020173040.1:3194444-3200509 GCF_003031525.2 Neophocaena asiaeorientalis asiaeorientalis
AAAAAAAAAAAAAAGATAAAAAAAAAAGATGTAAAAAAATCATAAAGATGAGAGCAGAAATAAATAGACTAAAAATCAATAGAAAAGATCAATGAAACTAAGAGCTTGTTCTTTGAAAAGATAAACAAAATTGATTAAACTTTAGCTGGATTCATTAAGAAAAAAGAGGGCCCACATCAATAAAATCAGATATGAAAAAGAAGTAACAACTGACACCACAGAAATACCAGTGAGCATAAAGTGCCTACTATGACCAACTCTATGCCAATAAAATTGACAACCTAGAAGAAATGGACAAATTTCTAGAAATGTGCAATCTCCCAAGACTGAATGAAGAAGAAATAGAAAATATAATCAGATGAATTACCAGTAATGACATTGAATCAGTTACAAAGAAAAACAAAACTTCCAGGTTATGCCTGCCCTCTTCCAGCCAGTCCTCTCCATGGGCCTTGAAGCCTGCTCCTCCATCTTCTCCCTTGGTACCCACAACACACTTCCACCTTCAGTGCCAGTGCTAGGATCTACAATGGATAGGCTGGAGACAAGATGGTGGAGTAGAAGTACTTGAGCTCACCTCTGCTAATGAAAACACCAAAATCACAACTAACTGCTAAACAATCATTGATAAAAAAAAGACTATAACCTACCAAAAAAGATATTCTACATCCAAAGACAAAGAAACCACAATGAGATGGTAGGAGGGGTGCATTCATGAGATAATCAAATGCCATACTGGCCAGATGGGCAATCCACAAAATGGAAAATAATAATAGTCGCAGAGGTTCTCCCACAGGACTGAGAGTTCTCAGCCCCACACTAGGCTCTCCAGCCTGGTGATCTGGCCTCGGGAAGAGAAGCCCCCAAAGCATTTGGCTTTGAGGGCCAACAGGTCATGACTGCAGGAACTCCACAGGCCTGGGGCAAACAGAGACTCCACTCTTGGACGGCACACACAAGGTCTCATGCACACTGGGACCCAGGGCAAAAGCAGTGACTTCATAGGATCCTGGGCCAGAACTACTTGCTGGTCTTGGAGGGTGGCCTGGGGAGGTGGGGGCTAGCTGTGGCTCACTGTGGAGACAAGGACACTAGTGGTGGAGGTACCAGGGAGTACTCATCGGTGTGAGCTCTCCTGGAGGTCACCATTTTGACACCAAGACATGGACCCACCCAACAGCCTGCAAGCTCCAGTGCTGGGAGGCCTCAGGCCAAAAAACCAACAAGGCAGGGGCATAGCCCCACTCATCAGCAAACAGGCTGCTTAAAGTCATCCTGAGCCTACAGCCACTTCTAAACACACAACTTGACATGGTCCTGCCCACCAGAGGGACAAGACCCAGCTCCACCCACCAGTGGGCAGGTACCAGTCGCTCCTTCCAGGAAGCCTGCACAAGCCCCTGGACCAACCTCACCCACTAGGGGGCAGACAACAGAAGCAAGAGGAACTACAGTCTGGCGGCCTGTGGAACGGAGACCACAAACAAAGTTAGACAAAATGAGACAGAAGAGGAATATGTTCCAGATGAAGGAACAAGATAAAACCCCAGAAGAACTGAGTGAAGTGGAGATAGGTAATCTGTCCCAAAGAATTCAGAGTAATGATAGTAAAGATGATCAAAGATCTCGTAAAAAGAATGGAGGCACAGACCAAGAAGGTAAAAGAAATGTTTAAAAAAGAGCAAGAAGATATTAAGAACAAACAAAGTTGAACCATACATTAACTGAAATGAAAAACACACTGGAAGGAATCAATAGTAGAAAAAATGAGGCAGAAGAACGGATGACTGAGCTGGAAGACAGAATGTTGGAAATCACTGCAGCAGAACAGAATAAAGAAAAAAGAATGAAAAGAAGTGAGGACAGTTTAAGAGACTTTTGGGACAACATTAAATGCACCAACATTTGCATTTTAGGGTCCCAGAGGAGAAGAGAGAGAACGGGCCTGAGAAAATATTGGAAGAGATAATAGCTGAAAACTTCCCTAACATGGGAAAGGAAACAGTCACACAAGTCCAGGAAGTGCAGAGAGTCCCATACAGGATAAACCCAAGGAGGAACATGCCAAGACATGTATTAACCAAGCTGAAAATATCTGAAGACGAAGAGAAAATATTAAAAGCAACAAGGGAAAAAGCAACAAATAACATACAAAGGAATTCCCATAATGTTATCAGCTGATTATTCAGCAGAAACTACAGGCCAGAAGGGAGTGGCATGATATATTTCAAGTGATTAAAGGGAAAATCCTACAACCAAGAATACTCTACCCATCAAGGCTCTTATTCAGATTTGATGGAGAAATCAAAGCTTTACAGACAAGTAAAAGCTAAGAGAATTTAGCACCACCAAACCAGCTTTACAACAAATGCTTAAAGGAACTCCTCTAGGTGGAAAAGGCCGAAACTAGAAAACTACAAAATGGGATAGCTCTCTGGTAAAGGCAAACATACAGTAATTGTAGGAAATCATGCACACATAAATATGATATCAAAACCAACAAATGTGACAAGAGGAGAGTACAAATGCAGGATACTGGCAATATGTTTGAAATTAAAAGGCCAGAAACTTAAAACAATCTTTTCCATATATAGACTGCTATATCAAAACCTCATGGTAACTGCAAACTGAAAATCGACAATAGATACACAAAAAAGAAAAAGGAATCCAAACGCAACACTAAAGTTAGTCATCAGTTCACAAAAGAAGAGAATAAAAGAGGAAGGGAAGAAAAAAAAAATCAAGAAAAACAAATCCAAAACAATTAACAAAATGACAATAAGAACATACATAGTGATAATTACCTTAAATGTAAATGGATTAAATGCTCCAACCGAAAGACATAGACTGGCTGAATGGATACAAAAACAAGACCCATATATATGCTGTCTAGAAGAGACCCACTTCAGATCTAGGGCCACATACAGACTGAAAGGGAGGGGATGGAAAAAGGTATTCCAGGCAAATGGAAATCAAAAAAAGCTGGCATAGCAATACTCATTTAAGACAAAATAGAAATTAAAGACTGTTACCAGACACAAAGAAGGACACTGCATAATGATCAAGGGATCAACCCAAGAAGAAGATATAACAATTGTAAATATATATGCATCCAACATAGGAGCATCTCAATATATAAGACAAATACTAACAGACATAAAAGGAGAAATTGACAGTAACATGATAATAGTGGGGGATTTTAACACCCCACTTACACCAATGGACAGATCATCCAGACAGAAAATAAACAAGGAAAACAATTAAGACCAGATAGACTTAATTGATATTTATAGGACATTCCACCTGAAAGCAGCAGAATACACTTTCTTTTCAAGTACATGAGGAACATTCTCCAGGAAAGATCACATGTTGGGCCACAAAGTGACCTCGATAAATTTAAGAAAATTGAAATCTTATCAAGCATCTTTTCCAACCACAACGTTATGAAATTAGAAATCAATTACAAAGAAAAAAAACTTCAAAAAACACAAACACATGAGGCTAAACAATATACTACCAACAAACCAATGGATCACTGAAGAAATCAGAGGGGAAATCAAAAAATACCTAGAGACACATGAAAACGAAAACAAAACGATCCAAAGCCTATGGGACGAATTCGGTAAAGTTGGAGAATACAGAATTAATACACAGATATCTGTTGCATTTCTATACACTAACAACAGAAGGTTGGAAAGAGAAATTAAGGAAAAAATCCCTTTTACCATTGCATCAAAAAAAAAATACCTAGCAATAAACTTACCTAAGGAGGCAAAAGACCTGTATTCTGAAAACTATAAGATGCTGAGGAAAGAAATGGAAGATTACACAAACAGATGGAAAGATACCATGTTCTTGGATTGGAAGAAAAACTCCTAGAAGAAAACATAGGGAGAATATTCTTTGACATAAATCACAGCAATATCTTTTTCAATTCACCTCCTAGAGTAAAGAAAATAAAAATAAACAAATTTGACCTAATTAAACTTAAAAGCTTCTGCACAGCAAAGGAAAACATAAGTAACACAAAAAGACAACACACAGAATGGGAGAAAATATTTGCAAATGATGCGACTGACAAGGGATTAATCTCCAAAATATACAATCAGCTCATCCACCTCAATATGAAAAACAAAAACCCAATCAATAAATGGGCAGGAGATATAAATAGACATTTCTCCCAAGAAGACATACAGATGGCCAAAAAGGTCATGAAAAGATGCTCAACATTGCTAATTAGAGAAATGCAAATCAAAAGTACAATGAGATAGCACCTCACACTGGTCAGAATGGCTATCATCAAAAACTCTACAAACAATAAATGCTAGAGAGTGTGTGGAGAAAAAGGAACCCTCCTATACTGCTGGTGGGAATGTTAGTTGGTGCAGCTACTATGGAGAACAGTATAGAGGTTCCTTAAAAAACTAAAAATAGAGCTACCATATGATCCAGAAATCCCATTCCTGGGCATATATCCAGAGAAAACTGTAATTTGAAAAGATACCTGCACCCCAATGTCCACTGAAGCACTATTACAACAGTCAAGACATGGAAGCAACCTAAGTGTCCACCAACAGATGAATGAATAAAGAAGATGTGGAATATATATATACAATGGAATATTACTCAGCCATAAAAAAGAATGAAACCATACCATTTGCAGCAACACAGATGGACCTAGAAATTGTCATACTAAGTGAAGTATGTCAGACAGAGAAAGACAAATACCATATGATATCACTTGTATGTGGAATCTAATGATATGAATGAACTTATTTACAAAACAGAAACAGATTCACAGACTTCAAAAACAAACTTATGGTTACCAAAGGAGAAAGGTCGGGGAGAGGGATAAATTAGGAGGTTGGGATTAACATTTGCACACTACTATATATAAAATAGATAATCAACAAGGACCTACTGTATAGCACAGGGAACTCTATGCAATATTCTGTAATAATCTATATGGGAAAAGAATCTAAAAAAGAATAGATATATGTATATATAAATCTGAAGCACTTTGATGTACACCTGAAACTAAGACAACATTGTAAATCAACTATACTCCAATGTAAAATAAAAATTAAAAAATAAAAAACTTCCAAAGTCCAGGAGCAGAGGGCTTCACAAGTGAATTCTACCAAACATTTAGAGAAGAGTTAACACCTATTTCTCTCGAACTATTCCAAAAAATTGCAGAGGAAATTGCAGGGTCAGGAATTATAGCGTTGGAGGAAATGGGTGCAGGATCATGAGGAAACCAAGGACATGTGAATACTGATGCCTGGAACATTTGAGGGCACTGGACATACAGGACATGAGAAATGGGCTGAAGTCATTGGAATGAGGGCAGGATAAAGGGCAAGGGAGGAGGAAGATATGAAGGATAAAAGGTTTGGGAGCAATAGAAGGGGGAGTTGGGTTGGGCTGAGAGCTCTGGAATCCAGGGGATAGAGGTTTCATGGGAATGGAGGTCTAAAATGCACAAGATGGACATGGGAGAGCAACAAAGATGCCTAGAAGGGGAAGAATTAGTTCTGGAGATAAAGGTCACAGAGGAATAGAGAAAGATGGAGTAGAGGGGTGGAGGTGGAGTGATGGTAGTTGCAGTGGGTAGACTGAAGGTCACTCATTTTTTCTCCTATTCATTAATTCCATGATTTGCATTCAAATCATAACTTAATTGTGAATAGTTTCTAATTTGAGACCTTGAGGTAATAACCTTATTTACGTAAAATACTCGTGCTGATCCCTTCAACTGAATACACAGTAAAGGATTAGAGAAAAAAAAATATTAAACAATGATACAATATTTCTTCTCTCCTTTAGGGACACCAGGTGCAAAGTGTCACCACAGAGGGCTCACAGATTGAAATGGATTCTGCCTAGTACATGAATGGTCATGGAAGTGGATTTTACCCTGGAAGTTGCAGATAAGAACCTATGCCTCATGAAACCCTGATTTTTGACCTTGGAAGACCCTAAACAGAAAGCCCAGCAAAAACAACTGGATTTCTAACTTATGAACTGTAGAATGTTTTTTTTTTTTTTTTTTTTTTTTTTTT
>NW_020173040.1:3200577-3245502 GCF_003031525.2 Neophocaena asiaeorientalis asiaeorientalis
CGAACCCACGTCCTCTGCATCGGCAGGCGGACTCCCAACCACTGCGCCACCAGGGAAGCCCTGTAGAATGTTTTTTAAACTGCTAAATGTGTGGTCATATGTTATGGCAGTGATAGGAAAGTACTATGCATAGGAATGAATTTAATTATAAAATAATAAACATTATAAAATATTGTAAAATATTTAAACAATAAAAGTCAAGTAACAGTGCCCATTAATTAACCATTCCCAAAGGCAATACAAGTTTTATCTCCAGATATAACATCATCAGTTCCAAGTATATCCTCCTTGATATGCATTTCCATGTGTAACTGAAATTATATTTGAATCTGTATAATATGCATCCACACATAGTCAAACACTAAAATATTATGTACATGGTTGAATATTTACATACATATCGTCAAATCAAACTTTCTATCAGATTACGTTCCTTAACCAATGACATATGAAGGTGATATCGTCGCACCAGTAGAAATGGGTCTCCTGCATTCCCAAACACATGACATCATATTCCATGGTAATTATGAATAAAATGAACTTATTGAAACACTCCCTGGTTATGCATTTGCATAGTTGCATATGTTTTTCTCTTGTGATCACAGAATGTGGATCTTTGATTTGTATACATGTGGCTTATCTTGGGTGGTTCTGGGACATGAAATTTTTGCACCAACGTGACTGTGCATTTCTACACTATGTGGAGCATTGCTAAATTACTGTGCGAATGATTGAAAAGTATAATATCCCATTGTAACACTGCGTTTCCAGTGTTAAAGTAATTAAACAAGGAGGCCATCAGGCTGAGGTGACTTTCATGCTTTGGTAGCCTATTCAAGCAAACAAAACTTAATCGAGAGTCAAGGCACTTTAATCTGAGAAAATAAATTAAGAACAACCAATCACACACATCCAACTAGGCTTTCCAAACACAAGGTGACTGGTAAAGATACAATCAAATATCATCCTTGCTTTGATGTGGTGTCTTCTCTGGAAAAACCTCTCCCCTAGCTTTTGCAGATAAAGTGCTCCTAACCACCTTTGATTTGAGGCTACTGGACCTGAATAGAAGGATGCTCAAATTAACTCTTAAAAATGTGAATGTGCATCGTTTTATCTTTAACACCACATAGAGCCACACCTCCTTTTGCGCTTTTTCCTCATCTAGTCCCTGAACACCTCACCCAGGTGCAGCGTGGCTTGAGGACTCAGTGTGATGTCTTTGCCCACTTCTCCCTGACCCCACTCTCTCACGCCAGCAACACACCAGCACCGCTATGCCCTCACCGGATCAGACTCCACCCTTGATAATAACAACACCACAATGCCCGCACCGAGTCTTCCACCTCATGCTGAGCAGTGTACAGAGGACTTGTGGCACACACCAGCCCCTCCCAGGGCCAGAACCTCCACTCACAGTCTCCTCCCTTCACCAGGGCGGGGCTCCAGCTCACCAGTCTTGAATCCCATTTCAACGAGCCCCACACCCTAGAGTTCACAGTTCAGGCAAGCTGGAAGCTGGTACCACAATCTGTAGCACAGACCAGTTCTCCCTCTGACCCATGTTGTTACCCCTAGGGTTTTTGACAACCTTTCGTTTTTTTGCCTTTTCTTTAGCCCAAACCTTCACACAGGAGATGGAGATGTACCTCTGTGACAGCAAGAGACATAAACCTGGGCTTCTCAAAATAATTTCCATTGAAGCAGAGCTTCCCAACCCACATTTTAAAGCCTACCTTACTCCTTCACCTTTGGACATCATACCTGTGCTATCTGCTTCATTCATTCCCACATACCTGGGTGTATGACTGTTGTCTCCTTTTCTTCACATCCCGGGGTTCTTTTCCCTGTTCAAAAAAGTGGCCAGGTTCCCCTTCGAGATAGCAAGACCTTTTTTATTAGAAAAAGGAACATGACTCATCCTGGGAATTCTACAATTTTCAATCCAATACTGTGTTCAACAGAGAAGAGAGGACATTGTAAGTTATAGAAAGTTACTTCACCAAATACTACTTCCTGACGGCCCCTTTAAGACACTTAGGAAGTATATCTAAACTGCAGATGCTCAAATCTACCTCCAAATACTACTCTATTCAAAATAAGGCATATAGGGCTTCCCTGGTGGCGCAGTAGTTGAGAGTCCGCCTGCCGATGCAGGGGACACAGGTTCGTGCCCCGGTCCGGGAAGATCCCATATGCCGCGGAGCGGCTGGGCCCGTGAGCCATGGACGCTGAGCCTGCGCGTCCGGAGCCTGTGCTCCACAACGGGAGAGGCCGCAACAGTGAGAGGCCCGCGTACCGCAAAAAAAAAAACGGAATTTACAGAACATTTACTAACAAAAGGCTGAACAAAGGTGAGAACCATTCCCAAGCAATCTACAAGTAAAGGGAAATGAACTAGACAGGGGGAGTTTTCAGATTAAATGCAATGGTTTATGCACATCTCTCAGTAAATCCCTCCAAGACCCTATTAATGATAATTGGAAAATCGTTAGCTTCTCAGTCGAGGAATACGGCAGACAGGCCCTGAGCCAAGTGAACAAAATTAGCATCAACTATAATGGGACAAATTGATAGCAGCTGCCCCATGCACGCAGGACTCATCATTGCTATGATAGTTTTGCAAATAAGCAAACAAACAAAAAAAATTAATCCAATTATGAGAACAGGGTGAAGCACATTTAAAGCCACATATAACTCTGATATCCTGTATTCTTGTGTATTTTAAATAAGTAAGTCTTTCCTTGAGGCAACTGACAGCTCTGGGGTTTTTTGTTTTTGTTTTTTTTCAGAACTTTGAGTTACCCTGGACCACATATCAATCTGCATTATTGGTGCATTTTCATAATCCTAGTCTACATATACGGATGCTGGATCCAGGCAGAACCTAAATATTACACATTCTCCTTCCTCACTGATATCTCAGGACCCAACCCCATATTCAGTGGGAATCTTGTGTATCAACACATCCCCCAAGCTGATTTGACAAAAAGAGACCATTTTCAACATTTACAAGTCAGCAATTCACGTTAGGCATTCTTTATGCTGTAAAGGGAGTTTGGATGGAGAAAACAGAAAGAAGTCTCTGGGATATAAGAGAGGAATATCCGGAAGAGTTACCCATGGCTGTCATTAGGAAAGACAGAAAAGTATCGAAGATAAATTTGTTAGGACTACCAGAGCTACAGAAGTAAATGTTTGCAAGTTCTAAATACTTGGTATTTCAGCAAGAAAAGGTGACACAGCCGCTGACCCGGGTCACAATACTTACTTGAGAACCTGCCGTTGCTTTTCCTCTTCCCCCTCCATTTTGAGGTTTCTTTCTCAGGCGATACTGTGGAGAGAAATCACACCTGTACCTCTTTGAAGGCATCAGCACAGCCCCTTCACATGCTACGCCCCCAGTCAGAGGCGGAAGGACCTTGAAAGGCAGAAAAGGTCACGTGACAGATTCAGAAAAAAATGAGCTCCTCCAGGGAAACCAAAACGTGTTTTCTCCTGCCCTGTTTTCACAGGCCCTCCTGTCCCACAGTCAACAACTAATTCTACTATAGCAATGGCGCACGTGGGTTGCAAGGACCTGACGTGCCCACACAGATTCTATTACCTTTCCTTGAACCAAACGCTGGACTCAACTCTCACACCACAAATACGCCTGACAGCCACCTTGATTAACCCTGGTTTCACCCTGTAATTGCCTGGAGCACCTAATCAAAACAAAGTTATTTGTAATCTATATAAATTATGTTCACCTGAAACTATGTTGCACACCTGAATCAAACACAATATTTTATTTTATTTTATTTATTTAATTTTTGCAGTACGCGGGCCTCTCACTGTCGTGGCCTCTCCTGTTGCGGAGCACAGGCTCCGGATGCGCAGGCTCAGTGGCCATGGCTCACGGGCCCAGCCGCTCCGCGGCATGTGGGATCTTCCCAGACCGGGGCACGAACCCGTGTCCCCTGCATCGGCAGGCAGACTTTCAACCAACTCTACTTCATTTAGAAAACCACCCCCACCCAGAATCTGTGAGGAAGGTCACAGGTGATAGTACTTATTAAAACTCACCATGTCATCTTTATTGTAAGCCTAGAGTGATAAGCACTTATGTAAATCTTGCCTCTCAAACTTTCCTATGATACAAAGCTTTCCAGCACCCATTGAAGAAATTGTGATTCTGCAGGTTTGAAGTGCGGCCCATGGATTGCATCTTTATCAGGTTTCTTCCTTGCACTGATGCTACTCTCTGAGACCCATTTTTAGTGTCCTCACACTAGAGAAAGCAGGCACACCACACCTCAGCCCCTTGTACCAACCAGCTTATCTCAACACGACTACTGTTGGTTCCACTAACGACCACCATCACCATCTTGAAGGATCACAAGTTTTGCTGGCACTTTAAAGTCTACACAAGGCCGATAAAGGCTGTAACATCTGAGTAAGTCTCTATTTGGAAAACGACAACATGTATATAGTCATTAGTGCAACGATTATTGAGCATCTACTATGTTTACAAGTAGATTATGGTGCCCTGTTTTGGGGACCTCACAGGTATTATTGGAGTTAACCTTCATAATACCCTGGGATTTGGGCACTAGGAGTCTCATAATAACCATGACGATGCAGATACTGGGATTCACATTTCTGTCTCTTCTTCTGTTTCCCTATCATTGATTTTTTAAAGTATTTGCATACAACAGAAGATCTCTATAGATGGCTGGAGAAATACAAAAAGGAAGCGTATCTTAGAAGTTCAGAGAGTTTTCATTGTGTCCTGTTTACTTTTTTTTCTGATAGGGTAGATAAAGTTTTACGTATAGTTTTATGTTTATAAGTAAAAGCCAATCACTTTTCCTAACTGGATTTTTTTATACCCCCATCAGCAATACAGGGTAATTTTAATTTATTTGTTTTATTTTTGGCTGTGTTGGGTCTTTGTTTCTGTGCTAGGGCTTTCTCTAGTTGCAGGGAGCAGGGGCCACTCTTCATCGCGGTGCGCGGGCCTCTCACTATCGCGGCCTCTCGTGTTGCGCAGTACAAGCTCCAGACGCGCAGGCTCAGTAGCCATGGCTCACGGGCCTAGTTGCTCCGCGGCATGTGGGATCTTCCCAGACCAGGGCTCGAACCCGTGTACCCTGCATTGACAGGCAGATTCTCAACCACTGCGCCACTAGGGAAGCCCCTCTACAGAGTAATTTTAGTTCCTCTTTGTTCTCACTAAAATTTGACGTTACCAGGTTTCTTTTTTTGCTGTACGCGGGCCTCTCACTGTTGTGGCCTCTCCCGTTGCGGAGCACAGGCTCCGGACGCGCAGGCCCAGCGGCCATGGCTCACGGGCCCAGCCGCTCCGCGGCATGTGGGATCTTCGCTGACCGGGGCTCGAACCTGTGTCCCCCGCATCAGCAGGCGGACTCTCAACCACTGCGCCACCAGGGAAGCCCTGTTTTTGTTTTTTTTTAATTAATTAATTAATTAATTAAATTTAGGCATCTAGAAATTTGAGGTGGCATCTCACTATTGTTCCCCTGGTGACTAGCATAATTACATAAAGAAAATGTGATATATTGTTCAGCCTTAAAAAAAGAACATCCTTCCATTTGGGACAACATGAATGAACCTGAAGGACATGATGCTAAGTGGAATAAGGCAACACAGAAAGGAAAATACTGTATTACCTCAATAATATGTGGAAACTACTGAAGTGCAACTCATAAAACAGAGCAGAAACTTGATTGTCAGGAACTTGCTGTGGGGATACAGGGGATGTTGGTCACATGGTATAAAAATTTGGTTAGGCAGGGTGAATGAATTGTAGTGATCTAAGTACGGCCTGGTGAAACAGTTATGGGGTATATTATACTTTTGCTAAGAGTGTATTCGAAGTGTTCTCGGAAAAAAATGCAAATAAGTGAGATGACAGGTTAATTAGTTTGAATGTGGAAATCATTTCACAACATACATGTTTATTTACATTTTTGAACTTGAGAAAATACTGGATCTGCAGGAATGGAAAGCAGGGTACTGGATGGGATGGCTCTTGAAATGCAGGATTTAATGAGAAATAAAGACTCCAAAACATACAGGTCTTTGCTCTCACATATCTGCTTTTGGGTTTCATCAAAATGTGAGCATCTGCCACTGAAGTATGGGAGGAACAGCCAACCAAACTCTGCTCTCCTGTAACCTGTGCAGCGAGGGGAGGACCCGGGGTGAGGATAGACCCGGATGCAGCCTCCCGAGGGGGCAGATCTGGGCGGGGTTGAGGAAGAAGCTGGCTCCCTGCACTGCTCTCACCGGCTCTCCGGGGCATTCCCTCACTGTCCTTCCCTAAGCCTGACCAACAGAAACTTAACCTCCAGAGTCACACTACTTGAACCCATTTAGTCACTTCCCTGCCTATTTTATATAGTGAAATAAAAGCAATTTAACATAAACACAATTTTCTGGGACAATTATACTAGAAACTATTTTATTCTTAAGTTCAAAGACATACAAATCATTGTCATCATCATCAATATCATCATAACCTCTCCTGAAAGTTGATGGTCCTTCAAGGGGTGACATCAGAACTCACAACAGAGAAAGGTAATTGGCCCAAATGAAGCCAAAGTCCCCTACACACCACTCCTTTTTGCACTGGCCACACAATCCTGAATTCAAACATTTAACCATCTGTAATATCCTTTGTGTCAGGCTCTGTGAAAGAGTGCAAGTAACATCAGCCATTCACAAATATCTTCTCCTGTGTTCCCTGTGCTACAGAACATGTATTTCCTTAGAGTGGCCACTTGATAGAATTCTGACCAATGATACGGGGCGAGAAGGGCAGGGGAGGATGCTGTTCCCCAAATCAAAAAGGAGTGGCTTCAAATCAAAACCCCTATGTCCTATCAGATTCACACAGCCTCCTTCTTGTTGCATGGAACATGGTTTGATGCTTGACAGTGTGGCAACCATACATATTGGGGTTATGAGAGAACAAAAACATGCACAACGCTGCATGTAAACCATGTCAGAGAGAAGAAGTGAAAAAAAAGTCCCTTTTGTTTTCCCAGCCATTGAACATCTACCTATTCCCTGTGTACACAGCACCAAATATACATCTTCTTTTCTATACATATGCATTAGTCTGTTCTTGGTATAACTGAAAACAAACTACCAGTTACAGAAAAACACAGATTCTTGTATTTCATTTATACCAATGTTAAACATGAGCATAACCTGATACCAACTCCATTGTATCAATTACCACAACTGAAAATTGTCCTTCCGCTCCAATCAAGATGCGTTAAAAGAAAAAATGGACTGTGAAAACCTTGAGAACTTCTAGCTTAAAAACTAAATAAACTGTTTGAAAAAGAAATGCTCACTGCCTCTTATGGTGAACTTCTCACCCAACTAAGTGACGCTTGGTACAGAACCCAGAACTCATCATAAGACCATCACTCTGTTGAGAGGAAGTGAGAAGGGTCCCTGACATCTGCAGGTCAGCTTCCCTGGAAGGTCACTCATTTAAAGGAGATATAATTTATGTTGCAGGTATATACCTGGCACCTAGGTTTCTGTAAAACCACAGCACATGCCGTGCTGACCTGCCTATCACAGTGTCCAGAATCCTTCCTCATCTCCACATCTAGTCTTCCACAGGACATTTTAAAGCTATGTTAACAAAGTTTTTCACTCCACACCCCTCTCCATCCAACTGTCACTGATCTGAGCCTGGGAAAATGTAATAATCTCTGTCTACTAACAGCATCCAGTCCTCAGTACTTCCCAGGAAATAGTTTAAATAATGAGGACAGTATCTGATTTCCTGGATTCTCAGGAACCCAGCACATTTGGCAAGTCTCCATCTCTGTCATTTGCACATCAGAATACACCACCACCAGTTGCCTAGGACCTTGGAGTATTAAAGAGAGCCTCCTTGTGCTTGCATCCCTACATTTTGAAAGAACTCCCCATATGTACTTTCAGCAAGTCTTATGTGTCTATTTTTTATTTCCTAATTTTTATTTTATATTGGAGTATAATTGATTAACAATGTGTTAGTTTTGGGTATACAGCAAAGTGATTCAGTTATAACATATACATGTATGTATTCTTTTTCAGATTCTTTTCCCGTTTAGGTTGTTACAGAGTACTGAGCAGAGCTCAGTCTTCACACGTCTCCTAGAGCTAACTTTCTGAGTCCTGGAAGCTTCCAGATCCAGGTCCAGGACCAGGTCTTCCTGGTCCACTGAAGCTGCTCCACTCTTACCACAATTAAGTGATCGCAACGTTGCACTTGAATCTTATAAGTGACCTCAAATTCATCACTTAAGCTTCTCATTGCTTTAGAAAAAATTGAAAGTACACATCAGAAACTACCAGGCCCTGCATGGATGACTCGGGGTGAGGAAAGCAGTGAGAACTCTGTGTCCATAATGAAGGCAAGGAAGGACAATGACTGGGACTCATGGTTAGCAAGGATGACAATGAGGTTAAATTTTTTAAAATCCTGGAAATAATCAGGAAACGAAACAAGTAGATTTTTCTCCTAAACTCTGAGGGTCAGTTGTGCAACAAGAGAACAGCTCTCCTCTCTCCACAGGCAGGATTCATGCAGTTGTTTCTTTTGCACATTTTCTGTCTCACTCAAATTAGAATATTTTTCTAATTTTACAATATCTATTAAACACCCATCACCGTCACCTCACGCACATGCCTAAACAATCCCATGACTCATGAAGTCTCCAGGTTTTCACCTGATCTAACTGTCACACTAAAATGAATAACTTTGATAATGTTACTTATATGAAGTGGAAGAAACAATAACTGAAGAAATGTCATTTTAGTGTTCCTCTCCAGTTAAGAAGTAATAATGTATTAATTAAACAAAATCAACTTAATATGCTCACTGGGGAGTTTTTCTCATCTTTAAATTAATTTCTGAACACCATTAATTTTAATGAAAACCATCCTTAAAATGCCTCAGCATATCATGAAAGCAATTGTTTATGAATTTTTGAAAATAAAATCATAAACTAGATTTTTCATGATAAACAGGCAAGTAAACAAGATGGTTTGAGAGCATCTCAATCATGACTCGTGACATATGGAAATAAATGAATTCAATGTAAAGTAGACAAAATAGATTTATATTACATATCTGTGTCAAGTTTGTAATTCATCCACAATTTTGAAATTACCAGTTATGATCCATTATTTCTAAATTCTTTCTGATGCTATGCGTACACACACACTCTTCCTTCTTAGTTTTCTTACTCCTAAATACATCTCCATATATTTACATATTGCATTCCCTGTATATCAAAATCATGAAAAAGTTTGTGTTCCATCTGCTGAGTAAAGAAACGTGTGCAAAGAAAAATATAGTGTCAAAATTTTAAAATATTGGCTCAGAATTTCAGAGTATGGATTTTCATTATACTTGTGACTTTCCTAAATTAACATTAAAAAAAATAAAGCTCTCAGTAATGCACGGTGAATCCGGGTTTAATAAAAGACCAGAAGGGAAACTGAAGCAAATGAGTTTATTACTCACAGGTCCTGTAATAATTAATAGCAAACCTTGAAGGCTCACTCATGGAGGCCAAGGCAAGATGCAGGCAGAGAGCGTCACAGTAGTTGGGCTCATGCCTTTATTATGACAATGGGTGAAATTCTTTCGGTTTCCAGGGTTAAGTGTGTATTGTTGTATTAAAACCAATTGAGCAGGATTTTCATAAGCTCTGAGGGTCTTACTGAAGGGATACTTGAGAGGAGGGAAGAGGGTTTCTGGAAGACTGCTGATCACAAGGGCTGCTGGGGAAGACACAGCAAGAACTTGCATTTGCGTGTGAGTTTGTATCCTGCTTTCTAGTGCACGTGCTCATAGGAATGGCTGGTGTCAGTTCAAGGCACCTGGAGGCTGCCTGGCTACACAAAATTGCTGAGGAAGCAGTATTAGGCAGTAGCTTCGGCAGCTCTCAACAATCCTCCTGTATTATCCTTATTATAACCACCACAGTGTGCCAGTAGTTACAAAAAGGAGGAAAAATACAATATAGAAATTATGAAAAATACAATCTCAAATTATTTGAGCTTTAAGGCCAATAGGAAAGGGATTACTACAGGTGTCACCCCAGTCTGTTCTCAGATAGTTTTTTGTTACCTAAAATAATGCTCAAATAACGTGGAAGTTGATTTTCATTCATTACACATCAAGTTTAACATACTAAAAACCATTCAGTTTTGTTAGTTAACATACAAGTTCACATAGAGCCTAAATAAACCTTTAACAATCCACCTATGATTCTCTAACAAAATACAGATTACAGATATTCAGAAGCATTTTTCTTCTGGTAGAATGATCTGAGAATTATGATTTGGATGGTTTACAAAAGGGAGGCTAATTATTTAGTAAACATGGATGTACATGAATTTTATAATCTCTAATACAAGGTTTACCTATGCTTTTCTGGATATGGATGAAGATGTGTTTATTTCAAACATGCCAACTAGGGCTTCCCTGGTGGCGCAGGTGTTGAGAGTCCGCCTGCCGATGCAGGGGACACGGGTTCATGCCCCGGTCCGGGAAGATCCCACATGCTGCAGTCATGCAGCCATGACCGCTGAGCCTGCGCGTCCAGAGCCTGTGCTCCGCAACGGGAGAGGCCACAACAGTGAGAAGCCCACGTACCGCAAAAAAACCCCCAAAAACCAAAAAAAAAAAAATGCCAACTAATATTCATGACTTCTAGCTATTTTTTTTTTTTTGGATTTTTTTTTTTTTAACATCTCTATTGGGGTATGACTTCTATCTATTGATTCAGTGAATGTTTATCAGGATTTTAATGAACTGCCATCTTTTTATACCAAAAAGCAACTGGCAAAACTATTTAAAATTTAGAGTGGTCTGTCTTTAATATAAAGAATGATTCCCCGAACACTTAACTAATGGTGATCTACAGGAATGATTTAAATCAATGACAAACATCATGTCCATTTAGATTTTCATTGTACATTTTACATTACAGGGTCTTTAAACACCCATGGTAGTAAAAATAAACGATTGCCACCTAATATAGAAGGACTTCTCTTACCTCGGAGGCATCAACAATCAAAAACATGAAGGTGGAGTCAAGATGGTGGTGTGGGAAGACACCGAGTTAGCGTCTCACCACAACTGGGGCGCCTGCCGGCTGCTGGTGGGGGACCCTGTCGCCCAAGGAGATGGGAGGAACCCCCAAGTGAACCGGTAGGATGTAGGGGGACAGAGAGGGGAGAAGAAGTGGAGGCCTGACAGGATCAGCGCCCCTGAGGCTGGGAAGATCAGGAGAGGCAGGCGGGAGGGGCCCTCTGGGAGGAGCGGGAGAGGAGAAAAGGGAGATGGCCTGGCCTACTTGGCCTGGGGAACCTGCTGAGCTCCCAGGCCGGTCCCCTGCTCTCCAAAGCCCTCTCCAGGGCGTGTGGGTCCTGGGGGCATAGGAGGGAGGCCAGGGAGATCCGGAGAGGCAGATGGGAGGGACCCTCCGGGACAGGAGGAGCAGGAGAGGAGAGAAGGGCATTTGCCTGACCCACTCGAGCCCAGGAAGCCTGCTGGGCTCCCAGTTGAGATCCCCCACCCCTGAGACCAGAGGTGGGGGGCACGCCTGCGCCCCTTCTGTTCCTTGAGCCTAACCCTCACCCCTCACAGCCCCCAGAGCCTTTTCCAGCCCTGTGGATCCTAAGCATAGGCCATACCCACTGCCCAAACCTCGCCCTTGCTTAGGCCCCACCCTCCACAGCCCATTTTTCCCCATTTTTCTTTCTTTGTTTTCCTTTCCCTCCTCCTCTTTCTTACTATTGTGGAACTGTTGTACCTTGTGGATGTTGATTCATCTAAATTTTAATTTTTATATTTTTTCTAACATATCTGTCAGTTTCCTAGCCTAATTTTATTTTTTATTTTGTTATTGTTCTCTCTCTATTTTTTTGCCACCCCACGCAGCTTGTGGGATATTGGTTCACGAGCTGGGGGTTGGGCCAAAGCTCCTGTTGTGGGAGCTCTGTGTCGGAACCACTGGACTAACAGAGAACCTCAGACCCCAGGGAATATTCATCAGAGTGAGGTCTCACAGAGGTCATCATCTCAGTACCAAGGCCCAGCTCTACCCAACAGCCTACAAACTCCAGTGTTGGGAGCCTCAGGCCAAAAAACCAGTAAGACAGGAACACAATGCCACTCATAAAAAAAAAAATCAGATAGCAAAGAAATATGTTACAGGTGAAGGAGCAAGGTAAAAACCTACAAGACCAAATAAATTAAGAGGAAATAGGCAATCTACCTGAAAAAGAATTCAGAGTAATGATAGTAAAGATGATCCAGAATCTCAGAAATACAATGGAGGCATGGATTGAGAAAATGCAAGAATTTTTTAACAAAGATCTAGAACTAAAGAACAAACAAATCGAGATGAACAACACAATAACTGAAATGAAAAATACACTAGACGGAATCAATAACAGAATAACTGAGCCAGAAGAATGAAAAAGTGAGCTGGGAGACAAAATGGTGGAAATACCTGCTGAGGAGCAGAATAAAGAAAAAGGAATGAAAAGAATTGAAGACAATCTCAGAGACCTCTGGGACAAGACTAAACGCATCAACAATCAAATAATAGGGGTCCCAGAGGAAGAAGAGAAAAAGAAAGGGTCTGAGAAAATATTTGAAGAGATTATACTCGAAAACTTCCCTAACATGGGAAAGGAAATAGTCACCCAAGTCTAGGAAACACAGAGAGTCCCACATAGGATAAACCCAAGGAAAAATACAACAAGACATATATTAATAAAACAGAAATTAAATTCAAAGAAAAAATATTAAAAGCAGCAAGGGAAAAACAAAAAATAACATATAAAGGAACCCCCATAAGGTTATCAGCTGATTTTTCAGTAGTAACTCTGCAGGCCAGAAGGGAGTGGCAGGATATATTAAAAGCAA
Organism: Neophocaena asiaeorientalis asiaeorientalis; assembly: GCF_003031525.2. Taxonomy (NCBI): domain Eukaryota; kingdom Metazoa; phylum Chordata; class Mammalia; order Artiodactyla; family Phocoenidae; genus Neophocaena; species Neophocaena asiaeorientalis. Next base: position 3,213,542 of record NW_020173040.1, read on the forward strand.
TGAAAGAGGAAAACCTACAAACAAGATTACTCTACCCAGCAAGGATCTCATTCAGATTTGACGGAGAAATCAAAAGCTTTTCAGACAAGCAAAAGCTAAGAAAATTCAGCACCACCAAACCAGCTTTACAACAAATGCTAAAGAAACTTCTCCAGGTGGGAAACACAAGAGAAGAAAAAGACCTACAAAAACAAACCCAAAACAATTAAGAAAATGGTAATAGGAACATACATATCGATAATAACCTTGAATGTAAATGGATTAAATGCATCAACCAAAAGACACAGACTGGCTGAATGGATACAAAAACAAGACCCATATATATGCTTTCTACAAGAGACCCACTTCAGACCTAGGGGCACATACAGACTGAAGGTGAGGGGATGGAAAAAGATATTCCATGCAAATGGAAATCAAAAGAAAGCTGGAGTAGCAATATTTGTATCCAGTAAAATAGACTTTAAAATAAAGATTATTACAAGAGACAGAGGACACTACATAATGATCAAAGGGTCAATCCAAGAAGAAGATTTAACAATTATAAATGTTTATGCACCCAACATAGGAGCACCTCAATACATAAGGCAAATGCTAACCATGAAAGGAAAAATCGACAGTAACACAAAAATAGTAGGGGACTTTAACATGCCACTTACATCAATGGACAGATCATCCAAACAGAAAATAAATAAGGAAACACAAGCTTTAAGTGACACAATAGACCAGATAGATTTAATTGATATTTATAGAATATTCCACCCAAAAGTGGTAGAATACACTTTCTTCTCAAGTGCTCACAGAACATTCTCCAGGATAGATCACATCTTGGGTCACAAATCAAGCTGTGGAAAATTTAAGAAAATTGAAATTGTATCAAGCATCATTTCTGAACACAATGCTATGAGATTGGAAATCAATTACAGGAAAAAAACTGTAAAAAAACACAAATACATGGAGGCTAAACAGTGCGCTACTAAATAACGCCGAGATCACTGAAGAAATCAAAGAAGAAATTAAAAAAAACATAGAAACAAATGACAATGAAAACATAACGACCCCAAACCTATGGGACACAGCAAAAGCAGTTGTAAGAGGGAAGTTTATAGCAATTCAGTCTCACCTCAAGAAACAAGAAAAATCTCAAATAAACAATCTAACCCTACACTTAAAATAACTAGAGAAAGAAGAACAAAGAAAACCCAAAGAAGTCAGTAAAAGAAAAGAAATCATAAAGAACAGAGCAGAAATAAATGAAATAGAAATGAAGAAAACAATAGTAAAGATCAATAAAACTAAAAGATGGTTCTTTGAGAAGATAAACAAAATTGATAAACCCTTAGCCAGACTCATCAAGAAAAAAAGGGAGAGGACTCAAATCAATACAATTAGAAATGAAAAAGGAGAAATCACAACTGACACCGCAGATATACAAAGGATTATGAGACTACTACAAAAAACTATATCCAGTAAAATGGACAACCACAAGGAAGTGGACAAATTCTTCAAAAGTGCTATTTTCCAAGACTGAAACAGAAGAATTAGGAAATGTAAACAGACCTATCACAAGCAATGAAATTGAAACTGTAATTAAAAATCTTCCAGACTTCCCTGGTGGTGCAGTGGTTAAGAATCTGCCTGCCAATGCAGGGGACACAGGTTCAAGCCCTGGTCTGGGAAGATCCCACATGCCACAGAACAACTAAGCCTGGGCACTGAGCCCACACTCTAGAGCCCGTGAGCCACAAATACCGAGCCTGTGCACCACAACTACTGAAGCCTGCACACCTAGAGCCCGTGCTTCACAATAAGAGAAGCCACTGCAATGAGAAGCCCGTGCACTGCAATGAAGAGTAGCCCCCACTCACTGCAACTAGAGAAAGCCCGCACAGAGCAACAAAGACCCAATGCAGCCAAAAATAAAATAAATTTATAAAAAAGAAAAAAATCTTCCAACAAACAACAGTCCAGGACCAGAGAGTTTCACAGGAGAATTCCATCAAACATTTAGAGAAGAGCTAACACCTATCCTTCTCAAACTCTTCCAAAAATTGCATAGGGAGAAACACTCCCAAATTCATTCTACGAAGCCACCATCACCCTGATACCAAAACCAGAAAAAGATATCACAAAAAAAGAAAATTATAGACCAATATCACTGATGAACATAGATGCAAAATTCCTGAACAGAATACGAGCAAATAGAATCCAACAACACATTAAAGGATCATAAACCATGATCAAGTGGGATTCATCCCAGGTATGGAAGGATTCTTCAATATATGCAAATCAATCAATGTGATACACCACATTAACAAATTAAGGAATAAAAACCATATGATCCTCTCAATAGATGCAGAAAAAGCTTTTGACAAAATTCAACACCCATTTATGATAAAACCTCTCCAGAAAATGGGCACAGAGGGAAACAACCTCAACATAATAAAGGCCATATACGACAAAAACACAGCAGGTATCATACTCAATGGTGAAAAACTGAAAGCATTTCCACTTAGGTCAGGAAGAAGACAAGGATGTCCACCCTCACCACTCTTATTCAACATAGTTTTGGAAGTCCTAGCCACAGCAATCAGAGAAGAAAAAAAAAAATAAAGGGAATACAAATTTGAAAAGAAGAAGTAAAACTGTCACTGTTGGCAGATGACATAATACTATACATAGAAAATCCTAAAGATGCCACCTGAAAACTACTGGAACTAATCAGTGAATTTGGTAAGGTTTCAGGATACAAAATTAATGCACAGAAATCTCTGGCATTCCTATACGTCAATAACAAAAAATCAGAAGGAGAAAGTAAGGAAACAATCCCATTTACCATCACAATAAAAAGAATAAAATACCTAGGGATAAACCTGACTAAGGAGGTGAGAGACCTGTACTTAGAAACCTATAAAACACTGATGAAAGAAATCAAAGATGACATAAACAGTTGGAGAAATATACCATGTTCTTGGATTGGAAGAATCAATATTGTGAAAATGACTATACTACCCAAAGCAATCTACAGATTCAATGCAAGCCCTATCAAACTACCAATGGCATTTTTCACAGAATTAGAACAAAAAAATTTTACAATTCGTATGGAAACATAAAAGACCCCGAATAGCCAAAGCAATCTTGAGAAAGGCAAAAGGAGTTGGAGGAATCAGGCTCCTTGACTACAAACTATACCACAAAGCTACAGTAATCAAGATAATATGGTACTGGTACAAAAACAGAAATATAGATCAATGGTACAGGATAGAATGCCCACAGATAAACCCACACACATATGGCCACCTAATTTATGACAAGGGAGGCGAGAACATACAACAGAGAAAGGACAGCTTCTTCAATAAATGGTCCTGGGAAAACGGGACAGCTACACGTAAAAGAATGAAATTAGAACACCACCTAACACCATACACAAAAATAAACTCCAAATGGATTAAAGACCTAAATGTAAGACCAGACACTATAAAACTCTTAGAGGAAAACATAGGAAAAACACTGACATAAACCACAGCAAGATCTTTTTTTTGACCCACCTCCTAGAGTAACAGAAATAAAAACAAAAATAAACAAATGGGACTTAATTAAACTTAAAAGCTTTTGCACAGCAAAGGAAACCATAAACAAGACAAAAAGACAACCCTCCGAATGGGAGAAAATATTTGCAAATGAAACAACAGACAAAGGATTAATCTCCAAAATATACAAACAGCTCATGGAGCTCAATACCAAAAAAACAAACAATCCAATTTTAAAATGGGCAGAAGGGCTTCCTTGGTGGCGCAGTGGTTGAGAGTCCACCTGCCGATGCGGGGGACATGGGTTCGTGCCCCGGTCCGGGAGGATCCCACGTGCCGCGGAGCGGCTGGGCCCGTGAGCCATGGCCTCTGAGCCTGCGCATTCGGAGCCTGTGCTCCACAACGGGAGAGGCCACAACAGTGAGAGGCCCACGTACCGCAAAAAAAAAAAAAAGGGCAGAAGACCTAAATAGACATTTCACCAAGGAAGACATACAGATGGTCAAGAGGCACATGATAAGATGCTCAACATCACTAATTATTAGAGAAATGCAAATCAAAACTACAATGAAGTATCACCTCACACCAGTCCAGATGGCTATTATCAAAAAACCTAGAAACAGAGCTTCCCTGGTGGCGCAGTGGTTGAGAGTCCGCCTGCTGATGCAAGGGACACGGGTTCATGCCCTGGTCCGGGAAGATCCCACATGCCACAGAGGGGCTCGGCCTGTGAGCCATGGCCGCTGAGCCTGCACGTCCGGAGCCTGTGCTCTGCAACGGGAGAGGTCACAACAGTGCGAGGCCCACGTACTGCAAAAAACAAACAAACAAACAAAAAACTAGAAACAGCAAATGCTGGAAAGGTGCAGTGAAAAGGGAACCCTCCTGTACTGTTGGTGGGAATGTAAATTGATACAACCACTATGGAGAACAGTACGGAGGTTCCTTAAAAAACTAAAAATAGAACTACCATATGATCCAGCAATCCCACTACTGGGCATATACCCTGAGAAAACCATAATTCAAAAAGAATCATGTACGACAACGTTCATTGCAGCACTGTTTACAATAGCCAGGACACAGAACAAACCTAAATGTCCACTGACAGATGAATGGATAAATAAGTTATGGCACATATGTACAATGGAATATTACTCAGCCATAAAAAGAAACGAAATTGAGTTATTTGTATTAAGTTGGATGGACCCGGAGTCTGCTATACAGGGTGAAGTAAGTCAGAAAGAGGAAAACAAATACTGTATTCTAACACATATGTATGGAATCTAAAAAAAAAAAGGGGGGCTTCCCTCCTGGTGGCGCAGTGGTTGAGCGTCCGCCTGCCGATGCAGGGGACACAGGTTCATGTCCCGGTCCGGGAAGATCCCACATGCTGCGGAGCGGCTGGGCCCGTAAGCAATGTCCGCTGAGCCTGCGCGTCCAGAGCCTGTGCTCCGCAACGGGAGAGGCCACAACAGTGAGAGGCCCGCATACTGCAAAAAAAAAAAAAAAGGTACTGATGAACCTAGTTGCAGGGCAGGAATAGAGATGTAGACATAGAGAATGGACTTGAGGACACGGGGTGAAAGGGGTAAGCTGGGGCGAAGTAAGAGTAGCGTCGACATATATACACTACCGAACGTAATAGTTAGCTAGTGAGAAGCAGCAGCATAGCACAGGGAGATCAGCTTGGTGCTTTGTGATGACCTAGAGGGATGGGATAGGTAGGATGGGAGAGAAGCTCAGGAGGGGGGGGATATGGGGACATATGTATGCATATGGCTGGTTCACTTTGGTGTAAAACAGAAACTAACACAGCATTGTGAAGCAACTGTACTCCAATAAAGATGTATTTTAAAAAAATGAGTGTACATTCACACTAGAAAGAAAAGTATAACATAGTCATTTGAGAGTTGAATTGTATTAATTTTTGTTTTCAAATAATCTCAAGTAGTGCTGATATAAATAAAGGTATTGATAATGATTTACTTGTCCAAACAACCATCCCCTTTATCCTGTAATCAATACCAACAAATAAATTCTATAAGTGTTTTGTCTTTAGATTATTTTCTACAATATTCTGATTTAGAGTAATGCCAGAAAAGCGGTATTGATTGAATGCTTCTACTATGTATTCTGGCATTGAATTAGTATTTATTTTTGATTACTTAATTTTTTTTGTCATTCAAATTTCTTTCCATTATGAACTCTCAGGTGTTTTCTAAAGTATGTATTTAAGACAAACATCTTTCATCACTTATTACATTTGCAGGGTTTCTCTCTACCATGGACTCTGATGTCGAGCAAGGTGACAACTCTGGTTAAAGGCTTTGTCCCATTCTCCACATTTGTACGATTTTCCCTAGTACCTATTTTCTGATGTCTAGAAAGTTTCGAGAGCCAGTTAAAGGCTTTGTTATATTGGCTACATTTGGGAGGTTTCTCTCCAGTATGAGATCTCTGATGCTGAGTAAGACATGAACGCTGATTAAAGGTCTGCCGCATTTTTTACATTTGTATGGTTTTTCCTTAGTGTGAAATCTGTGATGCTGAGTAAACTGTGCATGCCTTTTAAAGGCTTTGCTACATTCTGTACATTTGTAAGGCTTTTCTGCTGCATCTGATGCTGCTTAAGATTTGCGCCCTGGGTAAATGCTTTGCCACAATCTTTACAGTCCTGTTTCTCCCCAGTATAAATTCTCTGATGTTCAGAAAGTTTTGAATGCCTTTTAAAAGCCTTGCCACATTCTGTGCATTTGTAAGGTTTCTCTCCAGTATAAGATCTCTGATGCTGCTTAAGATTTGAGCCCTGGGTAAAGCCTTCGCCATGTTCTTTACATTTGTATGATTTCTCCCCAGGATGAATTATCTGATGTTGACTAAGGTTTGAACACAATTTACAGTCTTTACCACATTCTTTCCATTTGTAAGATTCCCCTTCAGTATGGATTTTCTTATGTCTTCTTAGATTTAATGACCGCTTAAAGCCCTTCCCACATTTATTGCACTTGTAATGCTCCTCTCTATTCTCTGATGTTGAGTAAGTTTTGAAGACTGGTTAAAAACTTTACCGTATTCACTACATCTGTAAGCCTTGTCTCCAATATGAACACTCTTATACACAGTAAGATTTCAACTTTGATAAAAGACATTTCTACATTTATTACTTTTAAGATGGTTCTCTGAAAGTTGAATTCTGACGTCTCATAAGATTTGAGTCTTGGTCAAAGTTTTTCCAAGTTTCAATGCATGGATAACTTCTTGCACCATTATAAACACTCCTGTGATTGTTGAAAATAGAACTCTTGCTTAAGGCCTTACTCATTTTATTACCCAAGGAGAGTTGTTTCATATTACCTACACTATGATACCTATTGAACAATGCTGGCTGAATAATGACTCTCCCATTACTATCAGCATTACAGGTTTTGGAACATGGAGAAAATATTTCTTGGTTAAGGAATTAAGAACACTTGCAAAAGGATCTCTCAAATGGGTCACATTGGGATGTTTTTCTTCATTTTAAAATCTCTTGTCTTTATCTATTTTATATGTAGGAGTGTGTACCTTTTAATCAAGCGCTGTAAAATATTGGACACTGAATGTAAGTGAAAATGCACTAAATTTGAGGAGATGAGAACAAAATAATAAATTGATTTTTGTCTTGAAAAAAAATTTGCATGGGGCCCAGGGAATAAATGGAAATAATGTAAAATAAATAAATAAAATAAAATCTCTTGTCTTCAGACAAGTTTAAATGAATGTTTAATCCAAGCCTATATTCATAATTGCCTGAATGAGTATTTGCAGTATAGACTAGATGACTTTACAGGTTTTCCAAATTTCCATTCAGAGAATGTGTATGTTAAAAAAAATGATATGGGTCTTTGCTTACAAAAACATAATTTTCTGCCAAAGATATTGACGTAAAGTATAGTTTCTCCCATTTTCATTTATACCCTTGGTTTCCTTTGGCAGTAATGCTTTTATTATGGGAAACTGTCCCAATATGATTATGTCCATAAAAACATACTTTCAGCCCTTCACATGACCCCTTACTTTCCCAGTCTTTCATTAAGTTTAAATTTCCAAGGCAATAGCTTTCATATTTTCTGACCAGCATGGTTTGGAATAAATTCTCTATGCCTGGCTTTTTTGGCCTCAAACCCTGGATATCATGAGAAGATATAGCTGAAAGATACCAAATAATAAATTATCCCACTTAGTAATTTCGGTGAAGATACATACAATTTTATGTATAATTGATAAGCCCTTAGCTAGATTAAGGATAAAACAGAAAAGACAACTAAAATCAGAAGTGAAAGCAGAGATAAAAAAATGATACTATAGAAATAAAAGAAATTAAAGGAGGCTACTATGAATAATTCCACAACAACAAATTGGACTTCTAGAAAAATGCAGCCTACTTAGAATTTAGCAGGAAGGAACTTAAAAAATCACAACAAACCTACAACTATTAAGTAGACAAAATACTAATTTTAAAGAATTCCCAACAAAGAAAATCTATGAACCAGATGAATTAACTGGATAATTCCAGCAACATTTCAACAAAAATGAGCACCAATTCTCAACAAATATTTCCAAAGTGTGAAGAGGAAATTATCACACTTTCTATGAGGCCAACATTACCCAATATCAAAGACAAACAAAGATACTACAACTTTAAAAAGAAAAGAAAAAAACTACAAGCCAATAACTGTGCTGAATACTGACACAAAAGTCTTCAATAAAATACTAGAAAAATGAATCCAGAAGCACGTTTAAGGATGGTACACCAGTAAAATTCAGGATTATTTGTAGAATTCAAAAGTATTTCAACAAATGGATATTTAAAAAATATATTAAGAGCACATACAAAGAATTAAGGTCACACTACATATCAAATGATGCAGATAAACAGACAATTCAGAATTTTTCATGTTAAAAACACTAAAAATAGGAATTAATGAAAACTATCAGAATGTAATAAAAATCATACAAAAAGGCCACAGTTATCAGTATACTCAATAGTAGAAGACAAAGCTTTTTCTCTATATTTCAGAAAATGGTAAGAATTCATACTCTCATCACTTGGATTCAACACAGTACTGGATTGCCTAATCAAAATGATCATGCAAAGAAAAAAAGGTATCCAAACCAGAAAGGAAAGAGTAAAATACTTCTGTTTACAGATGACAAAATTTTACATAGAAAACCTTAAAGCATCTATGTTAAAAAGCAAATAAACATAGACATCATAAACAAATTTAGCAAAATTCAAAATTAAACAAAAATTAGTTGTGTTTCTATACAGTAACAAAAAATAATCCAAGAAAGATATTAAGAGTATATTTTCATTTACACTAGCTTAAAATAGAATAATATATTAGGAGCTAGTGTAATGAAGGAAATGGAGACTTGTATGGTGAAAATTATAAATATTTCTGGAAATAACTCGAGAAGATGTAAATAAACAGACACGCATTCCATGCTCTTGGATAGGAATACTTATATCATTAACTGTCAATACTATTCAAGGGATCTATAGAATCAGAACATTCTCTTTCAAAATTCCAATGACAGGGCTTCCCTGGTGGTGCAGTAGTTGAGAGTCTGCCTGCCAATGCAGGGGACACGGGTTCGTGCCCTGGTCCGGGAGGATCCCATATGCCATGGAGTGGCTGGGCCCGTGATCCATGGCCGCTGAGCCTGCGTGTCCGGAGCCTGTGCTCCACAACGGGACAGGCCACAACAGTCAGAGGCCCGTGTACTGAAAAAAAAAATTCCAATGACAATTTACGCAAAAATAGAAAAGTTCCTTCTAAAATGTATGTGGAATATCATAAAATACTGAATAACCTGGTAAAGAAAGTAGAAAGTTGGAGGCATGACATGTCCTGATTTTAAAATATACTACAAAGCAACAGTTGTCAAAAAAAAGGGTAGTACAAACCCTCAGACAGAAACAAAATAATGGATCAACATAGAGAGCACAGATAGAAGCTCTCATATTTATGGTCAAATCATCATCAACCAGGGTGCCTATCACAAGCAAATGGAAATGGATAGTCTCATACAGAAATGGAGCTGGAAAAATTGGATGTTTACATGTGACAGACTGATGTTGGACCCTTAACTAATACCACATACAAATGTTAACTCAAAAAGGATTGAAGATTGAAATATGAACATATAACTATAAATCTCCTAGAAGAAAACATAGGGGAAAAGCTTTATGCCATTTGATTTGGCAGTGATTTTTTGGATATGAAATTAAAGCTCAAGCAACAAAAGCAGTGGAATTGAAATGGCTTACATCACATGAAAAAACTCGTACACATTAGAGGAAACAATCAATGGGGTGAAAAGGCAACCTGTGGAAGAATAGAAAATTCTGCAAAGCAAATATCTGATAAGGAAACAAAGTGAAGAATACATAAATAACTCCTAGAACACAACAACTTCAAAAAACAAGTACCATAATGTATGGGCTGAGAATTAAACAGACATTAATTCAAATAAGATATGCAAATAAAAACAGAAATGTGAAAGATGCTCAAAATAAGTTATTATTAGAGAAATAAAAAACCCACAATGAGGTATCACCTCATAGTGATTAGGATGACCACTACACATATATTTTATATATTATATTCTATCTTTATTCTATCTATATTATATTATGTATCTATATTGTATCTATGATATATTTATATGGCAAATGTTGGCAAGGATATGGAGAAATTAGGATCCTTATTTACTGTTCAAGGAAACATAAAAATGTATATAACAAGCATAAAAAACAATATGGAGTTTTCTCAAAATACTAAACATAAAATTATGATATGATCCAGTTCTCCCACTTCTGGGTATGTATATAAAGAACTTCAAAGGAGGATCTGTTAGAGACATTTTCACACTCAGCTACACTGGAGCATTACTCACAAAATCAGTAACAGAGGAAACAGCCCAATATTCATGCATAAAAGAATGGTTAAAGAAAATGTAGCATATACATACAGTGTATTATTATTCAAGTTTGAAAAAGAAACAGATCTTGTCACATGATACAACATGAATAAATCTTGAAAACATTATGTTGTGATACGTAATAGTCACAAAGGGACAGAAAGTATAGTATTTCCCTTATGTGAGCAACTTAATGTAGTTAACCTCATTTTAAAAAGTGGAATGTTAGTTGACAGAGGCTTGGAGTAGAGGCAAATGGGGAAGTGTTTGTTTAACGAGTATTCAGTCAATTTTTCAAGATGAAACTATCCAGAGATGGATGGCACAATCACGTGAATATAATTAATGCACTGAACTGTACAGTTAAAAATGGTGAAGATGATACATATTGTGATATGTTTCTCATAATTAAAAATTAAATACCCAAAATAGAAGTGTAAAAAACTTTAAAAAATACTTTTAATTCAAAAATTTCTCATAAAAATAATAAATTAATTAAAAAATAGATGAGAGATTAAGATTATTTCCATAACTACTCATCAAGTCAGAATAAAACAAACACTGATCATTAACCAAAAAGACAAATAATATTGATAAATCAGGTACACAGTAGGGGTAATAATAAACAATCATATATTTTATTGGCAATAGACATATGGAAAAGTCAGATTTGAATTCAACACCACATTGTCTTAAGTGTACTGAGTTGAAAATTATCATTTACAGTCATGAAATATAGGTTAAAAAAAAGTGAAATTAACTAATTTGGGGGAAACAGATCATAAAAAAGAAAGCATGGAAATAAAAACAAAAATAAACAAAAGGGACCTAATCTAACTAATAAGCTTTTGCACAGCAAGGGAAACCATAAACAAAACGAAAAGACAACCTAAGGAGTGGGAGAACATATTTGCAAATGATAAGACCGACAAGGGCTTAACTTCCAAAATATACAAACAGCTTATACAACTCAACAACAGAAAAGCAACCCAATCAGAAAATGGGCAGAAGACCTAAATAAACGTTTTTCCAAAGAAGAAATACAGATGGCCAAAAGGCACATGAAAAGATGCTCCCCATCACTAATTATTAGAGAAATGCAAATCAAAACTACAGTGAGGTACCACCTCACACTAACGAATCAGAATGGCCATCATTAAAAAGTCTACAAATAACAAATGCTGGAGAGGGTGTGGAAAAGAAGGAACCCTCCTATACTGTTGGTGAGGATGTAAGTTGGTACAGTCACTATGGAGAACAGTATGGAGGCTCCTTAAAAAAAACTAAAAATAGAGCTACCATATAACCCTGTAATCCCACTCGTGGGCATATATCCAGACAAAACTATAATCCAAAAGACACTGATACATGTACCCCTATGGTCATAACAGCACTATTTACAATAGCCAAGACATGCAAACAACTTAAATGTCCATTGACAGATGAATGGATAAAGAGATGTGGTACATATATAGAATGGAATATTACTCAGTCATAAAAATAATGAAATAATGCCCTTTGCAGTAACATGGATGCAACTAGAGATTACATACTAAGTGCAGTAGATCAGAAAGAGAAAGACAAATACCATGATACCACTTATATATGGAATCTAAAATATGACCCAAATAAACTTATCTATGAAACAGAAACAGATTCACAGACATAGAGAACATACTTGTGGTTGCCAAGGCAAGGGGGAGGGGCTTGGAGGAGGGGTGGATTAGAAGTTTGGGATTAGCAGATGCAAACTGTTATACATGGAATGGATAAACAACAAGGTCCTACTGTATAGGACAGGGAGCTATATTCAATACCCTATGATAAACCACATGGAAAAGAATATTAAAAATAAAAAGAATGTGTATATACATATAGCTGAATCACTTTGCTGTACACCAGAAACTAACACAACATTGTAAATCAACTATACTCCAATAAAAAAGGACGCATACTGTGTGGAATTGCTAAATAAGAATAAGAGGGCTTCCCTGGTGGTGCAGCGGTTGAGAGTCCGCCTGCCGATGCAGGGGACATGGGTTCGTGCCCCGGTCCGGGAAGATCCTACATGCCGTGGAGCGGCTGGGCCCGTGACCCATTGCCAAAGATCCCCGCACAGAGGATCGGTGCCGACCGGCACTCACCGGCCAGAGAGGCTTGTCTGCTCAACCGCAGGGGCAGCTGGGGCTGGGAGCTGAGGCTCGGGCTTCCGTTGGATCGCAGGGAGAGGACTGGCGGCGTGAACACAGCCTGAAGGGGTTAGTGCACCACGGCTAGCCGGGAAGGAGTCCGGGGAAAAGTCTGGACCTGCCGAAGAGGCAAGAGACTTTTTCTTGCGTCTTTGTTTCCTGGTGCGTGAGTGGAAGGGATTAAGAGTGCTGCTTAAAGGAGCTCCAGAGACGGGCGCGAGCCACGGCTAACAGCACGGACCCCAGAGACAGACATGAGGCGCTAAGGCTGCTGCTGCCTCCACCAAGCCTCTGTGCGAGCACAGGTCACTATCCACACCCCGCTTCCGGGGAGCCTGGGCAGCCCGCCACTGCCAGGGTCGCAGGATCCAGGGACAACTTCCCCAGGAGAACGCACGGTGCGCCTCAGGCTGGTGCAACGTCCTGCTGGCCTCTGCCGCCGCAGGCTCACCCCGCACTCCATACCCATCCCCCCCCGCAGCCTGAGTGAGCCAGAGCCCTTGAATCAGCTGCTCCTTTAACCCCGTCCTGTCTGAGTGAAGAACAGACGCCCTCAGGCGACCTACACGCAGAGGCGGGGCCAAATCCAAAGCTGAGCCCCGGGAGCTAGGGAACAAAGAAGAGAAAGGGAAATTTCTCCCAGCAGCCTCAGGAGCAGCGGATTAAATCTCCACAATCAACTTGAAGTACCCTGCACCGATGGAATACGTGAATAGACAACGAATCATCCCCAATTGAGGAGGTGGACTTTGAGAGCAAGATTTATTATTTTTTCCCCTTTTCCTCTTTTTGTGAGTGTGTATGTGTATGCTTCTGTGTGAGATTTTCTCTGTATAGCTTTGCTTTCATCATGTCCTAGGGTTCTGTGGGTCCTTTTTTTTTTTACTTTTAAAAAACTTTTTCCTTAATAATTGTTTTTTATTTTAATAACTTTATTTTATCTTAGTTCATTTTATCCTCTTTCTTTCTTTCTATTTTTTCTCCCTTTTATTTTGAGCCGTGTGGATGAAAGGCTCTTGGTGCTGTAGCCAGGAGTCAGTGCTGTGCCTCTGAGGTGGGAGAGCCAACTTCAGGACAGTGGTCCACAAGAGACCTCCCAGCTCCACGTAATATCAAAGGGCGAAAACCTCCCAGAGATCTCCATCTCAACACTAGCACCCAGCTTCACTTAACGACCAGCAAGCTACAGTGCTGGACACCCTATGCCAAACAACTAGAAAGACTGGAGCACAACCCCACGCATTAGCAGAGAGGCTGCCTAAAATCATAAGGCCACAGACGCCCCAAAACACACCAACAGACGTGGACCTGCCCACCAGAAAGACAAGATCCAGCCTCATCCACCAGAACACAGGCACTAGTCCCCTCCACCAGGAAGCCTACACAACCCACTGAACCAACTTTAGCCACTGGGGACAGACACCAAAAACAATGGGAACTATGAACCTGCAGCCTGAGAAAAGGAGACCACAAACACAGTAAGATAAGCAAAATTAGAAGACAGAAAAATACACAGCAGATAAAGGAGCAAGATAAAAACCCACCAGACCTAACAAATGAAGAGGAAATAGATACTTTATGTGAAAAAGAATTCAGAATAATGATAGTAAAGATGATCCAAAATCTTGGAAATGGAATAGAGAAAATACAAGAAACATTTAATAAGGACCTGGAAGAACTAAAGACCAAACAACCAGTGATGAACAACACAATAAATGAAATTTAAAACTCTCCAGAAGGGATCAATAGCAGAATAACTGAGGCAGAAGAATGGATAAGTGACCTGGAAGATAAAATAGTGGAAATAACTACTGCAGAGCAGAATAAAGAAAGAAGAATGAAAAGAACTGAGGACAGTCTCAGAGACCTCTGGGACAAAATTAAACGCACCAACATTTGACTTATAGGGGTCCCAGAAGAAGAAGAGAAAAAGAAAGGGACTGAGAATATATTTGAAGAGATTATAGTTGAAAACTTCCCTAATATGGGAAAGGAAATAGTTAATCAAGTCCAGGAAGCACAGAGAGTCCCATACAGGAAAAATCCAAGGAGAAACACGCCAAGACACATATTAATCAAACTGTCAAAAATTAAATACAAAGAAAACATATTAAAAGCAGCAAGGGAAAAACAACAAATAACACACAAGGGAATCCCCATAAGGTTAACAGCTGATCTTTCAGCAGAAACTCTGCAAGCCAGAAGGGACTGGCAGGACATATTTAAAGTGATGAAGGAGAAAAACCTGCAACCAAGATTACTCTACCCAGCAAGGATCTCATTCAGATTTGATGGAGAAATTAAAACCTTTACAGACAAGCAAAAGCTGAAAGAGTTCAGCACCACCAAACCAGCATTACAACAAATGCTAGAGGAACTTCTCTAGGCAAGAAACACAAGAGAAAGAACAGACCTATAATAACAAAACCAAAACAATTAAGAAAATGGGAATAGGAACATACATATTGAAAATTACCTTAAATGTAAACGGATTAAATGCTCCCACCAAAAGATTAATTGATATTTATAGGACATTCCATCCAAAAACAACAGAATACACATTTTTCTCAACTGCTCATGGAACATTCTCCATGATAGATCATAGCTTGGGTCACAAATGAAGCCTTGGTAAATCTAAGAAAATTGAAATCATACCAAGTAACTTTTCTGACCACAATGCTATCAGACTAGATATCAATTACAGGAAAAGATCTGTAAAAAAATACAAACACATGGAGGCTAAACAATACACTACTTAATAACGAAGTGATCACTGAAGAAATCAAAGAGGAAATCAAAAAATACCTAGAAATAAATGAAAATGGAGACACGACGACCCATACCTATGGGATGCAGCAAAAGTAGTTCTAGGAGGGAAGTTAACAGCAATACAATCCAACCTTAAGAAACAGGAAACATCTCGAATAAACAACCTAAAGTTGCACCTAAAGCAATTAGAGAAAGAAGAACAAAAAATCCCCAAAGTTAGCAGAAGGAAAGAAATCATAAAGATCAGATCAGAAATAAATGAAAAAGAAATGAAGGAAACGATAACAAAGATCAATAAAACTAAAATCTGGTTCTTTGACAAGATAAACAAACTTGATAAACCATTAGCCAGTCTCATCAAGAAAAAAAGGGAGAAGACTCAAATCAACAGAATTAGAAATGAAAAAGGAGAAGTAACAACTGACACTGCAGAAATACAAAAGATCATGAGAGATTACTGCAAGCAACTCTATGCCAATAAAATGGACAACCTGGAAGAAATGGACAAATTCTTAGAAATGCACAACCTGCCAAGACTGAATCAGGAAGAAACAGAAAATATGAACAGACCAATCACAAGCACTGAAATTGAAACTGTGATTAAAAATCTTCCAACAAACAAAAGCCCAGGACCAGATGCCTTCACAGGCCAATTCTATCAAACATTTAGAGAAGAGCTAACACCTACCCTTCTCAAACTCTTCCAAAATATAGCAGAGGGAGGAACACTCCCAAACTCATTCTACGAGGCCACCATCACCCTGACATCAAAACCAGACAAAGATGTTACAAAAAACACAAACTATAGGCCAGTATCACTAATGAACATAGATGCAAAAATCCTCACCAAAATACTAGCAAACAGAATCCAACAGCACATTAAAAGGGTCATACACCATGATCAAGTGGGATTTATCCCAGGAATGAAAGGATTCTTCAATATACGCAAATCAGTCAATGTGATACACCATATTGACAAATTGAAGGAGAAAAATTATATGACCATCTCAACAGATGCAGAAAAAGCTTTTGATAAAATTCAACACCCCTTTATGATAAAAACCCTCCAGAGAATAGGCATAGGGGGAACTTACCTCAACATAATAAAGGCCATATACGACAAACCCAAAGCCAACATTGTTCTCAATGGTGAAAACCTGAAACCATTTCCACTAAGATCAGGAACAAGACAAGGTTGTCCACTCTGACCACTATTATTCAACATACTTTTTGAAGTTTTAGCCGCAGCAATCAGAGAAGAAAAGGAAACAAAAGGAATCCAAATAGGAAAAGAAGAAGTAAAAAGTTACTGTTTGCAGGTGACATGATACTATATTTAGGGAATCCTAAAGATGCTACCAGAGAACTACTAGAGCTAATCAATGAATTTGGTAAAGTAGCAGGATACAAAATTAATGCACAGAAATCTCTTGCATTCCTATACACTAATGATGCAAAATCTGAAAGAGAAATTAAGGAAACACTTCCATTTACCATCGCAACAAAAAGAATAAAATACCCAGGAATAAACCTACCTAAGGAGACAAAAGACCTGTATGCAGAAAATTATAAGACACTGATGAAAGAAATTAAAGATGATACAAACAGATGGAGAGATATACCATGCTATTGGATGGGAAAAATAAACATTGTGAAAATGACTATACTCCCCAAAGGAATCTACAGATTCAATGCAATCCCTATCAAACTACCAATGGCATTTTTGAAAGAACGAGAACAAAAAATTTCACAATTTGTATGGAAGACCCCGAATAGCCAAAGCAATCTTGAGAAAGAAAAACGGAGCTGGAGGAATCAGGCTCCCAGACTTCAGACCTTACTGCAAAGCTACAGTAATCAAGACAGTATGGTACTGGCACAAAAACAGAAATATAGATCAATGGAACTGGATAGAAATCCCAGAGATATACTCACTCACATATGGTCACCTTATCTCTGATAAGGGAGGAAAGAATATACAATGGAGAAAGACAGCCTCTTCAATAAATGGTGCTGGAAAAACTGGACAGCTACATGTAAAAGAATGAAATTAGAACACTCCCTAACACCGTATACAGAAATAAACTCAAAATGGATTAAAGACCTAAATGTAAGGCCAGACACTATAAAACTCTTAGAGGAAAACATAGGCAGAACAGTCTATAACATAAATCACAGCAAGATCCTTTTTGACCCACCTCCTAGAGAAATGGAAATAAAAACAAAAATAAACAAATGGGACCTAATGCAACTTAAAAGCTTTTGCACAGCAAAGGAAACCATAAACAAGACAAAAAGACAACCATCAGAGTGGGAGAAAATGTTTGCAAACGAAGCAACTGACAGAGGATTAATCTCCAAATTTTACAAGCAACTTATGCAGCTCGATAACTAAAAAAACAAAAAAACCCAATCCAAAAATGGGCAGAAGACCTAAATAGACATTTCTCCAAAGAAGATATACAGCTTGCCAACAAACATATGAAAGGATGCTCAACATCACTAATCATTAGAGAAATGCAAATCAAAACTACAATGAGGGGGCTTCCCTGGTGGCGCAGTGGTTGAGAATCTGCCTGCCAGTGCAGGTGGATGGACCCAGAGTCTGTCATACAGAGTGAAGTAAGTCAGAAAGAGAAAAATAAATAGTGTATGCTAACACATATATATGGAATACAAAAAAAAAGATTCAGAAGAACCTAGGGCCAGGACAGGAATAGAAAAGCAGATATAGAGAATGAACTTGAGGACATGGTGAGGTGGAAGGTTAAGCTGACACGAAGTGAGTGAGTGGCATTGACAGATACACTACCAAATGTAAAATAGATAGCTAGTGGGAAGGAGCCACATAGCACAGGGAGATCAGCTCAGTGCTTGTGACCACCTAGAGGGGTGGGATAGGGAGGGTGGGAGGGAGATGCAAGAGGGAGTGGAAATGGGGATATATGTATACATATAGCTGATTCACTTTCTTATACAGCAGCAACTAACACAACAATGTGAAGCAATTATACTCCAATAAAGATGTTAAAAAGAACAAAAGAAAATGTGGTATACATACACAATGGAATATTTCTCTGCCATAAAAAAGAATGAAATAATGACATTTGCTGCAACGTGTATGGACCTAGAGATTATCATAGTATGTGAAGTAAGTCAGAAAGAGAAAGACAAATATCATATGATATCACTTATATGTGTAATCTAAAATATGGCACAAATGAACTTATCTACAAAATAGAAACCGACTCATAGACATAGAGAACAGACTTGTGGTTTCAAGGGTCAGGGGAGGGAGAGGGATGGACTGGGAGTCTGGAGTTGGTCAATACAAACTGTTACACTTAGAATGGATAAACAACAAGGTCCTACTGTATAGCACAGGGAACTACATTGAATATCCTGTGATAAACTATAATGGAATAGAATATAAAAAAATAATGTCTGTATGTGTATAACTGAGTCACTTTGCTGTACAGCAGAGATTGGCACAGCACTGTAAATCAACTATACTTCAATAAAAAATTTTTAGAAGAAGTTATATATATACTTACCATATGAAATTCCACTCCTAGGAATTTATCCAGGAGAAATAAAAATATACTTAGACACACACACAAAAAATAAAATACCCAGGAATAAATTTAACCAAGGAGGTGAAGAACCTGTACACTGAAATCTATAAGACATTGAAGAAGACACAAATACATTTCATGCTCATGGGTTGGAGGAAATATTATTCAAATGTCCTTATTACCCAAAGCAATCTACACATTCAATGCAACCCCTATAGAAATCCCAATGGCATTTTTCACAGAAATAGAGGAAACAGTACTAAAATTTGTATGGAACCACCAAAGATTCCGAAGAGCCAAATCAATCTTGAGAAAGAAAAACAAAGGTAGAGGCATCATGCTCCCTGATTTCAAATTATTACAAAGCTACAGTAATCAAAACAGTATGAAATTGGCATACAGACACATAGATCAATGGTCAGAATAGAGAGCCCAGAAATAAATCCACCCATACATGGTCAATTAATTTATGACAAGAAAAGAATATACAATTGGGAAAGGACATTCTCTGAACATCAAATGATGTTCAGAAAACTGAACAACCCCATGGTCTCAAATTTATATTGCAAATATCAATATTGTAATGGTTAATATTATGTGGCAACTATACTGGGCCCTGGGGTACCCAGATATTTGGTTAAACATTATTCTGGGTGTGTCTGTGAGGATGTTTCTCGGTGAGATTAACATTTGACTTGATAGACTGAGGAAAGCAGATTGCCCTCCCTAATGTGGGTGGGCCTCATCCACTCAGTTGAAGGCCTGAATAGAACAAAAAGGAGGAGTAAAGGAGAGTTTGCTCTCTCTGCCTGACTGTCTTTGAGCTGGGGCATCAATCTCCTCTGTTTTCAGACTCAGGGTGGAACTTATACCATCAGTTCTCCTGGGTCTCCAGCTGGCTGGAGATAGAGACTTCTCAGCCTTCAGAATCATGTGATCTTGTGAGCCAATTTCTTTCCTTCCTATCTACCTATCCATCTATCTATCTATCTATCTATCTATCTATCTATCTATCTATCTATCTTTATCTACACCACACACACACACACACACACACACACACACAAACATATCTATCTATATCTCTCCAATTCATTCTGTTTCTCTGGAGAACCCTGACTAATATAAACTCAAGAGGTATTTTATTTATTTACTCTGTTTTTCTAACCCTGTCTGCCAAAACAGCCCAGAAATAATGACCCATTCTATGGCATTGAAATACTACTTCTTAGCAAAAGAAACAAGGGCTTCAAAATAATTGATTTGAGGACTGGAGCAGGAAACATACAAGATGAGGCTGGAACATCTTGTGACACCAGACGGCAGAGAAGCTGTCGAGGACCAGGAGAGTCAGATCATAGGGACCTAGGCGCCAACTTGAAGAGGCAAAGATTGGCCCAAGATTGAGCCATTTAAGCTTTAAAAAGGATAATCATTGAAACGGATTGAAATCCATCAAATATGTTAAATCCATGAGTTAATGGTAATATTAAGACAAAAAGAATTGATCACCTTCAGATGTTAGGGCACCAAGTCTTTTATCTTGAAAACTGGGAAATCAAAGGAAAGAATCCAACATTTTCCTGTCTTTCCTATGTGAGCTATACCACTGGATAATCAGGTAGCAGCTTACAGAAAGTGAGTCTATAAAAAAGCCAGGGGACTTCCCTGGCGTTCCAGTGGTTAAGCCTCCACGCTCCCAATGCAGGGGGCCTGGGGTTGATCCCTGGTTGGGGAACTAGATCCCGCTACTGCAACTAAGACTTCACTCACAGCAACTAAGATCCCGCATGCCACAACTAAGATCCTGCATGCCGCAACTAAAGATCCCGCATGCCGCAACTAAGACCCGATGCAGCCAAATAAATAAATAATGTTAAAAAACCCCAAAACATTCTCTGCACATTTCTGGGAGTGGTTGGGGTTCACCTGCCTTTGAATTTCCCTATAAACACCACGGCGCGTGTCCCCTGTGTAGTGAGCCCAGAGTGCACAGGGCATGGCCACTGCCCGCCTTTCTTACCCAGTAGTAGGGAGGGACTGTCTCCTTCTCTGCTCCAGGACCCCCTCTACCCCACTCACCACACTCCTTTCTCTCCTCTAATTGGCTTCTTTAGAATGGACTGGATGTAATAGGGGACCAAAGCTTTTCTTTTTTTCCCCTGGGAAAATAGCTCTCTGTTACGACACCAAAAGCAATAAAAACACTCAGCTTAAATTCCACATTGAATTTCAAAATAAAATATTTGAAATGTTCTGAGTAGGTTACTCCTTTTCAATGCTTTTTGTTATTGCTAGATATAATAATTCCCTGGGTGAGAGGTACCATGACCTCAGGGATTTATGACACAATTACTCTGAAAGTAAATTGAGAATTACTTGATATAATATGTTATGAATAAGAAGGTATCTACATTGAAATTAAACTGTGTAATAGCTGATTTCTTTAAAATATATTGTGGTGCATGTCTCGTGGAAATTCTTTTTTTTTTTTTCTGGTTCACAAAGAATGTGTATTTTTAAGTTTTAAAAGATTATCAAATTGACAGAACCAAAAATTGTACCAATTTATCTTCTCACCAACAGTGTCAGAATGTGTCCCATTCACCCAATTTTCTGAAACTCTAATACTGGATGTTATCAGCCCTAAAAAATTATTTTGCCTTCTGACAGGCAAGAAGCCTATCCTGTTGCCATGACTGCATCACTTCGTTACTAACACAACTGCTTACCTCTCCATTCAGAATTAGCCAGTATTTCTTCTTTCTGTGAAATGCCCACTCACATCCTTTATCTCGTTTTCTATTAAGTTTTCTCTGGGAGTTCTTTGCATATTAAAGATAGTGATCTTTTCCCCCTATTGTAACTACAAGTATCTTCTCTCCTGTTGCTCATCTTAATTTTTGGTGAGAAATCTTGCCATATAGAAATATTTAATTTTTAGGTTGTCAATTGGGTCCTGCAGAAAAAGAAAATCAGAGTTGCACGTTAATCAGAGTTTAAGAAGGGCTTTTGTGGTCTTTTTGCTTTGTGTTTGACAGAGTTGTTTTTGTTTTTGCTTTTTTAAGCCAGCCCTGGGCAGAGAATAGCTACCACCCAGGCTCTCAGCTGAAGCCTCCCTTGTTCAGAAGTTGCCTTTGGAGTTTCTTCTCTCTGTTCTATCACCTATTCCAGTGGATCTCACACTTGACCGAGAGTCAGAATCCCCCAGAGAGCTGTGAAAACCCCAACTGCTGGGCGAACCTCCTGATTCCAGCAGATCATTCAGCTCATGCACTGGGAGCAAAGTGTGCAGTTGTGGTGCCTCCTTGCTTCTCAGTGATAAGCCCACATGGCACTTTATGAGAATGGATAATCAAAAGAAAGAACTGGCCAACAAAGATGAAAGTGCAACAAAGAAACACAAAGCGATAAAGATGGAAGTGAAATTTGAGCTGGACGTGAATGGCATTCTAGAACCAACCAGGGACTCACAGAAGACAGAGCTGACCATGGGAATGTGGACACTGCCAACAGTTCCAATTTGGACAAACCCAGAGAAAGAAAGGTGGCAGGAGCATGGAAAGGTATGAGCAGAACAACGTAGCAGCCCATGCAATACCACTGCCTTAGGAACGATGTTAACAAGGTGGGTTGCTTGGCTGTGGAATTTGTTCAAGCATCTTGCCTGACGTCAGAGTGTGTTGCCTAAAAAGTGGTGTTCACGCCGAGCATGCTCAGAGCAGAGATGTGTAACAATGGAGCACAAAATGATTCAGCTCAGCCAACCGCACTGTGCCTTCTCTCATTGGAGAGACCACTCTCAGCTTTACTCTGAGCAAGACGTAGGTCCAGTGGCCTCGTAGGTTTTAGGAAGTCTTCCCTAAGTTCTCTCCAAGAATAACAACAACAACTTATAATTGTATAGGTGCTCTGGAGGGCTTACGCTCTGTCTAAAGGGCAAGGCTGCTACTCAGCTCTGGGAAATGTAGGCCCAGGAGTTGTGAGGTCCATTAACGATTTTAAAAGAAGCCAGCAATCTCAGCTACATGAAATTTCCCAATTCGAAAAGGTTGACTCCAGCTTTCAAACAATGTATCACGGAGCAGGGCAAACAAAGCACGTCTCTGTGCTCCCTCAGGCTGCGAGACTGTCAGACGATGGTGCTGTTTTTTGTATGTAGTATTCACTGAATCCTGACAAAGCAGAGGTTATAACACAGTTACTTTCTGATTTTCACACTCAGAAACAGGCTTATAGAGCGTGAGTGACTTGCCCAAGGAAACACTGGTATTAGGTGCTGGGCCCGGTCATCCAGTGCCTAATTTCATGATCTTTCCTCCTCTACTTCTGCTTCCTGAAGTTTGCTCTATCAGCTGTAAGAACCAAATGAAAATCTCAACCACCAGGGCTCCAAAGGAGCCTGGATGGACCAGGAAAGCTCTGAGGATCTGGGAAGCACGACCTCATGGTCTGCTTTTTAGGGCATTGTCATTGTGACAATCAATTCTAATCCATTTCTGTCCTTATGTGTCTAAATGAGTGGATGGTCAACGTAGCCTTCAAGTAATGCCGCGTTACTATTGTTTCTCTTACCTAAGTTTCCTGCGTGTCCAGCAGCAGTGCCTTTGAGGGTGTCCTCCCTGACGAGTCTTGGGAAGCATGTTGCTGACTATGTTCAGGGTTGCATAATTTAATGAGTAGGTGGTTCAAAATCCACTTATGAAAAATGATGGACTTGCTAACAGCGGGTTCTGAAAGGATGAACATTCGTGTATGGAGATGGGACGGGGAGTAACTTTGCAGAGTTAAGATTTTAGTCACTTCAGCAATGGATGAATAGATCATTGAAGCCTCAAATTTTTACCATATATTCAGTAATTTTGGTTTGAAAATTTTAAAACACATATAATCTTGGTGATAAAAATATCTCTGTAATGCAGTTACAGAATACCAACTTTACTGGTGCATCCATGATGAAAAACAGTATGGACGTTTCTCAAAAAACTAAAAATAGAGCTACCATATGATCCTGCATTCCCACTCCTGGGCATATATACAGACAAAACTGTAATTCAAAAAGATACACGCACCCCTATGTTCATAGCAGTGCTATTCACAATAGCCAAGACATGGAAACGACCTAAATGTCCATGGACTAATGAATGGATAAAGAAATGTGGTATATATATATACAATGGACTGTTACTCAGCCATTAAAAAGAATGAAATAATGCCATTTGCAGCAACATGGATGTAACTAGAGATTATCCTACTAAGTGAAGTAAGTCAGAAAAAGACAAATACCATCTGATATCACTTATATTTGGAATCTAAAATATGACACAAATGAACCTATCTATGAAACAGACTCACAGACATAGAGAACTTACTGGTGTTTGCCAAGGGGGAGGGGGAGTGAGGGAGGGATGGATCGGGAGTCTGTGATTAGCAGATGCAAACTCTTATATATATAGGATGGATAAACAACAAGGTCCTACTGTATAGCACAGGGAACTATATTCAGTATCCTGTGATAAGCCATAATTTATATATATATATATAAATAAAACTGGATCACTCTGCTGTATAGCAGAAATTAACGCAACATTGTAAATCAACTATCCTTCAATAAAAAAATATAGAATACCAACTTTAAACCATGTAATAAACTGTTGAACAGTCCAAGCAAAAGTAGCTGCAAAGTGTTCCCTTCAGTAACTGGCTCAATCAATATTTGAATCAATATGGTTATTAGTTGTAAGTCACTTAAATAATGGGGGGCGGTATCTGCCCACAGGGATGATTTTAGAATAATTAACCTGCAGCACATCATTTGTTATCAGGGAATTGAAAATCAAAACAATAATGAGATACCGCTACATACAATACCTACTAGAACAGCTAAAATCCAAAGAACTGACAACACCAATTCCTAGGGAGGATGTGGAGCAACAAGAACTCGCATTCCATGCTGGGTTGGAATGCAACACCCAAATACAGCCACTTTGGAAGACAGTTTGACGGGTTATTACAAAATGAAACATAGTCTTACCATAGGATCCAGCAATCACACTCCCAGGTATCACCCAACTAATCTGAAAACTTATGTCCACACAAAAACCTGCACGCAAATGTTTAGAGCACCTTTATTCATAATAGCCAATAACTGGAAGCAGCCTAGATGTCCTTCAGTGGGAGAGTGGATGAACAGACTGTAGCACAACCAGACAATGGAGTACCTTCAGCAATTAGAAGGAGTCAAGCCACAAAAAGATATGGATGAATCTTAAAGGCATAGTGTTAAGTGAAAGAAGCTATATTCTGTATGATTCCAATTATATGACATTCCGTAAGAAGCAAAACTATACAGTTAGTGGTCGCCAGAAATTTAGGAGTCTGAGGGACGACTGAACAGGTGAAGCACAGGGGATTTTTTTTGGAGTGGTGAAACTACTCTGTATAATACTATAATGATGAAGACAAACATTGGTAAAACCCAAGAACTTTACAGCACAGAGAGTAAACCTTAATTACGCAAATTTAAAAAAAAATTTAGGAGGTTAGGGGTCCTAGGGTGAAATGCATAATGTGTCAAAAGAATCTAAATATAAAACAAATGTATGAAACAAGTTCACAGAAGAGGGTAGGGAATAAAGTGCTGACCTAAGTAACTTTGGAAATGAATGGAGTCTCTAAGACTAAAGGCACAAAGAACCATGCACAAGTGCTATACTCTAGCTAACAGAGTTGTTCCCCGTGTGGGTATGAGTGAACAATTCTGAAACCACTGTACAGGTTTCCCGGAATTAAATGATTAATGAAGTACATGGTAGAAGTTAGGTTTCTCACTGTAGGAGTGAGAGGTTACAGATAAGCAAGGGCAGTAGCTAGAGGGATCCATGTGGTAATGGATTAGAATTGGAGACCTCATGTTTATCTTAATACAGTTAGAGATGGTTACATATAGAAATACTTATAGATATGTATATGTACACAGGTTAGTATACACACACCCATTTCCTTGCTCTGTGAGCTGAGGGCCTATAAGCAGTGACTCCCCAGCAGCAATGAGCATGACTACTGTCCGGACCTTGGTTTCTAATACCATTCTTCAATAGAAGGGACCAGGGCTCCCCAGAGAATGGCTAAATCCAGGACTCAGGCTTGAAATATATGAGATGAGCTAGGAGCATCTTGTGGTCCAGAAAGTAAGGAAGTGCTCAAAAAACCCAAACACCCACCGTGATGAAGGCCTGTCCTAGGGACACAGGAGCCAACTGAAGAGCTCCCAGTGGTTCAAGTTGGAACAATCTGAGCAAGAAAATTAAGTAATATACAAACCACAAAATGAATATTCACGAGTCCACATTTATATAAGTGATTGAATAAATAAGTAAATAGCAGAGAAGATATAAATCTCTCGAGCAGAATTCCAAGTAATTTATGTAGATACCCAGCCCTTAAGGAGAGGGACATAACTTCTCACTCCTAATTGTGGGCTGTGTGTGGTGGCTTCCTTCCAAAGAGCACAGCATGGGAGAGGGAAACAGTCACTTCACAGGAAAGAAATCTGACAAACACTCCCTCAGCCAGGTCATCAAGGTCAACATCAACAGTGATGGGTCTTATTGTTAGTATGTCCCCTTGGTAAGATGTGCTGAGAATGACGCTTTACCTCTGTGGTCTTTCTCCCCAAACACATCTTGCCCCAGTCTAATCATTAAAGAAATATTAAAAAAAAAACTCACTTGAGGGAAACTCATGTAATCACCTCAATCAAGAGACTGTCCCATCACCACAAGGCTTCCTTGTGGTACCTCTTTGTAGCCACACCCACCATCATCCCCTCCCTAACCTAGTGACCATTGTTCTGTTCTCCATCTCTATATACTTTTTTATGATTTACTTTTTAAGAAGAAGATTGACATGCTCAGAGTGACCTGACCAAATATGACATGTTTGCTGCTGTGCAGAGTGGAGGGGCCTGGACAGATGGGAGAGAATCCACAGGAGAAACAGTGGTCCAAGGGTGGTCACGGTTGAGTGATCAAGCTGGAAACTTCAGGGAGGGGATGGGTTTCATGGTCATTATCTTGGAGGAGAGCTGCTTCTGGTGAAGGCAAAATCTGGGTGTGCTTCCAGGAGGGGGGCGGCTGAGATGCAGGGGAGCAGAACATGGAGGTGAGGCTTTGCAGGAGGTGAGAGGTCAAGGCTGCTGGGTGGGCTGTCATGAGGATGTTGAAGTTACTCGAGGGATGGCAGGACTTGGATGAAGAAGGCAGGAAACCCTGGAACGTACCCACCATGCAGACCAGAGCCTAGCGGGTGGATTTGGGGCTGACACAAACTTGTGAACCAGCACAGGGTGTGCAGGGAGACACAAATGGGGAGCATGTCACAGCCTAGCAGCAGCTGCCTCCCCGTTATAAGCATCTGCAAATGGACACAAGGAACAAAGTGAAGAAAAGTTTTGGAGCACCTCTGGTAAGTGACAGGTGTGGATTAGAGAGAGGGCAGGGACCCTTCTCCCACAACCTAGACTTTTAGCACTTCATGACCCTGATTTTCCTAGTTTTGCAACAGGTGAGAGCTGTATCAGAAAGATCAGATGTGGCTGGAGCAGGCCGTCACCATGCTGGGTGCAAACAGATCCAAGAGGCAGAGGGAACAAGGGTGGCATGTTGGTCTCCTAGGGTCACTGTAACGAAGTACTGCAAACCGGGTGGCTGGAAACAACAGACATTTATGCTCTCACAATTCTGGAGGCAAGAGTCCAAGGTCAAAGTGTTGGCAGGACTCTGCTCCCTATGCAACCTGTAGGGGAAGATCCTTCTTTGCCTCTTCCAGCTGCTGGTGTTTGCCAGCAGTCCTGGGCACCACTTGGCTTGTAGGTGCATCTGTGTTTCTTCTCTTGGTCTTATAAGGACACCAGTCACATTGGATCAGGGTCTACCCTAATGACCTCATCTTAACTTGACTACCTCTGCAAAGGCCCTATTTGAAAATAAGGTCACATTCACAGGTACCAGGGTTTAGGACATCAACATACCCTCTTCGGAGACACAATTCAATGCATAGCAGGTGAGATGGGCATCACTGTCCTACAGGTAATGTGGTCCAATCACTAACCAAGTAACTCACTCCTCTCTTATGGGGAGGAGCAAAGAAGTAGACAAACCTGAACCGTGCATGCCATACAGCCCTTTTGGGGGCATGAAGACAGGAGAGAAGTTCCCCTTACAAGAGTCTTCTAAAATTAAGTGAATCTTTTAAAAGAAGACTGAAAAATGAGTTAGGCATTGATTTCAAGAAAATTAATTACTTTTGAAGGAATCGACTTGCAATGGGCATCTTTTAGCAAAGACAGATTTTTCTCAACTCTTTTAGTATGTTACACCGTTTTGGAAAGATTTAAGAAAAAAAGCGATTTTTTTTTTTTTTTTGCGTTACGCGGGCCTCTCACTGTTGTGGCCTCTCCCATTGCGGAGCACAGGCTCCGGACGCGCAGGCTCAGCGGCCATGGCTCATGGGCCCAGCCGCTTCGCAGCATGTGGGATCTCCCCAGACCGGGGCACGAACCCGTGTCCCCTGCATCGGCAGGCGGACTCTCAACCACTGCGCCACCAGGGAAGCCCCAAAGCGATGTTTTTTAAGAAGAAAGAAACGAGAAGTTGTATTTAATAATGACTGACGGGAGACTGGCAAAAGATAAATGACAGTAACGTTTGAAGGTTTAATTAATGTATAAGATTAATGGAGACAGTATTCATAGCTAATTGACACAGCAGTTTGTTAAAATTCTGAGGAGAATCAAATTATAGGTCCTCTGGGGTGTTATTTGCATATTAACAATAATTTATGTTAGAGCGTTTGTAAAGCACAGTCATCCTATCAGCATGTTTATGAATATTTGGATCCCTTAAAAGCCTTTTGTGTTACATCTTTAAATATCCCATTATATCAATCATGAAAAATTTCCCTTCCTTCCTTCTTTCCTCCCCCCAAATTAATTTTTCCTGGAAGTTGTGAGGCTGTGGAAGGCTTAGCATCTTGGATCCATTCTGGAGACATTTACACGTACAGTTACTGTGCTTTGAGCTGTCTTCCTTAAAGAGCACAGGGGGACCCTCTGACCTCCAAGGACCTTTGGTTTCTCCCTTCTCCATGAATTATAATTAAACTGAGTATTTTTTTTCCGACATGGAAGCTTTCTCCTTTGTACAGGCTCATCTGGAAGGAGCATTAAGGATTTTAGGTCACTTGGATACTTAGCTGTACAGTAAATGATTCCACTGCCCTGAAACACTAATTTACCAAAGAGTAGCCTACTTTTACTAAACTACAACCATAATTTACTAAATTTTACTGAGGATGTAATTTCCTAAATGGTACCCTAGTGGCCGGGACATGCTATTACAGTTTCCAGTCCTACCAGTATTTCAAGGACACCGCCTGTTGGAAAAGTGACCTGGCTTCACAATTCTATTGATGTGCTTCATCCAAAACTCACCTGTCTGCATGGCCACACATCAGCTGCAGGCTGGATGGAAGGACACCTTGAAAGTGGTCCGAGGAGCGAAGCAGGAGGGCTGTGGCACACAGAGTTGGTCACACTGGTGGCCAGGGCTGAGGCCAGTATGCACAGCACCTTGGTGCCAAGCAGAAAATGAGAAAGGGACAAGCGCCAGGCCAGGGTGCCTGGCCTGGTGAGTGGGGGTGAATTAGACCCACTCGGTTCACCGAGCCCCCTTGACGGGGCGTCCTTTGGCAGGGTGTCCCAGCTGCCCATTCAATTTCTTGTCCGTGAGGGCAAGACAGAGCCTTGAGGCACCACGGAGAGGGACCTGGTGGGAAGGATGCTGGCCTGGAATCTGGAAGAACTACATTCTGGCCACAGTTGTGCCTGTCACTCATTGGAAGATGCCGGAGAAGTCTCTAAGCTTTCCTAGGTCTTTATACTCATCTGTAAAATGAGAATTAGAACGGCTATGTTTCTGTTCTGTTTTGTGTTCTTTTCAAAACCTGTAGAATGAACCCGTACACAGGGCACCAAGAAATAGATTGGATGACGCAGAATAGCTCCGGAAGAAGTGGGTGGGGTCAGCGGCTGGCTTCCTCTTCCTGGCCCTGAGGCAGCCGTGGCCGCTGGCCGTGAACCCCAGGCTCCTCAGGAGGGACCCGCCTGACAATCTGGGCCGGATGGCTCTGAGTCTTCACATCCCAAGGCTCTTCCTCTCGATCCTTGGCTTCCCAGTGGTCTTGCTGCGAGGGCGTCAAGCTCTTTGGGCCATTTTTTTGTGTTTGATGGGCAGAGTTATAATGAGACCCATTGTAGAGTCATAGGTACTGACAGAGAAAGAAATTCATTGAAAATGTGGAAGAGTGAGGCAGACATTCCACGGCTGAGGTTACAAGTTGCTTTTATGTTCTTCTCTTCACTGAAGCCTCAAACCCCATGAGTCACCCCCACCTTCCAGATGAGGTGATGGAGGCAGGAATGGCACGTGGCCTGGCCCTGGTCATAGGGCAGGGAGGGGTGGCCGGCTGGGCCATGTGTTTGGATTCCAAACTTACTGCTTTTTCCACTCTGCTTCACAGCTGCCTGTTTTGACAAATCTGCTGCAGATTAAGTCTGGGAGGAATAAAGGGTTGACATCCAGATCACAGATATAGAGAAGAGACTTGTGGTCACCAAGGGGGAGGGAATATGGGGGAGGGATGGAGTGGGAGTTTGGGATTAGCGGATGCAAAATACTATATATAGGATGGATAAACAGCAAGGTCCTACTGTATGGCACAGGGAACTACATTCAATATCCTGTGATAAGCCATAATGGAAAAGAATATGAAAAGAATATATATATATGTGTATAACTGAGTCACTTTGCTGTACAGCAGAAATTAACACAACATTGTAAATCAACTCTACTTCAATAAAATTAAAAAAAAAGAGTCGACATCCAAATAGCTATAAATCCGCAGCACAGCACACAGTGTATGTTAGCATCTACAAGACTGCAGAGGTGGGGCAGGGTGGCAGGGGGCGGGGGGCTGAAGGAGGTGTTCCCAGCCGTGGCTTCTTTTCGTTCTATGAAGGGTTTGCTTGTCAAGAAGCATCTGGTAGATGACACGCAGCCCCTTTTCCAGGATGAATGAAGACGCACAGAGGCACATCGCTGGAGAGCAGCACATACATCTTTGTTCAAGGATGTCAGACACAAAATGGAGTTGTTTAAAAATTCACTCTCCGATACAGGCACAAAAGTCATGGTACAGGAAGGTCATGACGAACTTGAAAGCCAAGAATGTGAGATTTTCCATCTCATGTAAATAAACATGCTTTGGGTGGGGGAGGGAAGGGAAGGGAAAACATACAGAAATCCACACACATCAAGTGTAGAGCTGGGTAAAT
This sequence comes from Neophocaena asiaeorientalis asiaeorientalis, assembly GCF_003031525.2. NCBI lineage: Eukaryota > Metazoa > Chordata > Mammalia > Artiodactyla > Phocoenidae > Neophocaena > Neophocaena asiaeorientalis. The sequence goes on from NW_020173040.1 coordinate 3,244,962, forward strand.
TATTATAAGGTGAGTGGCCTTGTAGCCACGCCCCCAGGTGAAGAAATTAACCACAAACAGCACCAGAGTTCCCCCCACCTGCCCCATCCTGATGATAACCCCTTCCTCCTCCTCCAAAGTAACCACTTTCTGACTTGTAGTCATCACTTCCTTTCACTCCTTTGTAGTTTTAACATTCAAGCATCTCTCCCTAGACACTACAGGCTAGTCTTGCCCATCAAAAAATTTTTAATGTCTTTCAAGTCTCAATCTCCAGGTTTCTCACCATCCTTCTCTTTTCCCTACAATTTATCTGTGGAGGAACCTGGACTATCTGACAGTCTGGCTTTTGCTGACTGCATTCTCATGGTACAATTCAATATGTTACTCTGCCTTCTGGGTGTCCTGCCAATTGGCAGCTGGATCCAAAGACTGGATTGGAGTCAGGCTCAATCCCTTTCACAAGATACAAATGATGTGTCCTTACATCAGGAGGACCATCATGTCTGGTTTTCGCTCTTTTCGCTCTTTTTTTTTTTTTTTTTTTTTTTTGGGTACGCGG
>NW_020173040.1:3245988-3251668 GCF_003031525.2 Neophocaena asiaeorientalis asiaeorientalis
TTTTTTTTTTTTTTTTTTTTTTTGCGGTACGCGGGCCTCTCACTGTTGTGGCCTCTCCTGTTACAGGCTCCGGACGCACAGGCTCAGCAGCCATGGCTCACGGGCCCAGCCGCTCCGCGGCATGTGGGATCTTCCCGGACCAGGGCACGAACCCACGTCCCCTGCATCGGCAGGCGGACTCTCAACCACTGTGCCACCAGGAAAGCCCTCACTCTTTTTTTGATGTCAGCAGCTGTTGGTGCTCAATTCCTGTATCTATTAATTCATTGTGGGATGCAAAGTGGTGATATCTTAATTCAATATTTTTTTCAATGATCACTTATCAGTAATAATTGATATTATTATACAATGATACTTCCCCTCACCTACTATCTGATTACCCAAGGGTACATTTTATATAAGAAAGACAGGATAAATGCCTGATAATTTTCTTGTTATTTGCCAGTTTTTAAGATTATGAATTATTTCCCTATCATCCTCTGAGAGCAACCAATGAGTTTTTAAAAAATATCATCATGAACCTATGGATTTAAACATATTTGATAAGTTCCAATGCATTGCAATGAGCATCCTAATTGACACTCAAAATTTCCTATTGTTAGCAAGTAAGAACTTCTGAAGTCAACTCTGATTCCTTTTGCCATTACTCTAATAATCTCTCATGGCTTTTTGCTATCTGGTATGATCCCAAACCTGGGATCAGCCAATTCTTTTATTGAGAACTGGTATTTTAAGACCATAATCAGTGCACTAGGGATATTCATTGTGACTGGGTTGATCATTGTTTCTAGGCTTTTTCAGGGGACAGAATGAAGAGAAACACACACACACAGAGTAAGGTACACAGATAGACAAAATAGTTCATAAATTCATACTGTTATTTCCAATTCAAATTCCGGACTACAGGAATTTTATCTAACATCTATATTGCATCTCTAACTGCTTTTCTCTACACTGAGAATCCTAGTTCTCAAGGACACAAAAAATGATAGAATTAGAATGTCCCATAATTCCTCATTTGCTTAATCTGGTATTATGTGCAAAGAGTCTCATAATAATAATGCAAATCCTACTGCAACCAATTAATTACTGGACACAGTTAAAGCTTTTGCATTTGCTCTTCCCATTCAACCCCAGTTTTAAAAAATAGTCGTAGTATAGCTACATTGTCAGAGCATGTCTTAGTCTATTCAGGCTGCTATGACAGAAGACTACAGACTGGGTGGCTTATAAACACAGACACTTATTCCTCACAGTTCCAGAGGCTGGGAATTCCAAGATCAAGGTGCTAGAAGACTCAGTGTCTGGTGAGGGCTTGCTACCTAGTTCATAGATGACCATCTTCCTCCTGTGTCCTCACGTGGCAGAAGAGGCAAGGGAGCTCTCTGGGGTCTCTGTTATTAGGGCACTAATCCCATTCATGAGGACTCCACCCTCATGACCTAATCACCTCCCAAAGGCTCACCTCCAAATATCACCATATTGGGGATTAGGTTTCAGCATATGAATTTTGGAGGTTCACAACATTCAGTTTATAGTGGAGCACATAACCAGTACATACTACACTTTTTCTTTTAACACTCATTTGGTCTTTTGAAATAGAACAGCTTTATTAAAATATAATTCACATAGCACAAAATTCACCCTTTTAAAGTGTGCAATTCAGTAGTTTTTAGTGTGTTCACAGCAGAATGCAACCATTACCACGACCTAATTTTAGTATATTTCATCACCTGTCCCCATTAGGAGAAACTCCTATTCCTCCTTTCCAGTGGTTTCCCCTGGAAACCACTAATCTATTTTCTGTCTCCATGGATTTGCCTCTTCTGGACATTTCATATCAATGGAATGATACAATTATGTGGTCCTCTGTGATTGGCTTCTTTCATATAATGTTTTCAAAGTTCATCTATCTTATAGTATTTTTCACTACTTCATTCCTCTTTACGGCTGAAAACATTTCATTGTTTGGATGCACCATATTTTGCCTGTTCATCAGTTGGAGATACACAGGCTGTTATCATTTTTGGGTTACTATGAATAATACTGCTATCAACACTCAGGTACAAGTTTTTGTGTGAAAATATGTTCTCAATTCTCTTGGGTATTTACCTATGAGTGGAATCTCTGAGTCCTGTGGTAACTTAAGCTGGGCTCGTTGAGAAACTGCCAAATGGTTTTCCAAAGTGGGTGCACCATTTATATTCCCACCAGCACATCCAAAGGGTCCATTTTCTCCACATCCCGCCAATACCTGTTATCGTCATCGTTGTAATAACAGCCCTTTTAGTGACTGTGAAGTGGTATCTCATTGTGGTTTTGATTTGCATTTCCCTAACAACTGGTGATGTGGAACATCTTTTCACGTGCTTATTGGCCATTTCTATATGTTCTTTGCAGAATTGTCAATTCAGATTCTTTGCCCATTTTTAATAGGGTTATTTGTTTTGTTGAATTGCAAGAGTTTAAAAGAATATGTATTCTGGAATACTAGACTCTTATAAGATATGTGATTTGTAAATATTTTCTACCTTTCCATAGACTGCCTTTTCATTTTCTTGATAATGTCTTTTGAAGACAATTTTTAATTTTGATAAAATCCAGTTTATCTATTCTTTCTTTGGTGCTCGTGCTTGTCATTGCTAAGAAACCATTGCCTAAATCAAGGTCACGTAGATTTATAGCTATGTTTTCTTCAAAGAGTTTCATAGTTTTAGTTTTTATATTTAGCCCTTTGATGCATTTTTGAGTTAATTTTTATATATGTTATGAGGTAGAGTCCTCATTTAGTCTTAGTTCTAAAAGGAAATTTATATTTATTGCTCTTCAGCCTGTACTTAAGTTAATGTTACTTCTAAAAGGAAATTTATATTTATTGCTCTTCAGCCTGTACTTAAGTTAATGTTACTTCTAAAAGGAAATTTATATTTATTGCTCTTCAGCCTGTACTTATGTTAATGTTTCTCTAGTTATTTTGGTTGTTCGAGGTTCACGAACGAATAAGATTCTTCATGAAGGGCTCGTGGGAACAACATTCCACGTGTTCTTGCACACTGATCATAGTTTATATGTGAGTTTTATACTTGAAGTTCAGCTTCTGGATATAAAATCTTTGGGTGACATTTTCTTTACTTTTGACTATCTTAGAAATGCTTCTTCACTGATTTTCTGGCATAATGCATTACTGTTAAATATATTATTTCCTTTAAGAGCCACTTGCTCTTTTTGCCTCAATACCCAAAGGATATCTCCTTTTTCTTTAGAGTTCAGTAATTTTACTACAATATGTCTTGGTAATGACCATACTGGTTTGATAGTCCCTTGCACAGAGTGTACTCTTTCAATATGCAATTTCAAGTCATTTTTTTTAGTATTAGTTTCTTGAATTATAGTTTTAATATTTGTGTTGTTCCCTTGCTTTAGTTTCCTTTCTCAGGAGCTCCTTTCAGCCTTATGTTCGATCTTCTTTAATACTGTTCAGTATATGCTTTCTCACAAATCTTTTCTTACCTATTTTATTTATGATTTAATTATTATTATTTTCTTGGCCACACCACGCGGCATGTGGGATCTTAGCTCCCCGACCAGGGATCAAACCCGTGCCCCCTGCATTGGAAGCCCAGAATCTTAACCACTGGACTTCCAGGGAAGTCCCAATGATTTAAATTTCATCTTCCTTTTTACCTTTTATTTCTCTCAGGTTATTAGCAATTGTATTTACTCACTCTTGTACTTTTTCTAGCATAGCCTTTATTTCTGAAATCTTTTTATTCTTTTTCTGTTTTACATTTAATCCCATGATCCATTTTTAGTTAACTTTTGTATAAAGTGTGAAGTTAAGTTGGAGTTCACTTTTGTTTGTTTGTTTGCAGTACGCGGGCCTCTCACTGCCGTGGCCTCTCCCGTCGCGGAGCACAGGCTCCAGATGCGCAGGCCCAGTGGCAGTGGCTCACGGGCCCAGCCGCTCCACAGCATGTGGGATCTTCCCTGACCGGGGCACGAACCCACGTCCCCTGCATCGGCAGGCGGACTCTCAACCACCGCGCCACCAGGGAAGCCCATGGAGTTCACTATTTTTGCTTATAGATAATTGCTCCAACACCATGTGTTGAAAAGCCTATCCCTCCTTCTTCATTGAATTGCTTGTACATCTATCTTAACAATCAATTGGACATATTGTTTTGGGTCTATTCTGAGTTCTCTATTCAGTTCCACTGTGCAATGTGTTTATCCCTCTGCCCTAACCACAATATCTAGATTATTATATCTCTGTAGTAGGTTTCAGTATTGAGTACAGCGATCCTTCCCGCTTTACTCTTTTTTTTCAAGATTTTAGCTATTCTAGGGCCTGTGCTTTTTCACACAGATCTAAAAATAAGTCTAAAAAAAGCCTTGCTGGGATTTTGACATGAATTTCATTAAACCTATAGGGAAATTCAGAAAGAACTGACATCTTTACTATGTTGCATCTTCCAATCCACGAACACAGTGTGTCTCTCCATTTGTTTAGTTCTTTTTTTTTTCTTTTTGCCATGTGGCATGTGAGATCTTAGTTCCCTGACCAGGGATTGAACCCACACCCCCTACATGGGAAGCGCAGAGTCTTAACCACTGGACCACCAGGGAAGTCCCTGTTTAGGTATTTTTTGACTTCATCATTGTGATGGTTAATTTTCTGGTCACCTTGGCTGGGCCATAGTGCCCAGATATGTGATAAAAAATCATTTTGTATGTTTCTTTGAAGGTATTTTTGAAAGATATTAACATTTAAATCAGTGGACTTTGAGCAAAACATTCTTCTCCATAATGCAGCTGGCCCTCATCCAATCAGTTGAAGGCCTTACTAGAACAAAGACTGACCTTCCCCGAGCACCCAAGCAAGAAGGAATTTAGCCAGCAGAAGGCCTTCAAACTTGAATTGAATCTCCATCCTGAGTGCCTACCAGAGCAGAAAAGGGACTTCTACCACCTTACCAGGTTAGGGGGATCATTATAATCAAGTCTGGAACTTCTTAGGAAGAGGTTTTGGTCTGGATCCCACATTTAAATCACTCAATGATTTCTGAAGTTTCATTTCTTTGTCTATTTATCCTAAAGTTATCGGAATATTGTATAGTTGGAAGAGTAGAACTAATAAAGGCCTTACAATAATGCCTTTTGAATTCTAGATAGAAATTAATCCATAAGAAATATGAGGGCTTCCCTGGTGGCTCAGTGGTTGAGAGTCCGCCTACTGATGCAGGGGACACGGGTTCGTGCCCCGGTCTGGGAAGATCCCACATGTCGCGGAGCGGCTGGGCCCGTGAGCCATGACCGCTGAGCCTGCACGTCCGGAGCCTGTGCTCCGCAACGGGAGAGGCCACAACAGTGAGAGGCCTGCGTACCGCAAAAAAGAATAAAAAAAATAAATATGAGGTCTGGCACTGAGTCTTATTGATCTTTACATGTTTAGGACAATGCTTTGCACATATACCACTAATAATATTTTAGAATAGATGAATGACATCAGGAAAAATACAAATTATTTTAAGAAAGCTGTATCAATATCAAACAAAAGATACTTACTATAGCTTTATTCTAATAAGGCACTATTCTGAGAACTGTGGGAAATCCAAAGAAATACTGTGAATCCTCTCCTTAAAGTTACTATACTGTATTTGAGGAAACAGCTTAGTTTGTT
>NW_020173040.1:3252369-3262728 GCF_003031525.2 Neophocaena asiaeorientalis asiaeorientalis
ATTCTGCAAGAGCAGAAAAGGGACTTCTACCACCTTACCAGGTTAGGGGGATCATTATAATCAAGTCTGGAACTTCTTAGGAAGAGGTTTTGGTCTGGATCCCACATTTAAATCACTCAATGATTTCTGAAGTTTCATTTCTTTGTCTATTTATCCTAAAGTTATCGGAATATTGTATAGTTGGAAGAGTAGAACTAATAAAGGCCTTACAATAATGCCTTTTGAATTCTAGATAGAAATTAATCCATAAGAAATATGAGGGCTTCCCTGGTGGCTCAGTGGTTGAGAGTCCGCCTACTGATGCAGGGGACACGGGTTCGTGCCCCGGTCTGGGAAGATCCCACATGTCGCGGAGCGGCTGGGCCCGTGAGCCATGACCGCTGAGCCTGCACGTCCGGAGCCTGTGCTCCGCAACGGGAGAGGCCACAACAGTGAGAGGCCTGCGTACCGCAAAAAAGAATAAAAAAAATAAATATGAGGTCTGGCACTGAGTCTTATTGATCTTTACATGTTTAGGACAATGCTTTGCACATATACCACTAATAATATTTTAGAATAGATGAATGACATCAGGAAAAATACAAATTATTTTAAGAAAGCTGTATCAATATCAAACAAAAGATACTTACTATAGCTTTATTCTAATAAGGCACTATTCTGAGAACTGTGGGAAATCCAAAGAAATACTGTGAATCCTCTCCTTAAAGTTACTATACTGTATTTGAGGAAACAGCTTAGTTTGTTTTTCCCTACAGTGTCCTGGAAGGTGGCTTCCAGATACCAAGTCACCTCTGCTGGACATCTGTACTCTGCTCTGTCTACCAATGGTGTTAAAGCTTACCCTTCCTCCTATTTTGGTTTGGTTTGGCATTTGGGTCCTAACCTAACTTCACCTTCTGGTTTCATACCCTATGCCTCTAACTTACGTTTTGGTCTTTTCTGACCTAACTTGTTCTGCTGATTTGGGCCAGGATCAGCTGAACCCAACAGGACTGCTTTCATACAGGATGGTGTCACGATCACAGAAGAATAATGGGCACTTAGTGTATGCTGTATGGTAGTGCTGTTCTAAGTACTCTAGATGAATTAAAGCATGGAATCCTCACAAGAGATACAGTTTGCATAGGTGATGAAGTAGGTCATTCTCAGCAGGAATGGTCCACTAATGTCCAGAAGCTAAAAAAGCAGAGGCCAGTGCCTTGCTGGAGCAGAGGGCTGGGGAACATGTCTGGGATAGCAGAGAGAGAAGTGGGGTTTGCTGGATGGTCTAAGCTGTGACTGAGCATACAGCTTACTTGCATGAGAAAGGCCAACTATCCCCTGAGAATTATATCTGCACTGTGAAAAGTAGGGCCAATGACATAATTGACACTGAAGATCAGTGAGTCCTGATGTTTATTTTTCCAGGGACTTCCCATTTATCCATAAGCAAAGTGCTTTACTTTTGTTTAATACTTAAACAATAAAAAAGCTATTCAAGGAGTTCTCGTTGAAGGTGACTCTCATCCTTCAAAACCAAATGACAAATTTTACTCCATTATTTTCTGTTCAGTTGATGGTTGAGAATTACCAAATCTCACGTGGCTTAACTTGTAATTTTGATACATTTTCCCTGAAGGGAAAACATTTCTTTCATGCATAATTTTGTTTGAGTCTGTGTGTGTGAATATGAATAACTGCTTATTCTAACGAAATCATTACAATATATGTTTCTAATAACCTGACTTAATGGTGCTGGTTGAGTTAATTTAAGTGGAACCTACTTCTTAGCCTCATTGCCCTTCCTGAGTAATCCAACATCATTTATTTCTCAGGGGCTTCTCACAAAATTCTAGTCAGTAGCTCACAAGTCTTAAAGACTTAACTTTGGATTTACTTATTTTATCTTTAAATATTTTTCATTTTTAATTGAAGTATAGATGATTTACAATGTTGTGTTAATCTCTGCTGTAGAGCAAAGTCAGTTATACATATATACATTTTTATATTCTTTTCCATTATGGTTTATCACAGGATATTGACTACATAGTTCCCTGTGGTATACAGTAGGACCTTGTTTTTTATCCTTTCTATATATAAAAAATTTAACTTTAACATAGAGTTTAGGATAGAGAATTCAATTGAAATAAATAGTAATTAAATACTACAATCTGCTAAGGACTATGCCAGGTACATTAAGGGATTGAAAGCATGAATGAAACTGTGTTCCTGTTTATAAGGAACTCATTACTGATGGAATAACATCACCCAGCATTCACAAAGTGCTTTTATGTTTGCAAAATACTTTTATCTATTTGCGACCTAATTTAAATCTCATCACAGAAACTATGAGGTTTTATGAGTGTTTCAAGGCCTGTCAAAATTAGATTTCTTCCTTCTCTGTACTAAATTGTACTTTAATTATTTTATTTAAGTGTGGATTTTAGGTATTAACATGTTAATATTAAGTCTTCCTATCCATGAACACAGTGCCTTTCCAACCATTTATGTTTTCTTTAATTTCTTTCAGCCATGTTTTGTAATTTTCAGTGTATAAATCTTTCACCTCCCTGGTTAAATTTATTCCCAGGTGATAATGAGATAGACATTTTATAACCCAATGAACAGAGACAAGTCAAAGTTTTCATACATGAGTTATTCTCTTATCAAAGCCCAGAGATGCCTGTAATGTTTTCACCCCTCCAGTTACAGTTATCTGAACAAACGTGCTCCAGAGCTGTTAGTGATGAACAGAGGGTACTGGGGAACAAGTTCAAGTCACTGTTTTTCAATTCTACACCAAAAGTGGAATTACTGGGTCATGTAATAAATTTATATTCCCACTAGCAATGAACAAGGGTTCCAAATTCTCCATGTCCTTGCCAACTCTTGTGATTTACAGGTTTTTTTCATTTTTAATTTTTTATTATAGTCATCCTAGTGGTGTGAAGTGGTATTTCATTGTGTTTTTTCATATTGTGGTATAATATACCTAACACATTCGCCTTGCTGTACAACCATCACCGCCATCCATCTGCAGAACTTTTTCACCTTCCCTAATTGAAACCCTGCACCCATTAAATACTAACTCCTCATCTGTCCTCCCCCCACCCCCTGGCAACCACCATTCTACTTTCTGTCTCTATAAATTTGACTACACCAGGCACCTCATATAATTGGAGTCATAGAATATTTGTCTCTTTGTTGACTGGCTTATCTTACTCAGCATGATGTCCTCAAGGTTCAGGAGATAGTAGTACAGATATCTCTCTGAGTCCCTGCTTTCAATTCTTTGTGGTATATACTTACAAGTGGGTTTGCTGGGTATAGTAATTTTATGTTTAATTTTCTTGAGGCACTTCCATACTGTTTTCCACAGTGGCTGCACCATTTGACATTCCCATCAGCAGCACACAAGGGTTTCAATTTCTCCATATTCTCAATGACACTTGGCTATTTTCTGTTTGTTTTGTTTTGGTTAATAGCCATCCTAATGGATGCCAAGTGGTATTACATTGTGGTTTTGATTTGCATTTCTCTAATTAGTGGTGTTGAACATCTTTTCATGTGATTATTGGCCACTTACGTATTTTCTTTGGAGAAATGTCTATTTCGGATATTTGTCAATTTAAAAATTGGGTTGTTTGTCTTTTTGTTTTTGAGTTGTGGGAGTTAGTTATACATTCTGGATATTAAATCCTTATCAGCTATATAATTTGCAAATATTTCCTCCCATTCTATAGTTTGTCTATTGCTTTCTTTCTTTTTTTTTTTTGGCTGTGTTGTGTCTTCATTGCTGTTCGTGGGCTTCCTCTAGTTGCAGTGAACGGGGGTTACTCTTTGTTGCAGTGTGCAGGCTTCTCATTGCAGTGGCTTCTCTTGTTGCGGAGCATGGTCTCTAGGCATGTGGGCTTCAGTAGTTGTGGCATGTGGGCTCAGTAGTTGTGGCTTGTGGGCTCTAGAGTGCAGGCTCAGTACTTGTGGAGCATGGGCTTAGTTGCTCCGTGGCATGTGGGATCTTCCCAGATCAGGGATCGAACCTGGGTCCCCTGCATTGACAGGCAGGTTCTTAACCATTGCATCACCAGGGAAGTCCCTTTGCTTTCTTGATAGTATTCTTTGATGAACAAAAATTTTTAATTTTGATGAAGTACAATTTATCTAGGTTTTCTTTAGTTGCTCACGGTTTTGGTGTCATAGCTAAGGATCCACAGTCATATCCAAGATCATGAATATTTATACCTATTTTTTCTTCTAAGAGCTTTATGGTTTCCACTCTTATATTTAGGCCTATGATCCATTTTGAGTTAATTTTCGTACATGGTGTGAGGTCGGGGTCCAACTTCCTTCTTTTGCCTATGAAAATCCAGTTGTCTCAGCTCCATCTGTTGAAGAGACTATTCTTTCTCAATTGAATGGCAGCCTTGTCAAAACTCGACTGGTGTTCAATGGATGGATTTATTTCTGGACCCTCAATTCTATTCTAATGGTCTGTCTATCCTTATGCCTCTACCACACTGCTTTGATTACTGTAGCTTTATAGTAAGTTTTGAAATCCAGAAGTGTGAGTCTTCCAACTCTATTCTTCTTTTTCAAGACTGTTTGGCTATTTGGGGCCCACTGCAATTCCAGAAGAATTTGAGGATTGGCTTTTCCATTTCTGCAAAAAAAAAAAAATCTAAGTTTTGACAGGGATTACATTGAATCTGTAGAGTGTTTTGGGTATTGATGTCTTGATATTAAGTCCTCCTATCCATGAACATGGTGTCTTTCCATTTATTTAGGTCTTCTTTAATTTCTTTCAGCAATGTTCTATAATTTTTGGTATACAAATCTTTCACCTCCTTGGGTAAATTTATTCCCAGGTATGTTATTCTTTTACATGTATTGTAAATGGAATTGCTTTATTAATGTTCTCCTCAGGTTGTTTTTTGCTGGTATATAAACAAATGACTAACTTCTGTGCGTTGATCTTGTATCCTGCAACTTGGCTGAATTTATCACCTCTAGTAGCTTTCTTGTGGATCCTTTGAGGATTTTCTATAAATATAGGATAATATCATCTGTGAACAGAGACAATTTTAGTTCTTCCTTTCCAGTTTCTATGCCTCTTCTTTCTTTTTCTTGTCTGATTGCTCTAGTTAGAATTTCTAGTATAATGTTGAATAGCAGTGGTGAATATGAACACCCTTATCTCATTCCTGATTTTGTGGAAAAGCTGTCACCCTGAGTATGATGCTAGGTGTGGGTTTTTCATAAATGTCCTTTATCATACTGAAGAAGTTAAAGGAAAGTGACTCTTTAAAATGTTATTTTTAGGGGCTTCCCTGGTGGCGCAGTGGTTGAGAGTCCGCCTGCCGATGCAGGGGACACGGGTTCGCGCCCCGGTCCGGGAGGATCCCACATGCCACGGAGCGGCTGGGCCCGTGAGCCATGGCCGCTGAGCGTGCGCGTCTGGAGCCTGTGCTCCACAACGGGAGAGGCCACAACAGTGAGAGGCCCGTGTACCGCAAAAAAAACAAACAAACAAACAAACAAACAAACAAACAAACAAAAAATGTTATTTTTAGAAATAATTTGAGGCCTAGGATGATGTTATTTTGGTGTTATTTTTCTCCAGAGATGATTTTCAGTTACTTTTGTCAGCTCCTAGAGGCTTCAGCAATGCAGAATTACTTTAATCCAAATTTTGAGTTTGGGATTTCTGGGCACCTGCAACCAGAGAGAAGGCTGGCTTACTCCCTTAATCCCCAGGCACAGCCATCTGGGGGCCCATCACAAAGCAGGGGACTGGCTTCCTGGGTTCCCACCCTTGGAGGGATCTGGACTCAAAACTCATCTTTCTAACCCTGTGTGGTTGCCAGAGCCAGAATGCAAGTGCTCAGGGCAGAAGCTGTCCAAGTGCTGCATAACTCTCTGGATTCCTCCTAGATCTTGGCCTGGTATTCTCTCATTATCCCCATAATTCTTTGATGCTTTAAAAAAACATATGTAAAAAATATTTCATTTGGCTTCTTAGTTGTCTTCAGCAGGAGAATTCGCTAGCCTGCTGTTCCTGGAAGAGGAGTTCTCTGCTGATTATTACCTTTCCAGAGGTAGGGATTGTGAGATCTAAGTACAAATTTCTTCTATCTTATAGGAGACGCAAAGGGACAAGTTCATTTCTCATCCATTTATGGAGAGGTATATGTTTAAAAGAGCAGGAATCTGGAACAAGGGGCCTGTAAGGGAGTAATCAGAATTACTTATCTCCCCTTCGTGCAAGAAGGCGTGAGGCTTGCCTTTCACAAAAAGCTCAGCCACCTTCTTTGCTTAAGAACAATGGTCTCACAATACTACAAAGCTACAGTAATCAAAACAGCATGGTATTGACACAAAAACAGAAATATGGATCAATGGAACAGAAAGGAGAGCCCAGAAATAAACCCACACACCTATGGACAATTTATCTTCGACAAAGGAGGCAAGAATATACAATGGGGAAAAGACAGTCTCTTCAGCAAGTGGTGCTGGGAAAATTGGACAGCTGCATGTAAATCAATTAAGTTAGAATGCTCCCCTACACTGTACACAAAAATAAACTCAAAATGGTTTAAAGATTTAAACATAAGACAAGATACCAGAAAACTCCTAGAAGAGAACATAGGCAAAACAGTCTCTGACATAAATGTTTTCTTAGGTCAGTCTCCCAAGGCAATAGAAATAAAAGCAAAAATAAACAAATGGGACCCAGTCAAATTTATAAGCTTTTGCAGAGCAAAGGAAACCATAAACAAAATAAAGAGACAACCTATGGACTGGGAGAAAATATTTGCAAATGATATGACCGATAAGGGCTTAATTTCCAAAATATACAAACAGCTCATATACAATTCAATAGTAAAAAACCAAACAACCCAATCGACAAATGGGCAGAAGACCTAAACAGATATTTCTCCAAAGAGGACATACAGATGGCCAACAGGCACATGAAAAGCTGCTCCCCACTAATCATCACTAATTATTGGCGAAATACAAATCAAAACTCCAATGAGGCACCACCTCACACTGGACAGAATGGCCATCATTAAAAAGTCTACAAATAGGGCTTCCCTGGTGGCGCAGTGGTTGAGAGTCCGCCTGCCGATGCGGGGGACATGGGTTCGTGCCCCGGTCCGGGAAGATCCCACATGCCGCGGAGCGGCTGGGCCCGTGACCCATTGCCGCTGAGCCTGCGTGTCCGGAGCCTGTTGCTCTGCAGCGGGAGAGGCCACAACAGTGAGAGGCCTGCGTTCCGCCAAAAAAAAAAAAGTCTACAAATAATAAATGCTGGAGAGGGTGTGGAGAAAAGGGAGCCCTCCTACACTGTTGGTGGGTGCCACTATGGAAAATGGTATGGAGGTTCCTCAAAAAACTAAAAAGAGAGCTACCATATGATCCTGTAATCCCACTCCTGGGCAAATACCCAGACAAAATTACAATTCGAAAAGATACGTGCAGCCCGATGTTCATAGCAGCACTGTTTACAATAGCCAAGACATGGAAACAACCTAAATGTCCATTGACAGATGAATGGATAAAGAAGATGTGGTGTATATATATACATACATATATATACACACACACACACACACACACACACACACACACACACACACACATATATATATATATATAAAATGGAATATTACTCAGCCATTAAAAAGGATAAAATAATGCCATTTGCAGCAACATGGATGGATCTAGAGATTATCATACTAAGAGAAGTAAGTCAGGAAGAGAAAGACAAATACCATGTAATATCACTTACACGTGGAATCTAAAATACCACACAAATCAACATATCTATGAAACAGAAACAGACTCACAGACATAGAGAACAGACTTGTGGTTGCCAAGGGGAAGGGGGGTGGGGGAGGGATGAATTGGGAGTTTGGGATTAGCAGATGCAAACTATTATATATAGAATGGATAAATAACAAGGTCCCACTATATAGCACAGGGAACTATATTCAATATCCTGTGATAAACAATAATGGAAAAGAACATGAAAAAGAATATATACATATATATGTATAACTGAGTCACTTTGCTGTACAGCAAAAATTAACACAACATTGTAAATCAACTATATTTCAATAAAATTTTTTAAAAAAGAACAATGGTCTATTAGTCTAATCTGATTTAGGGAGAAGAAAAAGTTGCTATAAGGTGGTTCCAGTAGTCTCCAGGAATCTCCCATAACACTAGGACATGTATTACTACAACCTTTCACAAGAGAAAAGCACTGAGGAGCAAAGAGGGCCAAGGAGTTGCCAGCTCCTACCCTCCCTATTTTTCTCCTCCCCTTTCCCCTCCTCCCTCCTTCCTTTCTTTATGATTCACTTCTAGGAAATTGACTCACCTTAATTATTTATTGCATTTAATACGACAGGATTTTAAGATTTTCTAAAATACAGAATTGATTTTTAAAAGAGCAAAGTAATTTAAATTTCTAGATCAGTCTCTCCCTCAGCCCCCAAATCAAATTTCACCAAGGAGGCAGATCCCTATCCTAACCCACCTACACCAAAATCCCCTGCTGCGCTGCCTGGAGCTTTTTCCATGTCATTTATAAATAGAAGGAATTGATTCACATATATTTTGGAAGCACATCTAATACGTAAATGGGAGTTCACTGGAGGTTTCCAACACTTGGTCACTCTTCCCATGGTGTGTCAACTGGCGGCCCCCTATATTTTTAGTCCATGTTTAATTCACCACTGACACCTGCCATACAGCCTCAAATCCATCCAATTCTCTACCTTAATCCAAAACACTGTCACCTCTTGCCTCCATGACAGCAACAGCATCTCATCTCTCTACATTCCCTTGGGGATCCCTTAATCCATTTTCTATACTGTGGTCAGAAAGCTCTTTCCAAAGCTCCTTATCATCTGTTTTTTGGCACCGTGTAGAATTCTCCGTAACACTGAACCCATTTGCAATTGGCCTTGGAGCAATTATCCATATGCTGCTGGTCTCCCCACTACACTGAAAGGTCTCTGAGTACAGGAAGCTGGTCTGCTTCTGCTCATCCTTACATCCTCAGTGTCTGGTACACAGTGAGTGTTTAACATATTTTTTAAAATACATAATGTCAATAAACTCTATGTAACTTACTTATTTGTTATGCTTGTTATCTGTTTCTCACCTTGCCCCTGGAAGGCAGGGGGTTGGCTGTTCTGTTCACCCATGTTCTCTGACAGCCTAAAAGGGGGCCCAGTGCTTAGAGGGCCCTTTGTGATCTTTTTTTGGAGGAATGAATAAATGAATGAATGAGTGAGTTGACTACAGTGAGAACCTAACTTCCTGGCAGTCCAGGATCTTGTTTGGTATAATTCCAAGCCCTTAAAAAGTGCTGGCCTGCACATTTCTAGATAGAGAATGTCTCCAGGAAATTTGAATTTGTACTCCAGTGCTCAGAACCATGCCAGTCAGAGGCTCAGTCCTGTTACAGGTAAGAACTGCAGGAGGAGTAGCTTTGGCCACAGGCCAGCGTTCTGAGGTCAGCCACTTCACCTGTGGAATTCCCACACCTGTTCATCCTTGAGCCATCCCTTTGAATTGGAAAATAAATCCCATCCCTGCTAAAGTGTTGATTGATAAAGGCTTGAGCTACTGCCCCTTCAAGAGGAATTTGCATTTTAATAGAGGCTCATCAGCCCCAAAGGAATCAGTATCTCTTCTAAAGATGTAATTTTCCAGCACAGCAACTGAAATATTTTGGGGCTAGGCGCTGCAGTGTCGCCGATCCAGATCAACAGGCGGACTCCCTCAGTCCCACCTTGAGGCTGTGTAAAACTGACCCACCATTTCCCACTATTATTACTGTGAACGTTGCCTCTTTGTGTCTAACCTCCTTAGGTCGCCTGACACGCGTGGGCCTCTCATGTCAACACAAGCCTTTTCAACACTGGCAGTCTTAAAGTGGTCACATCAACAGGGCCACAAGGTGAATTGTGACAAAACTTCCAAGCTTTCTTGGTACCCTAAGGAAGCCAACAGTCAGGTGTTTAAAACCTAATACGGGCAAAAGGGAGTAGAGACGATTTCGTAGGTCCTTCATGATACCGTTCATTTAAATTCGTTTTGTGCAATTTGTTTTCAGCCCCAACTTTTTACTTGTATCAAAAGCCCTGCAAATGGAAGGTGGGCAAGAGACATCCGTTCGTGAGCTGAGAATATAAATGCCGAGCCCTCCAGGGCCGAGTTCTCAGTGGTGCCTTGAGAAATTCTGGAACTGCAGAAATTCTGGATCTTGGAATTCCGCATTCGAGAGCGGCTCCTGCTCGCCACACCTGGGACGGAGCGCTCGGAATTCACATCTTCCCGACCCCCGCCCCGCCACGTGCGCCCCTC
>NW_020173040.1:3262749-3270084 GCF_003031525.2 Neophocaena asiaeorientalis asiaeorientalis
CGGGCCGCGGCTCCGTGCGCGGGGCCTCCGCGGCGGCTCTGGCCGGGCACTGGGGAGCAGGGCGCGTCGCGTCGGGTCGCGGGTCAGTCGAGGCGGCGGGAACCGGCCGGACCCGCTTTGGCCGCCCACCCGCTTGGCGTCCAGGACTTGGCGCGTCCCGCGTTTGGCGGGAACGGGCCGGCGAGCTCAGCGGGCGGCGGGCCTGGGCGAGCGAATGCTGGCGGCGTCGGGGGGCGTGTTTAGTGAGCTTCGTCGCCGCGAGGGTGACCGATATTCAGGATTTTGACCCCCAAATTAGAGAATCCAGTGGCTGACAAACCTCGATAGGAGCAAAGCCACCAGGAAATCCCATTAAAGCAAATGATTGTCTCCAAGAGTTAATTTTGGGGGGTATATTTTGATTGAAGTTGTTTTTTCCTGTATTACAAAAGAACGGACATATGGAAACGGTCATAATCAATGCAGAGCAGATAGTCTTTATAAAGAGAGGCACTTGTTCTGCGAACTCTTGACATCTGTAACTACAATTGGTTTCTGGTGCTGGAGTACGTCTTATAGGTTTAAACTGTAAACCCAGTGTGTTTACGTTCCATCTCCAGAAATCCAAACCAAGCCTTTGTAACGAATGTTTGCTATTTGTTGTTGAGTTTTGAAATTCAAAAATTCTGTCCAGCTTCGCTTTCTGTTGTTGTTGTTCTTTTGTAATGGCCTTTGTTCTCTGAGTCCCATGCCCGGCTGGTAAAATGAGATCTGAGCAGAACTGACTCTGTGACACCCTGATCGATACAGGTATGGTGGTTCATCCTAATGGGGGTATTAATTTTCAAAGCTTATTTCAGACCAGGGGTGAGTCTTGGAGAGCTGATTAGGCCATAGCTCGCAGTGTTCAAATCAAAGACAGGGGTTTGGAAGCAAGACTCAGAAGTCATGATTAAAACGGGCCCCTGTATAGTCTTCCTACCTCTGTAGCTCAGTTTTTAGCATGATTTAGTATGCATTGTTTCCATGTGGTCTGTCTAGTGGGCGCGAGTTTGTGTCTGCTGGAGCGGCCTACAGGTGGCAGACTGGTAAATGAGCTTCTCTTCCTGGCTTCTCCCTGGGCCTCTGCTTCTCCACCTAGTCCTAGCTATGTGGCTTTGGCACTTTCAAAGGGCATGGAAAAAGAGCTGCCTTTTAATAAACTTAAAAGGGAAAACACTCGTCAAAACCGGTAGAAAAGCTGTTTATGTGAAAAATGTACATTCACTGCATTTTAGTCTAAAGAGTTAAATAAATATGTAATCCATGGATTCAGTTTGGGTGATTCATGGTTATTCCTTTCCACAGCTATAACCTATTAGTCCTAACTTCCTGCGATTCAGAATAATTCCACACGTGTCTGCTGTGTGCAGACGTGCCTCTAGGCTCTGTGGACAACAGTGAACAACATTCTCTGCTTACGTTTTAGAGGTTGTAGATTCTGCTCTCCGTCCACGTCCCGCTCCCCGCCTCTTTACACCCACTGTTTCATGTGCTAGTTTTCTTTCTTGAAACTGAATCTGCCACATGCACCTTTACACTTCTTTCCAAACAGTATATACCATTTTTTACATATGACCTCTGCCCTTTGCAGACATGGTGGTTGGTTCCAGTGATGTTGGGACAGGTCTGCATGTTGGCGTGGCTTTCAGCACTAACACTGGCCCCTTGCCATGGATGTGCCTGCCTGCCTGCACCTGGAAACCACTTTGCAAGGATAGTTTTCTTTTACGAATGGTGACTAAGATGGCCGGCTTTACACCAAAATCTGTTCTGCGTGGTTTAGGGCTGCCCTGTGTTTCCTCTGCATTTCCTGAAATAAGAGGTGTGGACTCTTTAGCACTCTCTAGGTTGCTAGGCCTTCTCTGTGGTGTGTCCATGGTGAAGAACCATTGTAAAAATAATTTTCCTTTATTGAAGAAAAAACAATACCCAAGAAAATGGCTTACGTTTATTGAGTACATACTGTGTGCCAGGCGTTAAGCTGAGTGTTTTTCGTGCTGCGATAGCACATTTTGTCTGTGGCCCCTGGCGCCCCTGCTCTTGCACAGTTCCCTGCACTTGAACTTGGACTGGACCTCTGGCTGGTCTTAGCCAGTGGGATGCAGCAGAACTAAGGCTGTCTCCAGGGCTAGGCCTAAGCCCTGAGATGTCCTGGCAGCTTCTGCAGAGTCCACTGAGGTGAAGAGGGATTAAGGAACTTGCTGTATTAGTCAGGGTTCTCCAGAAAAAGAGAACCAATAAATACATATGAGCAAGCTGGAGACCCAGGCACGCTGCTGGTATAATTCAGTCCAAGTCCAAAGGCCCAGGAACTGGGGGGCCCATGGTGTAATTCCCAGCCTGGCCCCAAAGCCTGAGGACCAGGGGTGCTGATGGCCGAGGGCAGGAGCAGATGGATGTCCCAGCTCAGAGAGAGTGAATCTGCCCTTGTTCCGCCTTTTTGTCCTACTCAGGCCCTCACTGGCTTGGATGAAGCCCATCTGCGTGGATAAAGGTGACCTTCTTTACTCAGTCTGCTGATTTCAGTGCTAATCTCTTCTAGAGACACCCTCTCAGACACACCCCCAAATGATGTTTTTCTGTCTATCTGGGCACCCCTTGGTCTAGTCAAGTGGATACATAAAATTAACCTTCATGCCTGCCCAAGGTCACACCTGGCCAATGTCAGGTTTGCTTTTTTTTTTTTTAACATCTTTTTTCCAGTATAATTGCTTTACAATGTTGTGTTAGTTTGTGCTGTACAACAAAGTGAATCAGCTGTCTGTATACATATATCCCCATATCCCCTCCCTCTTGCGCCTCCCTCCCACCCTCCCTATCCCACCCCTCTGGGGGTTAAAAAGCACCGAGCTGATCTCCCTGAGGTGGATGGACCTAGAGTCTGTCATACAGAGTGAAGTAAGTTGGAAGGAGAAAAACAAATACTGTATGCTAACACATATACATGGAATCTTAAAAAAAAATGGTTCTGATGAACCTAGGAGCAGGACAGCAATAAAGACGCAGGTTTGCACTTAGTTGCTCTGACTTGTGAGGCCACAGTCCTAGCCATTAGACTTAATTGCCCCCCAGGCAGAAGCTGATGGGGGGTGGGATGGTGGAATAGAGCAGGCTGTAAAGGGTCAAAGGTAGAGCCTCCACAGGGAGGACACACCTCTGTTTCTTAGGAAAAGCACAAAATATGTGTAGAAAGGTGATGATTCAAGAGCACTTTGGGGAGGCATGAAATTAGGGAAAATGAGGAAGTCTGAGGATCGGGGACAGGGCTGGGGGGTCCTTGGCAAGCTTGGAAACGGGAAGGGGCGGCAGGTCTGGCCAGGGAGCAGCTGCTGTTTCAGTGACTTGAGAACCACCTGCAAATGGTAGTCCTGTTCTGGGTCCCTGCCATCCAGTTGGAAATTAGGGGTGGGCTGACTTCCCCAGGGGATAAATGCTTGGCCCGTTTTGAGAGATGATGATCTATATGAACAGTTTAGAAGACTACCAGGGCTGTGTGTGTTTTTTTAAATGATCATCGAATTCAGTTTTTTTAAAAAAAGTGAACCTTATAGAATAGACTGAACAGGTTAGTATATGTAATAAAAAATATTAAAAATGGAATTAAAGGGGAGGGGAAGGATATCTGCAGTGCTGCCTCTGGCACTAGTGGAGGTCTTGAGTAGGTATCCTTTGATAGACCAGCCTCATTCTTTTTCTTTGAAGTTCTCTTCATGCCCAGGACATCAGCGACAAATAAGTACCCTGTGAATTATCCACATTGCCAGTCACCCGTGTTGATAAAGACATAGCCAGACATAGCCCTTAGGAGCTGACTGTTTATGCACGTGTGTGTATGTATTTTTTTTCCTTTAAAAGCATCACTATACTCCAAAAGCAACAGATGCTTGTTGCAATAACTGAAACCACAAAAGGGTATAAAGAAAATGGCGACAGCGCCTCCTTCCATCCCAATTCTGTACCCACAGGTAACCCGCATTGATGGTGTTGTTTCATGTGACCTTTCCATACTTTCCTTTACAATCACAAAAATATTAGGATTTATGTATATGTGTGGAATATGTCTCTTTTCTTTTAAATAATCTTTACAAGAGGTCGTACTATACACCTTACTCCGTGGCTCCTTTTTTTTCTTTTATTTCGTGTATAATAAATATTCCCAGCCATAATTTATTATTCTTATTACTCCCATTATTTTTAATGACTGCATAAGGGTCCATAGTATGAAATTTTATAATTTATTCAATTCTTTTCCTGCTGAGAATACTCTGTGTCGGTTCTGTGTCTCTATAAACAATGCTGCTTATCTAGCCTTAGAGACCAGTGCTTGTTTTCGGAGCATAAATTCCCCAAAGTGGAATGGCTTGTCGGAGGGTATTCAAATTTGGAATTTCATTAGATATTGCCAGATTAATTCCACAAAAGGTTGCAGTCACACCTGCCCACAGAAACATGACTCCAGGGTGCCCTTTTGCCACCCTCTTACCAGCCCAGGCTGTTAGCATTCCTTAACATTTTATTCCTCTGATGAAGAAAAACATATTTCATTGTTTTCACTTGATCTGACTTTCCATGGTTATTTCTCTCATATGTTGCAAATGTTTTCTTGCAGTTTTTCATTTCTCATGTGGCTTAATTTTTGGTGTATTTTACCATATATAAAATTTTAAAACTTTTTATGTAGTCAGATCTGTTAGTTTTCTCTTCTGCAGTGTGAGGGCTGTTTTCTTAGTTAAGATGGTTGTCATTACAGAGGTCACACAAACATTCCTTTACATTTCCTTCTAATGTTTTTATTTTATTTTTTACATTCAAATTTTACATCATCCAGAATTTGTTTTGCATATGGTATGAAAAAAGGGCCTAACTTTATTTGCTTGCAAAGTTCCTATGTACCTATGCTTATGTTTTGGATTCTATTCAGTTTTACTCTCTCTTATTTTTTTTCATTGAGATGTAATTGACACAGAATATTATACTAGTTTCAAGCGTACAACATAATGATCCGGTACTTGTATGGATTGCAAAATGATCACAATAAGTCTACTTATGCAATAAGTCTACTTACATATTCATCACCATATATATCGTAGTTGACAAAATTCTTTTTTCTTGGGATGAGAACTTTTAGGATTTAGTCTCTTAGCAGCTTCGAAACATGCAGTACAGGATTGTTGTTAACTATAGTCGCCATGCTGTACGTCACATCCCGTGACAACTTTACTCTCTTCATTATTTTAGGGTCAATACCGCATACTTTTGATGAAGGCAACATCCTGGTGAGTTTTGCTATTTGGTCAGGCAGGTCCCTCCATACTGGTTTCTTTTTCAAAAGTGCCTTGGCTCTTCTTCTGTATTAACTTTAAAATATCTGTGTTTATTACTCATAAATTAGTAGTTTCCAGTAATACCCTCTTAGGATTTTTTTAAAATTTATTTTATTTTTTGGCTGCATTGGGTCTCCGTTGTTGTGCACGGGCTTTCTCTAGTTGTGGCAAGTGCGGTGCACTGGCTTCTTATTGCAGTGGCTTCTCTTGTTGCGGAGCACAGGCTCTAGGAGCGTGGGCTCAGTAGTTTTGGCGCAAGGGCTCAGTAGTTGTGGCTTGTGGGCTCTACAGCGCAGGCTCAGTAGTTGTGGCTTGTGGGCTCTAGAGCGCAGGCTCGGTAGTTGTAGTGCGTGGGCTCAGTAGTTGTGGCTTGCGGGCTCTAGAGAACAGGCTTAGTAGTTGTGGCACACGGGCTTAGTTGCTCTGCGGCATGTGGGATCTTCCCGGACCAGGGCTTGAACCCGTGTCCCCTGCATTAGCAGGCGGATTCTTAACCACTGCGCCACCAGGGAAGCCCAACCCTCTTAGGATTTGGATTGCAATTGTGTAACATTGATGGATCAATTTTGGAAGTACTGACAGTTTTATCATATGAAAACTTGCAATTCAGGAACATGGTTTGCATCTTCATTTCTTTGTCCTTTGTCTTTATACCTTTCGGAAAAATCTTTTATGGGGATGCGTTCATGGGGACAGATTTTCAGTCTCCCCTAAACTGCTTTTGAAAAGTAAACCAGTTTCTAAGATCATCCTAGAAAAAGCTGAGCGAGGACAGGTTGATGAAAGATGGGAGACGCCCACAGGTCAGGACATAGACGGTGTAGCCAGTCCACCAGCAGCAGCCGGAGCTGCAGATGAACAGCAGGGGAGGCGGGGCGTGGGTGGTGGGCAGTGAACGGGAGCTGTTGACAGGCTGTGGGAACCAAAATCACCACGAGTTACTCAAGCGGCAAAGTGGGTGGGCGCCGGAGAGGTGCTCTGGGGCTTCTGGTTGTGGGTGAGAACAGTAGCCGTGCAGGGACATGGAGCACAAGCCTGGGAGCATCCGACAAATGCACAGTGAGTCTTTTCTCCTAGAAGGTCAGAGCCTTACCCTGAGCTGAATGACTGGAAACGTAAACCAAACTGAGCAGGACGGGTACACAGACGGCAAGGCAGGGGAGGTTCAGACGGTGCAGGTCGGAGGAAAGAGATCTCAGAAACTGCTCCAGCAGCAAAAGAGAAGACCCCGAGCAGAGAGTGTGGTCTTGGAAATTAAGGACTTCGGGGGTCTAGAGCTGGAGCAAAGGGCCAGGGTGGGAGTGAGCTTTATGAGGGTTCTGGATTTAACTCTGAGAAACAAATAAGTGGATACGTAGAGATCTCACACTTGAGTTCTTTACAGATCCATAGAGCCCGGCTGGGAAAGCTGTCCTAGCCCATCCTCCCTTCTTTAGGAGCTTTCTTTTCTCACATCAGGAAAATCCACCTCATTCATACATGGGGAACAAAAAATGGAACATTAGGTAACTTTATGCAAAATTGATTCAAAGGAAAATGATGAAAATGAACATAATGGTGCTACAGAAAATGAGAGCACACCAGAAAAATCATAAACTAATATTTCAAGATAAGCTAAAAGAAAAAACAATTTGAAAGAGTAACATCCAGCAGACATTTAGAAACGACAAAGGATATGGCTAGGTAACAGAAAATTATGAAATGAGAACAGATTGATGTCAGGAAAGAATTAGGAAAAAATGAATTTTAGGAAGGAAGGCTAAATTGTGTCCAGAAGGAACACAAGAGCAAATGGTTTCCATAGACAGCACAGGAGTAAAAAGGAGAAAAATGAAAACAATAGCCAATAAAGAAAGGGATAGAGAGTGAATTAGAAAGTATAGGAGACAGGCAAAAGAGATCCGATATATGTATATATACAATTAGAGTGTCTAAGACAGGAAGAATAAAGCAATGGAATAAAATAAATATTTAGAACTATAATGCAAGA
>NW_020173040.1:3270248-3272001 GCF_003031525.2 Neophocaena asiaeorientalis asiaeorientalis
GGGCTCAGTAGTTGTGGCTTGTGGGCTCTACAGCGCAGGCTCAGTAGTTGTGGCTTGTGGGCTCTAGAGCGCAGGCTCGGTAGTTGTAGTGCGTGGGCTCAGTAGTTGTGGCTTGCGGGCTCTAGAGAACAGGCTTAGTAGTTGTGGCACACGGGCTTAGTTGCTCTGCGGCATGTGGGATCTTCCCGGACCAGGGCTTGAACCCGTGTCCCCTGCATTAGCAGGCGGATTCTTAACCACTGCGCCACCAGGGAAGCCCAACCCTCTTAGGATTTGGATTGCAATTGTGTAACATTGATGGATCAATTTTGGAAGTACTGACAGTTTTATCATATGAAAACTTGCAATTCAGGAACATGGTTTGCATCTTCATTTCTTTGTCCTTTGTCTTTATACCTTTCGGAAAAATCTTTTATGGGGATGCGTTCATGGGGACAGATTTTCAGTCTCCCCTAAACTGCTTTTGAAAAGTAAACCAGTTTCTAAGATCATCCTAGAAAAAGCTGAGCGAGGACAGGTTGATGAAAGATGGGAGACGCCCACAGGTCAGGACATAGACGGTGTAGCCAGTCCACCAGCAGCAGCCGGAGCTGCAGATGAACAGCAGGGGAGGCGGGGCGTGGGTGGTGGGCAGTGAACGGGAGCTGTTGACAGGCTGTGGGAACCAAAATCACCACGAGTTACTCAAGCGGCAAAGTGGGTGGGCGCCGGAGAGGTGCTCTGGGGCTTCTGGTTGTGGGTGAGAACAGTAGCCGTGCAGGGACATGGAGCACAAGCCTGGGAGCATCCGACAAATGCACAGTGAGTCTTTTCTCCTAGAAGGTCAGAGCCTTACCCTGAGCTGAATGACTGGAAACGTAAACCAAACTGAGCAGGACGGGTACACAGACGGCAAGGCAGGGGAGGTTCAGACGGTGCAGGTCGGAGGAAAGAGATCTCAGAAACTGCTCCAGCAGCAAAAGAGAAGACCCCGAGCAGAGAGTGTGGTCTTGGAAATTAAGGACTTCGGGGGTCTAGAGCTGGAGCAAAGGGCCAGGGTGGGAGTGAGCTTTATGAGGGTTCTGGATTTAACTCTGAGAAACAAATAAGTGGATACGTAGAGATCTCACACTTGAGTTCTTTACAGATCCATAGAGCCCGGCTGGGAAAGCTGTCCTAGCCCATCCTCCCTTCTTTAGGAGCTTTCTTTTCTCACATCAGGAAAATCCACCTCATTCATACATGGGGAACAAAAAATGGAACATTAGGTAACTTTATGCAAAATTGATTCAAAGGAAAATGATGAAAATGAACATAATGGTGCTACAGAAAATGAGAGCACACCAGAAAAATCATAAACTAATATTTCAAGATAAGCTAAAAGAAAAAACAATTTGAAAGAGTAACATCCAGCAGACATTTAGAAACGACAAAGGATATGGCTAGGTAACAGAAAATTATGAAATGAGAACAGATTGATGTCAGGAAAGAATTAGGAAAAAATGAATTTTAGGAAGGAAGGCTAAATTGTGTCCAGAAGGAACACAAGAGCAAATGGTTTCCATAGACAGCACAGGAGTAAAAAGGAGAAAAATGAAAACAATAGCCAATAAAGAAAGGGATAGAGAGTGAATTAGAAAGTATAGGAGACAGGCAAAAGAGATCCGATATATGTATATATACAATTAGAGTGTCTAAGACAGGAAGAATAAAGCAATGGAATAAAATAAATATTTAGAACTATAATGCAAGAAAACTCTCCTAATAATAAAAG
>NW_020173040.1:3272329-3277296 GCF_003031525.2 Neophocaena asiaeorientalis asiaeorientalis
AATAAAACCAGAATAATCAACATTGAGATATATCCCTGTAAAATAATGAATGTTAAAGATAAGGAAAAAATCCTTTGGGCATCCAGATAAAAAGTCCTAGTCATTTGTATTGTGCATTGGAATTCTCATAGCCAAATAAATTCTTTGCTAGAAAAGGTGAAGCAATATTTTATTATTATTTTTTTAAGATGTTGGGGGTAGGAGTTTATTAATTAATTAATTTAATTTTGCTGTGTTGGGTCTTCGTTTCTGTGCTAGGGCTTTCTCTAGTTGTGGCAAGCGGGGGCCACTCTTCATCGCGGTGCGCTGGCCTCTCACTATCACGGCCTCTCTTGTTGCTGAGCACAGGCTCCAGACACGCAGGCTCAGTAGTTGTGGCTCACGGGCCTAGTTGCTCCGCGGCATGTGAGATCCTCCCAGACCAGGGCTTGAACCAGTGTCCCCTGCATTACCAGGCAGATTCTCAACCACTGTGCCACCAGGGAAGCCCAAAGCAATATTTTAAAAAGTACATTTTGGGGGGGAAAAAGTTGAAATTTCCAACTTGTAGAAAAGTTTTAGAACAGAACTGAGAACTCCTGTGCTGTATCCCTTCAGTTAAGTTCCCTGATTGTAACTGTTTTACTGTATTTGCCCCATGGCTTGCACTTGTGTACCCTGTCTCTCTTCCTCAGTGGGGGAAAAAAAAATCCATTATCATTAGTTTTTTTCTTGACCTTTCTGGGAGCAGGCTGCAGACGTGATGCCCCATCACCCCTAATAATTTCAGAGTATATCACCGCCACTCGAGGATACTGTTCTGTATTACCAGCACAAACTTCTCCAGACTAGGAAATCAACATTGAAAGAACACTGTCACCCGATTCATAGACTCCATTGCAATTTCACCAATTGTCCAAATAGTGTTCCTTTCCCCTTTCTGGCCCAGGATCCTATCCAGGAATATGCGTGTGTCTCATTTCTCTTCACGCTCTTCAGTCTTCCTTTGTGTTTTGTGTTTTCCATGGTCTTAAAGAGTATAAGCTTTATTATTCTATAGGATGACCCTGAACCTGGGTCCATCCGGTTTATCCTCATGGCCACTTTTGGGTTATGCGTTCTTGGAAATGAATGAAAAGCAGAATGGAGATGCAAGATGTTCTTTCAATTCCTTCTGTCTTCCGTATTCTCTGATGAGCAGTCCATGGTAATTTAAATTGTTGTTCCCATGTGAGTTGACTGACTTTTTCTCCTTTCATCTCCATTCTGCTGTTAAACTCACCCAGTGAATTTTTTACTTTGGTTATTCTGTTTTTCAGTTTTAAAACTTTCCATGGGTTTCCTTTCATATCAACTTGTTTTTTTTTCCTTTTAGTTTTTGTAGCTTTTCATTCATTCCCAAAACGTTCGCTCTTACTTACTGGAACATTTTTTATCTTCACTGCTTTAAAGTCTTTGATCATTCCAAGATCTATCAATGATTGTGTTTTCCCCTGGGAGTTGACAGTCCTAATTCTTTGTAGGCTGAGTAATTTTGGATTATATCCTGGACATTTTGAATATTATGTTGTGAGTCTCTGTACATTGTTTAAATGCAATTAAGAATGTTGCTATTTTTTATGACACAAATGAACTTATCTATGAAATAGACTCACAGACATAGAGGACAGACTTGTGGTTGCCAAGGGAGAGGGGGTGGGGGGAGGGATGGAGTGGGAGTTTGGGATTAGCAGATGCAAACTATTATATATAGAATAGATAAACAACAAGGTCATACTGTATAGCACAGGGAACTATATTCAATATCCTGTGATAAACCATAATGGAAAAGAATCTGCAAATATATATTTATATATGTATAACTGAATCACTTTGCTGTACAGTAGAAATTAACACAACATTGTAAATCAACTATATTTCAATAAAATTTTTTAAAAATGAATGTTGCTACTTTTGTGTTAACAGGCTATCCATTCTCTCCGATTTAGACCATGTGGAGCCCAGCCTTCTGTGGATTGTCATTCTGATGTCAGTCCAGTTTTCAAAGTCTTTGTAGCATTTTTCAGCCTGTCCTGCACATACAAGGCCCAGTGGCCAGTCTGGTTCTGGGATGGTGATCTATCCTGTAGCTCTGTATAGCACAGGGAACTCTACTCAATATTCTGTGATGGCCTATGTGGGAAAAGAATCTAGAAAAGAGTGGATATATGTCTGTGTATAACTGATTCACGTTGCGGTACACCTGAAACTAACACAACACTGAAAATCAACTCTACTCCAATAAAAATTAAAAAAACAAGAAAGGATTCTGTTTAGGGTCGTGTCTTCACCTCAGGGATGAGCCCACTAGTTCATAAACAAATTTCAGGGATCACCTCCCGCAGTTCCTCCCTCTGTGATCTTCCTGTTTCCCTGGGGCTTCTCTTATCCAGTCCTCCAAGAATGCTAGGGCTTTTTTTTTTTTCAAGTAAATATTAAGTTTATTTAAAAAGATTTTTTTTAGGAGTAATGCGTGACTTTTTTTTTTATTGGGGTATAGTTGTTTTACAATGTTGTGTTAGCTCCTGCTGTACAGCGAAGTGGAGTTCCCTGTGCTATACAGCAGCTTCTCATTAGTTATCTATTTTATACGTATTAGTGTATATATGTCAATCCCAATCTCCCAATTCATCCCACCCCCTCCTTTCTCCCCTTGGTGTCCATACATTTGTTCTCTACATCTGTGTCTCTTTCTGCCTTGCAAACGGGTTCACCTGTATGATTTTTCTAGATTCCACATAGATGCGTTGATATACGATATTTGTTTTTCTCTTTCTGACTTACTTCACTCTGTTTGACAGTCTCTAGGTCCATCCGCATCTCTACAAATGACCCAATTTCGTTCCTTTTTATGGCTGAGTAATATTCCATTGTATATATGTACCACATCTTCTTTATCCATTAGTCTGTCGATGGGCATTTAGGTGCTTCCATATCCTGGCTGTTGTAAACAGTGCTGCAATGAACATTGGGGTGCATGTGTCTTTTTGATTAATGGTTTTCTCTGGGTATATGCTCAGGAGTGGGATTGCTGGGTCATATGGTAATTCTGTTTTTAGTTTTTTAAGGAACTTCCATACTGTTCTCCACAGTGGCTGTATCAGTTTACATTCCGACCAACAGTGCAAGAGGGTTCCCTTTTCTCCACACCCTCTCCAGCATTTATTGTTTGTAGATTTTTTGATGATTGCCATTCTGACTGGTGTGAGGTGATACCTCATTGTAGTTTTGATTTGCATTTCTCTAATTATTAGTGATGTTGAGCATCTCTTCATGTGCCTCTTGGCCATCTGTATGTCTTCTTTGGAGAAATGTCTGTTTCGGTCTTCCATTTTTTGATTGGGTTGTTTGTTTTTTTGTTATTGAGCTGCATGAGCTGTTTTTATATTTTGGAGATTAACCCTTTGTCTGTTGCTTCATTTGCAAATATTTTATCCCATTCTGAGGGTTGTATTTTTGTCTTGTTTATGGTTTTCTTTGCTGTGCAAAAGCTTTTATGTTTCATTAGGTCCCTTTTGTAAGACCGGACACAATAAAACTTAGAGGAGAACATAGGAAGAACACTCTTTGACGTAAATCACAGCAAGATATTTTTTGACCCACATCCTAGAATAATGGAAATAAAAATAAACAAAAGAATGCTAGGGCTTTACCTTGTCTTGCTTAGGGGCCGTGCAGTGGGGGGACAAAGCGAGAGAACCAGCAACAAGGCTTTGTCCCGCCCTCTTGGGACCAAGCCCCTCTGGAGCAGGCAAAGGGGAAGGGTCTTCTGTGCGTTGCCAGCTCCTGTTTCCGCTGTGGTGTTGCTTGGGTGCTGGGGTGTGAGAGTGCTGCAGAGAGAAGGGAGAGAAACCCAGAAGCAAAAACACTGGGGATTTGCTCACTCTTTGGGCATTAGGGAGCCGATTTCCAAATCCTTGAGCCAGAGCTCGGGGGCTTCTCCCGGGCCCTGTCTGTCTGCCCACATGCTCAATTGTGGGTTTTGGGCTGTGTTGCATTTTGGCTGGGGGATGCATGCTCAAGAGGGAGCAATGACAGCCCTCTGCCACTGTGGTAGTAACTGGAGTTCCATCGCTCTCCACCCATCTGCCTACTGTTTTGCTGAGTTTCCCAGTGGTCTGTTGTCTGCATCCCATCAGGTCCACGGCTGCAATCAGTGGGAGACACAGGGTGGTGTGTGCTTCCTCCACCTGGGATAAAACCTCAGTGCTTTTAATCTGCTTCCTTTGTGAGCCAAGCATCCTGTCTTCAGAGAATTGTCCTTTTAATATAAAGGCCAGAGACATAGAGTTTTGTTTCATTAAATTTAATTTTTTATTTTGTATTGGAGTAGAGTTGATTTACAATGTTGTGTGAGTTTCAGATGTACAACAAAGTGATTCAGTTATACATATACATGTATCCATTCTTTTTCAGATTCTTCAAGTGGAGTCAGAGAAAGACAAATATCATGATATCACTTCTAGGAATCAAAAAAAATGATACAAATGAACTTATTTACAAAGCAGAAACAGAGAGAGAGTTATGAATTTGCAAGAACTCTGGGACTGTTCCCCCTAGTGAGCCCTTTCATAGTTTACTAGAGAGTGAGCTTCAGAAAACTGTTCAGTGATGGTGAAGCTTTTCATAAGGTCTAGTGATGAACAATGACTAGGTTTCACTGTAGAATTAAAACTCAAAGATAGCAATAAGGGAGGCAGACTAATACATAGCATTAGACGTTTGGGTTATGTGGAACCATACAGCTAGAAAAATAAATGGAAGGAGATGAGGGAGAAGTAGAATCAGCTCCTTAATTGGCACATTGGGGTGAGCTAGGATGGAAAAATGTCTCTGGAAACTGACAAAGCAAGAAGTGGAAGGTTAAGTTTATTGAAGACCATACAGATTAACAGCAGATTGAATACTAGTGAGTGACTAAAATGGATGCTTTAGGAAGAGCAGGTGGC
>NW_020173040.1:3277321-3317126 GCF_003031525.2 Neophocaena asiaeorientalis asiaeorientalis
AATTACTAGCTAATTACATTGTTGCTCATAGGAGGGAGGTAATAATATCTAAAAGTGGAGGGTGCTAAGGGAGTTATATAAGGTAGTAATATAAAAGGAGCAACTAGAACCAAATCCTTCCTACGTACCTACAGAAACACAGAGAGAGAAGCAAGTAGACTGCAGCCCACGGACAAAAAGACTGAGTTTGTGCGTCAGTGTTTTAAATATAAGGCTAAAAATCTGCAAAGCTGATGCCACACATACAGACTGTACTAACATTATATAAATGGGCTTAATTCACCTAGTTTAAAAAGTTTTTCAGGTTGACTTAACAAAGCAAGATCTGGAGATAGAGTTAAAATGAAGAGATTTAGAAAGGCTAAAAATAAAAGGACTGGAAAAGATATACCGGGCAAATTCAAATAAAAAGAAAGCAGGCCTCTCTCTCTCTCTCTGTCTTTTTAAATTGAAGTGTAGCTGACTTACAGTGTTGTGTTAATTTCTGCTGTACAGCATAGTGATTCAGTTTTACACATATACACATTCTTTTTCATTTTGGTTTATTACAGAATATTGAATATGGTTTCCTGTGCTATATATACAGTAGGACCTTGTTGTTTATCCATCCTCTGTATAGTAGTTTGCATCTGCTAACCCCAAACTCCCAATCCTTCCCTCCCCTGTCCCCCTCCCCGTTGGCAACCGCAGGTCTGTTCTCTATGTCTGAGGCCTCACTCTTGGTATCAGGCAAGGTAGGATTCATATATTCTTGCTTATTCGTGATACAATGTTGTATCTTTGTAGTTTGCTTCAGTGATTAGCGTTTTTAATATGAATGTTAAATATTTGAGCAGGTAAAGCGTTCTAACCCTCTGTCCTATGGCTGCTGTACCTTTCTTGTCAAATGTGCTCCAAGCTTTTGTGGTGTTTGTTTGTGTTGTCTTTGAAATTTCCCCTTCTCCAGGACTTACTGCTCCTATACGGAGAAACTGTTGACTTTTCTCTCTTATTTTGAAATTATTCATTCTACTTTTTAAAGTAAATGTCTTGTGCTTTCCATTTCTAAATCCATATCATCTGTAAATAATTGTTTCTTTATATTCAGTGTTTTCATATCTCAATGTTTGTCATATGCTGCTTACTCCTTTCCTTATTGCATTAATCGGAATCTTCCGTTTTAATGGTACTGTGAAAGGAAGCATTCATGTCTTGCTCTTGAATTTACTGGGAAAAGCTTTAGTTTCATTCCTTTTATTTCTTATTAGGTAGGTAATTTTGATGACTTAAATTTTGCTGTAATTTCAAACTTGGAGAAAAGTTGCAAAAAAGTACAAAGAATGCCATATATCCTTAACCCAGATTCACCAATTATTAACATTTTGCCCCTTTCATTTTGTCGTTTCCAGACCCCCAAATCCCCTGAACAATCAGTAGGTCGACTGATTGATACCTCCATCTACATATATTTTCTGAATCACTGGAGAGTTCGTTGCATGCCCCTTTGCCCCTAAATACTCCAGTGTATATTTCCTAAATAGGCATTACATAAACATGAAGCCACCCTAAAAGTGAGGAAATTAACATCGATACAACACTATCCACAGTCCATATTCAAATTTTGCCAGTTGTCCCCAGAATGTTCTTTATAAATATTTCCCTCACCTGCTCTCTAGTCCAGTATTCAAATTAGGAATTTAAAAGTCAAACTTACGTAGTTTCCTGTTTAGAATTCTGACAAGGAATGACTGCTGAAACTTTCAGGTGTCATCTATTTATGTAATCTCTTGGTTTTTCTCTTTCAGTAATTGACGTACTGAAGGATGTTGATTGATTTCCTAATGTTGAATTATCCTTGGCTTTCTGGAATCATCCTTATCACTTATTCTTTTAACATATTGTTAGAATCCATGTGCTGTAATATTAAGATGTTTGCTTCCATAGCCACATACAAAATTGGTCTGGAGTTTGTGCGTTCACACATGTACACAAGCATACACTATCTTTATTAAACCTTGTTATGTTGTGCTGGCTTTGTAACGTAAATTGGTGAGCTCTCCGTATTTTTCTGCGGACTAGCATAGGAAAGATTTGTTCTAAGTTAGACAGCTCAGGGAATTTAGGCCATTCCCATTTATTAAGGTGTGTGATAGATTTAGTCATTCCTTTTGACTTTATTATTATACTTTACTGTTTTCTTTTTGCTAGATTGATAAAATTAATTTTAAAAAATGTATTTTTAAAATTGTGGTAAAATACACATTACATAAAATTTATGATTTTAACCATCTTAAGCGTACAGGTCTGTGGCATTAAGAGCATTGATACGATTGTGCAACCGTCACCACCATCCTCTCCAGAACTTTTGTAAAACTGAACCTCTGTCCCCATTCACGCTGACTCCTCATTTCCCCACCTCCAGCCCCTGGCAGCCACCTTTCTACTTCCTGTCTGTGTGAATTTGGCGATTTCAGGCAACTCGCGTAATGGAATCATACAGTTGTATTTCCTTTGTGATTGGCTTATTTCACTTTGCAAAATATGTTCAAGATTCATCCATGTGGTAGCACGCATCAGGATTTTCTTCCTTTTGAAGGCTGAATAATATTCCATTGTATGGATAGACCATATTTTGTTTTTCCATTCTTCTGTTGATGGACACTTCGGTTGCTTCCACCTTTTTGGCTTATTGTGAGTAATGCTGCTATGAACACGGGTGTACACATATCTCTTTTCAAGCTGCTTTTTAAAAAATTTTTTTATTGGAGTATAGTTGATTTACAATGATGTGTTAGTTTCAGGTATACAGCAAAGTGCATCAGTTATACATATATGCACTCTTTTTTTTTTTAGATTCTTTTCCCATATAGGCCATTACGGTGTATTGAGTAGAGTTCCCTGTGCTATACAGCAGGTTCTTATTACCTATTTTATATATAGTAGTGTGTATATGTCAATCCCAATCTCCTAATTTATCCTTCCCCTCCTTATCCCCTGGTAACCATAAGTTTGTTTTCTACATCCGTGGCTTTGCTTCTGTTTTGTAAGTAAGTTCATTTGTATCCTTTTTTTAGATTCCACATATAAGTTATATTGTATATTTTGCCTTTCTGTGTCTGACTCACTTCACTTAGTATGATAATCTCTAGGTACATTCCACATATAAGCGATATTGTATATTTTGCCTTTCTGTGTCTGACTCACTTCACTTAGTATGATAATCTCTAGGTCCATCCATGTTGCTGCAAATGGCATTATTTTATTCTTTTTTATGGCTGAGTGATATTCCATTATATATATGTACCACATCTTCTTTATCCTTTCCTCTGGTGATGGACATATAGGTTGCTTCCGTGTCCTAGCTACTGTAAATAGTGCTGCAATGACCATTGGGGTGCGTGTATCTTTTCGAATTATAGTTTCCTCTGGGTATATGTGCAGGAGTGGGATTGCTGGATCATATGGTAATTCTATTTTTAGTTTTTTAAGAAACCTCCATACTGTTCTCCGTAGTGGCTGTAGCAGTTTACATTCCCACCAACAGTGCAAGAGGGTTCCCTTTTCTCCACACCCTCTCCAGCATTTGTTATTTGTAGACTTTTTAATGATGGCCATTCTGAGTGGTGTGAGGTGGTACCTCATTGTGGTTTTGATTTTTATTTCTCTAATAATTAGTGATGTTGAGCATCTTTTCATGTGCTTTTTGGCCATCTGTATGTCTTCTTTGAAGAAATATTTAGATCTTCTGCCCATTTTGATTTTTATTCCATTCCCCAAACCCCTTCTCCTGTGCGTCTCCATTCTCCTAAGAGTTATATTTTCATCTTTGACAATCGATTGAAATCTGAATTTTCTGTTAGCACACCCAATTGAATGATAGATATCATTGCTAGCCTTTTCCTTCAAGCCAAATGGTTTCTTTGTAATTTCTCCTCCCTTAGTTTGGCCACCCCCTCACCTCCTATCCTGCATACCCCACAGGATGAAACCTTTGGAACTTTTCTGTGTCCCTGATTCATTCTGAAAGATGAGTTCAAAAGAAAACAGACTTTGAACATTATATAGTCTACATAATTTGAGTATGTGAGGGAGAACTTTTTTTTGCTTCAGATTTCAGTCTTTTATTGGATAAGTTTGAATTTGAATCTTGAAAAGTTCAAAAAGTAGTGTATCCTAGGGTCTTATTGCAGAGTCAGGAAAATATAATAAAGCTGGTGATGGGTTCTTAAGATGACTCTGTATTATTTCCATATTTGTTGATGAGTTCAAACCACATGCGAGCACTTTGCTCTTGCAGAGCTGGCATTGGGGTGACAGTGATGGAAGGAGAGATGGTGGGCTGCAGGGAAGATGCAGAGGCGGCTGTGACAGGGCTGCCTTCCAGCCTGCAGGACCACACCCTCTGCTGAGAAGTTTGCCTGATGAAGTGAGGACCCTCTGGTCCTGGGAGAACTCCTTTTACCTTCCCCACAGGGGCCGTATGTGTAATGGCTCCTGTTCTCTTTTCTGGAGGCACGCCTGCCTGTGTGCTGACCAAGTGCAGCCCTGAGACCTTCCTTTCCAGCGACCAGGTACAATTCCTAGGGAAGGTGAGATTTCCAGGCCCACTGTCTGTGACATGCCCAGGCTCAGGCCTGCCTGAATTCTGTTTCTGCATTTAGGCACTTTACCCATCTAACCTTGATAGCTTCAGTTGATCATTATGGCCTGCTCTTACCTCCTTTGCATCCAAGTGATGATGAAAGTGTCCTATTTCACTTAAAGGGTGCAGTACAGTGAGGTGGAGACCACAGGAATTGGGGATACTGGCATTCTGTGGGGTGGAGGAGGCCTTCAGTCAAGTACATGATAAATGTAAACAAACTACTTCTTTTGCATCAGCAGCTACCAGAGCCTATTACGTAATTATCTATCACAGAGACAAGCAACTTAATTGTTCGAAGGTAAACCCTTAAAATTTCAGCTCATCCTTTTACAGAAAAAGTATAGAGAATTTAGGACTTCATGAAAAAGCAAATTTTTCTTTGAAAAACATTGATGCGAGGTAATGATGAGTATTGTTTCTCATCTATAATGAGAGATTGTAGCTAATGGCTTTGATAGTGATACAAATAGTGATTTTGAATTACATTTTTGGAACCCTCAGAATTTGAAAGGACTCTGAGAATCGCCCCTGTTTAACATGTTAATAAGCAGCATATACCATATGTGTATATTAAGTATAATACGTATAATAAAGAGCATATACTCATCAGAATCTTGTGATTTAAAAAGAATACATCTTTTTTTTTTCAATTATACCCCCCAGAGCTCTTTACAACTGTTCACTAAGGGACACTGCCTTTGTAGAAACTAACGTTTGACCCAGTCTCAGAAAAAGTCAAAGCATCTAATTTTCAACTGCCAGTTCATTAAATTTAGTGTTGGTGTCCCCGGGGCCTCTCTCCATGCTTGTCATTGCCTTTTGGTGCCGAGGCAGCTTGTGAGGCTCAGACCTGACCCTTTTCAAGATGAGGAAGTAACACCCAAGAGGTGTGAGTGGATTAAGAGAGCTGGAGTCTGTCATAACTAGTGGTAAATAGCTCCTCAAGATTGACTTTCTCTTCGAAAAAAGAGAATGTGTAAATATAATACATATATATGTATGTGTGTATATATATATGATGCTTTATCTTTTTTTCTGTATAAAGAATAACAAAAACCAAAAGAAAATGAAACAAAAAGCCAGAAAGCCCCTGAGCAAGGCACCTGCCCGGTGACTTCAAGAATTACACCTGTGGTCCAGATGGTGTGCCTCTCAGGTGAGAGGCATAAAATCAGAGTTTAAGAGAAAGAGCCGTGATATCACATATTCTGGTGAAAGCACGCAATGTATCTCTCTATATTTTTTGATGGTGATTGTGATGATGATGATAACAGTATTATTGACTTAATTTCATGGGAATTAAAATTAAAACAGCATGGAAGGGTGCAAATTGAAGTGCTAAATCGAACCCTTAGCTCCCGCCTTCCCCATTCCTCAGAGTTAAATATTTTCAACCTTTCTGTTGTTACTTTTTTTTTTTTAAGATTTTTTGTTTTGATGTGGACCATTTTTAAGAGTCTTTATTGAATTTGTTACAATATTGCTTCTGTTTTATGTTTTGGTTTTTTGGCCGGAAGGCATGTGGGCTCTTAGCTCCCTGACCAGGGATTGAACGTGCACCCTGTGCATTGGAAGGCGAAGTCTTAACCACTGGACCTCCAGGGAAGTCCCCTATTGTTACTTCTTTGGTGGCAGGTGCGCCATTGTCTTCATATCAGATGTCACTGACGAGAGGTCTGATCCTTCTTTCGTTGGTGACCTAGCCTGTTTTTCCTTTCTGGAAGCTTCTGGGATCTACCCTTGATTCTTGGTGTCCTGATTGTTTCACAGTATTTCGTGAAGGGACTTAGGCACTCAGTGTGTCCCTTTTTTGATACTGGAAATATTTTTCTTTGATTATTTCCTTATTTCTATTTTCTCGGAACTTCTGTTTGTTGGCTGTTTGACCTCCTGGGTTCATCTTCTGGGCATCTTAACTTTTTTCTCCTATTTGCCATGCCACTACTTTTTACTTTATCCTCTGAGAGATTTCTTCAGTTTCCGCTTCAGCTTCTGGATCAGGTGTTGAAATTTTAAAAAATAATTGCAGCAGAGACAGTGTTGGCCAATGGAAAGGACTCCCTGGGGGTCTGCAGGCTGCCCTTGAGTAAGCCTTTCCTTTTCTTTTTTTCTTTTAATTTTTATTTTATATTGGAACATAGTTGATTAACAATGTTGTATTAGTTCCAGGTGTACAGCAAAGTGATTTAGTTATACAAACACACATATCTATTCTTTTTCAAATTCTTTTCCCATTTAGGTTGTGACATAATATTGAGCAGAGTCCCCTGTGCTATAGTAGGTCCTTGTTGGTTATCTCTTTTTTCTTTTTTTTTGCGGTACGCGGGCCTCTCACTGTTGTGGCCTCTCCCATTGCGGAGCACAGGCTCCGGATGCGCAGGCTCAGCGGCCATGGCTCACGGGCCCAGCCGCTCGGCGGCACGTGGGATCTTCCCGGACCGGGGCACAAACCCGTGTCCCCTGCATTGGCAGGCGGACTCTCAACC
Source organism: Neophocaena asiaeorientalis asiaeorientalis (assembly GCF_003031525.2). Classification (NCBI taxonomy): domain Eukaryota; kingdom Metazoa; phylum Chordata; class Mammalia; order Artiodactyla; family Phocoenidae; genus Neophocaena; species Neophocaena asiaeorientalis. The sequence continues at coordinate 3,284,432 of NW_020173040.1, forward strand.
ACTGCGCCACCAGGGAAGCCCTGGTTATCCATTTTAAGTGTAGTAGTGTGTACATGTTAATCCCAAGGCTTTTCTGAAGGGCAAGGGAAGCAGATATCACAGAAGTTGGACCCCCGCCCCCGCCCCGCCCAGGGGCCTTCCTCTGCCACACAGGACGCACTTTGACTTTGAAATGTGGAGTGCCAAGATGTTTGAGAGCAACTGTCTCATCTGAGGAGGGGTCTTTTCTATCCTTCTGATTACAGAGCCAAAACGAGGCTACTAGGTTCAAAAACAAAAACCTAGAGAACAGGTGCAAACACTTTCTCTAAACCATCTGACAAAGTGGTGTAGGTCGCTCCTGCTCTGTTTGGGACCCCAGCATGGGTCAACATCAGTTGCAAGTTTCTGCATTTCATTCTGATTTGGCTAACTGTCTGCACCCTGCTTCCAAGCCTCTCTGGACACCAGCACAGGTTCGTAACCACCAGGGGGGAGATGAACCCTGTATTGATACAGTAACCATAATTAAGATGGTGATGCTTTCATCTTTTCTGCTAATTTTTCTTAATATTCCTCTTATTTTCTGTTTGCATTATTTTCCATTTCTGCCTGCGGGTACTAATTAAGTCAAGAAGGTTTCTTCTTATTCTCGAATTGTTTGCTCTAGCGTTTTTCTATTTTTTTTCTTCTGAATCTGCCTCTTCTGTGGTTTTGATTATCCCTAATGGTCTGGCTGTTCTTGGTGTCCTTTGGGGTTTATCATTGAGGGACTAGTTGATTCATAGCAGTGCTTGGCATGTTTTCCTTGACTCCTGTCCTACCCATTGAACAGGGGCTTGACCTCGCTCTGTCTAGGTGTGGGCAAAGCAGGTCACCTGGCAGCTTCACCTTTGGTTGTTGGGTGGGAACTCTCCTCCCATGTGCTTGAGAGAGTGTCTGCTCTGGGGTGTGAATTCTCACTTTGGAAGCAGACGAGGCAGAAAGCTCATTTCTTTGGTGCGTACAGCATTCTTTTGGTTTCTGCCTGAGAGCAGACACCAGTGCTGTAAGTCTGGGTTGAGAGCAGGGGGTCTGGGGGTCTGAGGCCCATCTGTAGTTCTGCAGACAGACTGTAGTCACCTGCTCTTTGGGTCCCATGTCTTGCTTTTGCCCTTGGGACCTGTGGTCTGGGGTCTCATCTCCAAAGCCTTCTCTCACATGTACACTGATCCAGAATCTTCCCTCTGGTTCCTTCACCGTTAACTGAGCTTAAATTTTTTTCATATCTTTCAGTGATCTTGTTTTTCTTCTCTGGCACCCAGATTAGCTGCCTTGGCAGAGAACTTCAGGGGGAGCAGCTCACACGGTCTGGGACTGGATGGCAGAGCTGCCTCCCTTGCATCCTGGGCTAGCTCCCCAAGTTGCATTGCACCCCTCTTTCCACTGCCTGGTGTCAACTTTCTGGCCCTCACTCTAGTTATTGCAAGAACAATATTTCTGAGAATTTAAAGGGACCCATTTTTAAACTTCCTGTAAGTCATATTACCCTGCAGCTCTCACCCATTCATTCGAGGACATTCATGGCTTTAAGGTAAGAGAAGGTACCCTTTAGAACAGAGAATTCATTCCTCAGCTTTGAGTCCCAACACTGACTTCCTTGAGTCTCTGGAGAGACAACAGTCATGAAAACCAGGCTTTTTTACGAGAGAAAAGGACTCTTTCAGTGCCGGGAGCTCTCCTTTATCTACTGAGAGCAAAGCTTAAAGGCCTGAAGATTGTTTTAGTCTTAAGCACTGTGTTGGTAAACGGAGGATGGAAGGGTTTTTCCATCCAGCAGGATGCCGTCAGGAAGGGGAGGCAGAAAGCCCTCTGGGGGTAAGAGAAGAACCCTGAGAAGCTGGAGCGAAGAGGCTACTTGGGTCCCTGAGCAGCCAATCTTTTCAAAGCCACTTTCTCTGCTCTGGAGACGCAGCTGTGGCTGCGGAGACCCCAGCCTCTGCAACCCCTGCCCCCTACTGGCTCCCTCTGGCCTCTGGTTTGTTGTTTTATAGTGTATTTTGCTGTGGAAACATCACGTTTAGTTACTTTGGAGCCCATCACCTGGTCCCATTGTTCCCCCCACCCCCACCCCGTCCCTTTACCCGAGCGCCCTTTGATTTCTCGTTTCTGGAAACGGTATGCCGTGTATCTATTGTAGAGTAACCCCAGTGACTCAGTATTACCATGGTGTGATGTTGTTTTGTGCAATTTTGAACAATTAAAAGACTCTTTTTGAAATTAAAGAGAAAGGGTCCCCGAGAAGGGACACGGTACATTGGCATCTCACCCCACTGCACATGGCGGACGCCAGGTGGGTGGATGAGACCCCCCTCTCGGAGGGCTGCTGGAGCCCTTTCACCCTTCATGCTTTCCAGTCTGATGCAGGAGACACAAGGCATCGCTGGGGAAGGAAGTGTCTAGACCAGGGTAGGAAACCTTTCTGTCCAGGGCAGTAGGTATTTCAGGCCTTGTGGGCAGGGTGATCTCCATTGCAAGGACTCCACTCTGCCACTGTAGTGTGAAAGCAGCCCTGCCCACTTCGTAAGTGAATGGGTGTAGTTGTGTCCCAACAAAACTTTGTTCACAAAAACACAGCAGGCCAGGTTTGACCCACGGGCCACTGTTTGCTGACCTCTCATCTAAATGACTGGGCCCAAGATTTCCTGTGGCCCGTGTGTGGGATAAAGACGTCTGGAAGTTTCTGTGTACATGTGAGGCGTGTCAAAGGAAGCTCAGAGAGAGGGCCCCTCAGTGGAGGCAGAGAGACGCCCCTAGATGAGATGATAGGTCAGAGCGTCCGCAGCAGGGGCTGTGCAGACCGTGGCCCAGGCTCAGGATCCTCAGGACCAACCCCCAAGATGCGGTGAGGTTGGGGCAGAGGCAGCAGGGCCAGTGCTACGCTCGCCGGGGTTAGTGACATTGCCTTGTCCCCTGAGGTCCACCTCTGCCACAGACTCACCGAGGGTGGGGCTGACCCTGCAGGATGGGGATGCGCCCGGGTGGGCTACACCTCTCAGGGGGACTCCTCTCTCCCTGCACCAGTGGGCGCCTGGTTCACTCACAGAATTCTTCGCACTTGAGACCGTTCTCTCCCTCCTCTGAGACACGCACTGCCCCCTTCCCATCTCCACTTGGACGAGTCTCAGCACCAAATTCAGGAGTCCCCACCCAAGTTCCTCATCCTCCCTCCATGCAGGTGTCTTTTCCTTGGTCTCGGGGGTGCTTTCACCACTCCCCACTCACCACCCACCCGGTTCCTCAAAGCAGCTAACCTGCGTCTTATCTGTCCCCGAGTCCTGTTGACTCTTCCTCCCAAGTATCTATGCCTGTCCCCCATGTGTGTCTCTTTTCCAGATCATTCCCATGGCCCCTACCTGGCTTCTCACTTCCACTTTTGTCCCCCCGTCTGCCCTTCACACATTGGCCAGAGTCATCTTGAAAAATGCAGATGTGAAAGGTCACATGAGTTCCGGGGTGGTGGACCCAGCAGTTTGGACCAACCCAGCCTTTAAGAACTAGATAAATTAGGAGTTTGAGTTTAGTGGATACACACTACTGTGTATAAATTAGGTAAACAACAAGGAGCTTCTGTACAGCACAGGGAGCTATACTCAGTACCTTAAAATAACCTACAATGGAAGAGAATCTGAAAAAGATTACTTATATATATATTATATATATATAAGCAGAATCACTGTGCTGTACACCAGAAACTAACACATTATAAATCAACTATACTTCAATTAAAACATTTTTTTAAATAATTAAGAAAAAGTCTGTGGACTGACTGAAGAAAGACTTGGCTAATTCTTCACCTCTGAGCATCGTTTTTCTCATTTGTGGACAGTGGGGATTGGATCTGAGTGCTGTTTCCAAGCCAGACTCTGCTATAGGTTGGTAAATATATAGAAAATGGTCATTTTACTCATTAAGCTTACCGGAGAATGTAAACAGCGTAACCTTCTAAGATAAATGAGAGCAGTGGGCACAGGTTTCTGGGCATCGGGGCGGATCTGTGACCCTGGTACTCTGGCAAGGGGGTAGCATGGGAACCTAGCCGCCCAGGGGAGCTTGCAGAGGGCCCGGCTCCTGCCCCAGGGTCCTGGCAGTGGAGCAGGGTCACTGAGGTGGCCTCACGTTGCAGACCCTTCAACAAGGAGTGATGTATTCCCCCTTGGTCCCGAGTGAGCACTGCACACCGCCTGTCGAGTGGACTGTCGAGTGGGTGTGGGCGTCCAGAAGTCCTGCCGGCCCCTCGTCCCCTGTGTCACATGGAGACCTGGGTCGCCCCGGGGCAGCTGCTTTATCCCGGCTAGAGTCTGGAACGGGTCCCTTCATTGCATCGATGCAGGGAGGGCTTGGAGCAGGGGAGAGGGGCCAGGGATGGGAGTGGGTCTCACTCTTGCTCTACCCTTTGCCACCCCTTCTGCGAAGCCAGTGGCCAGGAATGGGGTGGATCCGTTTGCATCTGGCTCTGAGCTTTCAGAGCAAGAAACCAAAACCCCACCCCAGCTCCCTGCGAGTCAAAATCAGGGTCACCGAAGGTGGTGTTGATCTGAGTTTGTTGGCCTAAAAGAGCCCTCGGGAGCCCAGTGGGGGCACCATACAGGGAGCAGGGAGCCTGGCTGGGGACCCTCCCTCAACGCAAGGGCGGGGCATGGGGGGGAGGGGAGGGGCTGCCAGGTTTGGACATGAGGAGCCGCCTAGAACTCACATCACGCAAGCAGTAGAAAGACTCGTCTTGTACTTTTGTGTTCTTTGTAAGTGAGTGAAGCTAGCTCTTCATGGGTTATTTGCATGTGGACACATTTGAAAGGCCACACTGTGTATCATGCACAGCCAGGTGTCCAGGGGCAGAGTGTCCATCCTTTTGGTCATGGGACAGAGGCTCTGGGCCTGAGATGGCTGCTCCAGTCCTCGCCCTACGACAGCCCGGCCCCCCGAGTCACACTTGAGGTGGTGAACTTCCGAACATTCTCGGTGCTACAGGTGTCTGTGTATGTAGAGACCGCGTAGGGCTGAAGCCAGGGGAGAGAACCCTTCAGGGGAGAGACCCTTGAATGGAGGAGGAGATCATGATGGAGACAGGAAAATCTGAGGAGATCAGGGCGCCAGACACCTGCAGAAACGAGTCAGCCGGGGGGTTGGGGGGTTACCCCGAGTGATCTTGCAGGCAAGGCTCAGTGTAAAGTTTTGTTTTCACCACTCGTGGAAAAACTGGTTCCTGACGTTTTCTGGTGATGAAAATACTGAATAAACCAATGAGTTGGGAAATACTTATTTTCTCTGTTCTTGGGGAATTTTGATTCTTTTTTGGGGGAGAAGCTATCGCACACGTGCAGATTTGGGGGCTGCAGCGGAGGGTGCGGGCAGAGCGGTGGTGCATAAAGAATTGTTCCGTGTATCACCAGGGGTGTGTCTGAATTGCTCAGGGAGACCCAGGTCCTGCTGAGCTCTGGAAAGAGGGGACGGGGGGGGGGTGGGGGGAAGAAGTGGCCGCCCTCAGAGGGTCATCGGGAGGGCCTGGCCCACAGCTCTTCTCTCCCAGGTCTGAACTGGTTGGCACGTGCCAACGGGGCTGGGTGGGGGATCTGAACGTCGGGGGCCGGATCACCGGGGTAGGGGTCCTCTGAACGGTGGGGAAGGGCTGCCTTTACGTAGAGCAGTGTTCACTGCCTGGGCTCTGCGGTAGGATCTTGCAGGCTTTCATATAATCAAGAGAATGGGAGTATTTTAGCACCATTTCATCTTTTGTTGTTAGAGTGCTTTTCTCCTTAAATCTTTTCTACTTAAAAACTATCATTCTGTTAGTTTTTGAGAATATAAAGACTCCCAGAAGAGGAAACACACCTCTATGGCAACCTCAGTTCTTTCTCTGGGGAGAAGCTGTCACAAAGCCCCAGCTGTCACCTGTGTTGTATCCACAGCCCACATAACTGCTGTGGGTGTTTACAGGACAAACGGGAAGCGTACAGCATCTTGTTAGAAAATTCAAGGGACTCAGAAAGGTACAGAATGAGAGGTTGAAGTCTCCTTCCCTTCCCCAGAGGTGTTCCAAGGAAGAGGATGTCTTTCGGTCCCTGGGTGAGTCAGAAGGAGAGATACCCTGTGCCCTGTTCTCAGCCTTCTACTGTCACTGAACGATGTGGCTCTGTGTTTTTCAGCGTACTTCTTGTTAAATCTTCGTGGTGCTCTATTGAATAACTAGAACATCATTTATTTAATAAACGCCTATTGATCTGAGACTTTGGTGATTTCCATTCCTGTTAAAACTTACTTTGAAAGTATATGCTGACTTGGGTAAGCACCTTCATAGGGAATTTCCTAGCCAACAAATTTCTAGGTGGAAGGGTCCATGCATTTTAGATTGAGGCAGATTTTGCAAATTGCCCCAAGAACAGGCTGCATGGTTCATAAACCTAGCAAGTAAGTGGGAAAGCCCCAAACCCTTCGCTGGGGTCTGCTCTGTCATCACCTCCTCCTAGAGGCCTGCCCTGACCATACTCTTTCCACTCTCTTATCCCGATTTTTATTTTCCTTCAGAGCACTTAATATTACCTGAAATTAATTTTTGTTAATTTCTGTTTGTTTGTCTGTCTCACTAAAATTGAAACCATAAAGACGAAGGTTCTGTACACTGCTCTGCCTGTAAAGCCTGGCCTGTGAGAACCTGTACACAGTTGATGTGCATTTGTTCAATGAATTAATGGGTGGACTTCGATTCACTATGTGTTAAAATGTGATGGTGCTCCTTTCCCCTTGGTTCTTTCTTTTTTTTTTTTTTCTTTCTCATTTTCTTTCTCTTTTTTTTTTTTCTTGCGGTACGCGGGCCTCTCACCGCTGCGGCCTCTCCCGTTGCGGAGCACAGGCTCCGGACGCGCAGGCTCAGTGGCCATGGCTCACGGGCCCAGCCGCTCCGCGGCATGTGGGATCCTCCCGGACCGGGGCACGAACCCATGTCCCCTGCATCGGCAGGCGGACCCCCAACCACTGCGCCACCAGGGAAGCCCTCTCTCTTTCTTTTTAACAGAATTTACTTGCAATCCCATGTATTGTTGCTGCATAGCACATTATCACCAGAGGTAGCAGCTGGAAAGAGGTATTTTATTTTGCTCGTGGTTTTGTCCCTGAGGAAGTTGGAGGGACTCTGTGGAGTGGGTCTCCTCACCTTAACTGCATCAGATGCCGGCTGGGGCTGAAGTCATCTGAAGGCTTGGCTGGGCCGGATGCCCAGCTGCCTCACTCAGGCTGCTGGTTGTCACTGGCCGGTGGCTGGGAGCTTGGCCACGTACCTCCCCGTGGCCTCTCCAGCCTGTGGTCTCAGGGTGGTTGGACTCCTCCACGATGGCTGCTCCCCTCAGAGCGGGCGTCCCAGGAGCACCCGTGGAAGCTGATGGCCTTTTCCAGCCTTGTCTCAGAAGTCACATGGTGTCACCCCCTCTGCAGTCACAAGCCTATCCACCTTCAGGGGAGGGGACAGAGCCCCAGCTCTGGGTGCGGGGAATGGCAAGGTCACGCCGCAACAAAGCATGTGAGGTGGATGAGATAGTGGCCGTGTTAGAAAATATAAGGCTGTCACACCTGGTCATTCTCATGTGTTTATTAATTTTTCAGATTTACTATTAGTATCATTTTGTCAAGTTCTAAAACAAGTTCCAAAATCCTCTTGGTATTCTAGTAGGTTTGTAGCCAGTTTATGATATGATTTAGGGAGAATTAATCAATAGCTTGACAGTATCGAACCCTCCTCTACAAGTACGTGCTGTTACTTTTCATTTACTTTCTCTTTTGTGCCCCAAGAAAGAGTTTGTGAGTTTTCCTGAGTTTTGTTCTTGAAAGTTCTGCTTTGTCTACTTAAGTGAATTCCCAGCAGTGCCCTTCTTTTCGGGTGTTATCCTGAGTGTTTTCTGATTTTGTTTGATTGTTTTTGTTTGATTATAGGACTAAAGAGAGTTAAAAATTTTGTAAGTTGTCAATTTGTCTAATACTCTATTTATAATAGTTTTTAAAATTTGATTCTCTTGTGTTTACCAGATGTAACCTATCATTTGCCAGTTACCCTAATTCTGTGTCACTTGCATTTGGGGATAAAACAGATACATTGGGTACGAATTCTATCACCCTGGCTGCCATATCGTTTATTTTTTAATTGCAGTTTTCCTCCTTTTTTGTTACCTGAGTGTATATTTGTGGTGTTTCTCCTGGTGCATTGAGTCTCCTTTTAGTTTTTACAGTGGTTACTGGTCTAAATCTGTGTATTTATTAGAGATAACCTTCTCCTTCATGGTTTAGCAATTCTTAAATTATATCTGTTGTTTGCTTGCTATGAAAATGAAAAAATTATCACATTTTCTATTTCCTGAGTTTTGTTTCTTATTTTTAGTTTTTGTGTTGTTGTTACATTTTAACTTTAAATACCAAGTTGAAGACTCTTTCTGGGTTTACCAGTTTTAGGCCCTATCTTAGATAGACGAGGAAATGAAGGCCCTTAGACATCTTTGCCTTCCCCCCTCCATCCTGTCCAGTTGAGAAGGCGATTCCTTTTGCAATGTCATTTTTAAACATTTCCCTGCTGTAACCCTTGGAAAGAGTGTCTTGCTTTCCTCTCTGCGGGAGTCACAGTATGTTTTTTCTATTTCTGGGATGACACAGAAGTGTTGGGGGAAATTCTCCTTATTCTCTGGAGGTTGCATCAGCCATTTCCCTTCTGCTACTCTCTGAAGTTGGTGGCTGTTAGTGAGGTTGTTCAGGATTTTATTAACTTGCTTCTCGCTTGCTTCCTGCTTCCAAGGAGGGCAGCGCCGGAGCTGTGGGGACTTGCTGTGCAGTTCGGATGGCGGCTTGGGCCCAGCTTTGCTGTGTTGTTAAATTTGGGGGGAAAGATATTTGGTATTGGTTTTCACTGTGCCATCTTCTGAATGTTTTTTCTTTAAAGTAAGGCGGCATTTGACAATTCAGTACATATTGCTAAAAGTACATGTACTGTTTTGTTTTTTAAGATTTTTTTTATGTGGACCATTTTTAAAGTCTGTATTGAATTTTTTTTTTTTTTTACGGTATGCGGGCCTCTCACTGCTGTGGCCTCTCCCGTTGTGGAGCACAGGCTCCGGACGCACAGCCTCAGTGGCCATGGCTCACGGGCCCAGCTGCTCCGAGGCATGTAGGATCTTCCCAGACCGGGGCACGAACCCATGTCCCCTGCATCGGCAGGCGGACTCTCAACCACTGCGCCACCAGGGAAGCCCTCTGTATTGAATTTGTTACAGTATTGCTTCTGGTTTATTTATTTTTTTTTTATGACCATGAGACATGTGGGATCTTAGCTCCCCGACCAGGTATTGGACCCACACCCCCTGCATTGGAAGGTGAAATCTTAACCACGGGACCACCAGGGAACTCCCCCTCTGTCTGTTTTTGATCTGTATAAGTTTATTGAAAATGTGAACAAAAAAACTCTTTTTGCACCGAAGGAAAATGTTTTTGCAATTATGAATGGGACATTTTGTTTATAAAAGGATAAATAAAGGTTGTTCGATAAAGCAAAGAAGTACAGGTTCCCCAAATATGCCTACAGGAACATTTTGGCACAAGCCCATTCTCTCTTTCCATCATTGTCTTTTTTATAGAAAAGAAGCATTTATATTTTTTAAAGTTTGTGACTTGGGTAGGTAGATGAGAACTGGGGATGCATAGTGAAGTTCCGAGCAGGGGCTCCCTTTACTTTGAATATAGCTCTGAGGCATATCTGCTGAGCATTTGGATAATTGAGTACATAGGTGGAATAACAGTCAGGGTTCTTAGTTGCAAAAAACAGAGTCCGTTTTTGTAGCCAATTTTGCAAAACTCCATGTAGCCAGGACCAGTGCCAGGAGCACTGCACTGGGCTGTGACAAGTGAAGGCAGCTCTGTGACCACCACTCAGCACAGACACCGTGCTTGCTGGGGATCGAGTGCCAGCAGCTCCACCAGCCACTGCTGCCTCCCCGCTGTGCCCACCGATGGCAAAGCTGAGTCACAAGCCTGAGGCCCAACTGCAAGGGGGCTGGATGAGGTCTTGCTTCTACCTTGGGGACATTGTCCAGGTGTAGGAGGGGTGATCAAGCAATGCTGGGAGTCCCCAAACTGGAGACAAACGCCTCCTATAGTAACGCCTCCTATAGTAGTGTTGTCTGTCGGGAGGAGGACCGAGTTGGAGGCACAAGGGCGGAGGTGTGCCAGGACGGCCAGGGCATCAGGCGGAGTTGAGGACACGTGATTGCTTCTGTGACTTCTCGTGTTTATTAGCTCCGTGCCTGTGGGCAGATCACTTACACTCTTTGACCTGATTTTCCTCATCTGTGAAAAAGGGCTCAGGAAGTGTGGTGTTTCAGATCCCTTCCAGAATGTGTACGACACTTAGTAAATGTTTGCCACCTGAATGAATGAATGAGTCTGTTGTCAGTCGGGCCTTGGAGAAAGATAAATGAGCACGAAGAACATCACTATTAGGTGGGTTAACTTTCGGTGATGAATTTTGTTTTAAATTAGAGTGTGCTGGGACTTCTCTGGAGGTCCAGTGGTTAAGACCCTGTGCTCCCAGTGCAGGGGGGCCAGGTTTGATCCCTGGTCGGGGAACTAGATCCTGCACATCAGGATCTTGCTTCTACCTTGGGGACATTGTCCAGATGTAGGAGGGGTGATCAGGCAATGCTGGGAGTCCCCAAACTGCACAGCACAGCCTAAAATAAATAAATACATAAAAATAATATTACCAATAAAAAAATAAATAGAGTGTGCTTACATTCTAGTGGGTTTTTATTATTACTATTATTATTTTCATTGAAGTATAGCTGATTTACAATGTTGTGTTAGTTTCAGGTGTACAGAAGTAATTCAGTTATACATGTGCATAAATCCGTTCTTTTGCAAATTCTTTTCCATTATAGGTTATTATAAGATATTGACTATAGTTCCCTGTGCTATACAGTAGGTCCTTGTTGGTTATCTGTTTATATATAGTAGTGTGTATCTGCTAATCCCAAACTCCTAATATCTTCTTCCCACTCTTTCCCCTTTGGTAACCATAAGTTTGTTTTTCTATGTCTGTGTGTCTGTTTCTGTTTTGTAAATAAGTTCATTTGTATGATTTTTTAGATTTCACATACAAGTGATATCATATATGTGTCTTTCTCTGACTTAGTTCAGTTACATTCTGGTGGTTTTAGAGTCCTGCAAATGCTTTAGATTTTAGCTTTTTTAAAAAAAGCTAATTTATGGCAAGAACAAGGAAGCAAAAGTCATCAAGAAAGCTTCAGTCCAAATGTATTATTAATGATCATCTTAGCATTTAGAGCATTAGTATTTTTATCTGCTTTGGTAACTGTCAGACTTCCAAACATCACGATAAGATAGCATCCAGATAAAATAATGGGAAAGATCCTTTCTTAAGTGAGTTAAATTATTGATGAGTTGCTTTTGCAGTAGATGAATGAGTATTCATGGAGTGAGTACCCAGGGGAAGTTTTCAGCCTCTCTCATCTTTGACTAGGACTTGTTCATTGACTATCAACTCTATTTTAATTATGTGCTGGCTTTCCCTTCATTTTTTTTCCTGGTCAGGATTAGGAGGAAGTGAGGGAAAATTATTTCTAATTTGTTTTGTCTTCCTCAGGTGAGTATTATAAAAGTTGTCCTATCTCTAAAGGACCTTGTGCTTTTTATATGAATGCTACTATATATGTGTAGCAAAGCAGAGGCCTTGTATGTCCTCACAGCAAACACAGGTGTGTCTGATCATGTCTGGAGGTCCCAGAGGGGTCAGCAGAGGGCTAGTGTCTGTGAGGCTGAGGAGCTACCACAAGGACAATGGTCCCTGTCAGAGATGCTGCAGGTGCCTCACGGAATCTGTTTCTCCTTTGTTCATCTCCGTTTCCCTTTTCCATTCTTAGGGTTGACCCCACTTCTGACTCCATGAGTGGGTCCTAGTAAGTTTAAACTCATCATTGTACCCACTGTCTTGTCATAGCAATTGCTTCAGGAACGCAACTTCAGTCAATGTGAGAGAGTGAATTCCAGGACCTAAATGGAATTTCTAGAAGAAATGCTCTGGCTTGCTATGGAACGGTGGTTTGAGACTGGGAACCACCACAGATACTTAGTCACCATAAAAGAAAAGCTCGAGGATTTCTTTGTGGGGCCCAGGATGAGACTTCAAAGCAGAAGGTAGAGAAGAATTGGGACTCTGGTGACATTGAGTTCCTGGTTCAAGCTTGTCCTGAAGGCAGCATTAATCTCTGACCTTTTCAGTTATGGGAGCCAATAGGTGTGAATGTGTGATCAAATATTTCAAGCATGCAGATGAGCGTAATATAATAAATCCCCATTTATGTACCTCCTACAATGAAAAATATAACTCTTTTCTTACTTGCATCAAGGTACAGTTTTTTTCCCCAAAGAACTAAAGTATAAAAGTGTTGGAGGTAACTTTTTGTGCTTCTGAAGTACCATTATCCTTTCTTCCTTAATGATTTTGCTGGAATATGTCTTAGTGTGGCTGGTCTGCTGCATGTATGTTTGTGTGTGTGTGTGTGTGTGTGTGTGTGTGTGTGTGTGTGTGTGTGTGTCTGTGTTTAGCTACATGATGTGCTCTTTTGATATGTAGTTTACTTTAATTTAGTTTTTAAAAATTGTGGTTAAATATACATAATATAAAATGTATCATCCTAACCATTTCTAAGTGTACATTTCAGTCTTGTTAAGTATATTCACATGGCTGTGCAACCAATCTCCAGGACTTTTTCATTTTACAAACCTGAAGTTCTATACAACTTCCTGTTCCTTCCTCCCCTCAGCCTCTGGCAACCACCATTCTACTTTGTGTCTCTATGAATTTAACTCTCCTAGGGACCTCATATAAATGGAAATCATACAGTATTTGTATTTTTGTTACTGGCTTATTTCACTTAGCATCATGTTCTCAAGGTTCATCCACGTTGTAGCAGGTGTCAGAATTTCCTTCCTCTTTAAGGCTGAATAATATTCCATTGTATGCATAGATCACATTTTGTTTATCTGTTCATCAATCAGTGGACACTTGGGTTGTTTCCACCTTTTGGCTGTTGAGAATAATACTGCTGTGAACATGGATGTACAGGTATCTCTTTGAGTCCCTCCTTTCAGTTCTTTTGGGTGTATACCCACAAGTGGAATTGCTGGGTAATATGGTAATTCTGTTTTCAATTTTTTGAGGAACAGCCATGCAACTTCCACAGTGGCTGCACCATGTCACATTCCCATGTGCAGTGCACAGGATTCCAGGTCTCCCCATCCTTGCCAACACTTGTTATTTACTTATTTATTTATTTATTGTAGTCATTCTAATGGGTTTGAGGTGATACCTCATTGTGGCTTCAATTTGCATTTCCCTGATGGTTAATGATGTTGACTCTCTTTTTATGTTGTTGGCCATTTGTATATCTTTGTTGGAGACATGTCTAATCAAGTACTTTACCCATTTAAAAAATTGAGTTGATACCTAGTTTTAAATCTTTTTTTTTTAACTTCAGGAATTATAGTTTTTAGTGAACCCAGGAATTATAATTTTTAGTGTTTCAATTTTTGCTGAGAACTCCAGTTATATATATGTTGGACCCTCTTTACCTGTCTTCCGAATGACTTTCTCTTGAATGCTCTTTATCTCTTGCTCCATTGTTTTTTATTATTAAAAATTTACTCTTTTCTATCTTCTAGTTTTATTATTATCTGTGTTTCTAGATAGGTTAATCATAGTTTCATAGCTCCATCACACCTTCTCCTGCTGTTTTCATGAAGTGACAGCACCCTTGGCCATGTATTTGGTGAGATCTACCTCCTCTTCACCAGTCTGCCACTTGTATCTGGTCCTTCACCTTCCTTTGCCTCTGTTATCTTTACTCCAAATTTGGTTCCTACTCCCAGTTCTTTTGTCTTTGTGAAATTTAAATGTCTAGTAGTGATGTAGAGTTATTACGTGTACTTTCAGTGTTTTCCTAAATTGATCACGTGTTTTCTTCTCAGGTAAGCGTGGTCAATGACACCAATCTTAAACATGTTAAACAATGCTTAGGATCTGCTTAGGAGTAACAGTTTTCAGTTAAACAGTTGTTTATTAGTAGTACTAGAGGTTGACTTTACAGTGTCCATATTTGACTGATTTTAAAAAAAAGTCTGTATTCTCACTTCATCAGAAGAGTTTGCATCACATTAATAATAAAAAAGTGAGAGACAGTGTGGCCTTCAGCAACAAACTGTTCTTCATTATGGCAAAAGTGACTGGGCTCACCACATAGTAAATGACATAGTGTAAAACCAATGACATACCTTCTCTTATAAAGACCACCCTCTGTTAAGCAGCATTTTTTTGGAGAAAAGAAACACTATAATAAATGTCGCTTCCATAAAATAGCTAACCAATGGTAGCTGCATTTATCCCCTCACTTCTTTCTGTTTTCTTCTTCACTGTCACAAAGTTTGAGTCTTAAACTCTCCTATCATTCATAGTATAATTTTTTCTGTTATCTCTTTTGGCCCACGATGGTTGTGTTGGCAGCCTTTATCAGGATACTTTTTATATTCCATACTCTTGTTCTTGACCTCTTGCACAGTTTTAGGATTGACAGCATAATTTCAAGGCATACTGAAAATTATGAGATGCCTGCATTCCCTCTTTGGTTAATCTATGAATTCGCCTTTTTCCATAATTGCATTATGTATCTGTGGAAATTAAACAGCTGCTCCGAAAGTCAGCTGGAACTTTGGACAGAGAAGTGTCCCAGTGCATCCGTCAGTTTCATCAACCGGTCCCAACTTTGAACATTTTGTGATCTACCCACAAGATTGGGCAGCTGTTGCTTATTTTAGTTGTACAGCTTAGATGTGTGAAAGGCAACCTTCTGTCCACAGGATAATATTTAGCTTTAGTTATATATCATAGGGACTATTTTTGAAGAAATTCGAAGGGCCAGTTAGGTATTCAAATTTAAGCTCACATTCAACCACCTGGTACCACCAGTGCAGACACGTGTCACTAGGAACCAGTACCTTTCATGCCTGGTTACGTGTATGCACGCACAGCCAGCCACAGCTCTTTCTCAGTCTACACATCTGCTTAGCAGGTAGCAGATTTATTTGACGTTGATTGCGTGAGGCACCTTAGCATCAGGACTGTTAAGTGTGAGGAAGTGTCAGTGTTACACTTAAGGAAATCCAGGACTGAATTCAGAGCTGCACCCCTTCTTCTCCGAAGTAGATGTTAACACCTTACTCTAACCAGGATCTCTGCTTCTTCCCTGTGGAGTTATGAGTAATTGTGAGCAGTCTTCTCCTGCTGACCAGTGGCCATTCCTGCCTAGCATTAGTTATGCAAAAACTATGAATTTTTTTTAATTTGAGAAAATTTTTAAAAATGTAAAATTGTGGTAAAATACACATAACATAAAATTTACCATCTTTTTTTTTTCTTTTTTGAAAATTTACCATCTTAACCTTTAAGTGCACAGTCCAGTAGCATTAATCACATTCACATTGTTGTACAGCCAACCTCCAGAACACTTTTCATCTTGCAAAACTGAAACTCCATATCTGCTAAACGGCAACTCCTTACCCTCCCCTCCCCCCAGCCCCTGGCAACCACCATTCTACATTCTGTCTCTATGAATTTGAATTTGAACTAGCCATGGATTATTTTGTTCTGTGTGCCATTTAATACTGAATGTGCAAATATCCTTACTCTAGTATCTATTTATCTGGCTTGGAGAATGTTCTGATTCATCCTTCTGCAGTATTACTGTATTTTATAAAATTAATGAGTTCCGTAAAGGGCCCTGGATCAGTTTTTCACAGTTAAGTGTGTAGAATAAAATTATGCAGAGTAGAAATATTTTAATAAATAAATTTATACAAAATAAATATATAATAAAATAAAAATATTTAAAAGTTATATTTAAGAGAATGTGTTTTGTAAACACCTCTAGTTAAAGTTAACACTTATTGGGACTTCCCTGGTAGCGCAGTGGTTAAGAATCCACCTGCCAATGCAGGGGATACGGGTTTGAGCCCTGGTCTGGGAAGGTCCCACATGCTGCGGAGCAGCTAAGCCTGTGCACCACAGCTACGGAGCCTGCGCTCTAGAGCCTGTGAGCCACAACGACTGAGCCCTTATGCCACAACTACTGAAGACCACACGCCTAGAGCCCGTGCTCCACAACAAAGACAAGGCATGATAATGAGAAGCCCACACACCGCAATGAAGAGTAGTCCCCGCTTCCACAACTAGAGAAAGCCCACACGCAGCAACAAAGACCCAACGCAGCCGAAAAGATAAAAAATAAAATAAATAATTTTAAAAAATAAAAAATGTTTTAAAAAATAAACACTTATTTACAGAAAATCTGAATAATAATTTAATTAAAAAAAGAACAAAGAAAGAGGATAGAAACTTTGAGACTATTTTGGTAGTAGAATCAAGCCAACCTTGTTGGTCACCTTCATTATGAAATTTAAAGAGAGATTGCAGATTTGAGCAAAGTTCTTTGGGGGAAATTTTTGGTGTCTTTTCTAAGCCTGAAATGTGTCATTGGCTTCTAAATTTTAAATTGGTAGCTAAATTTTAAATTCTCCAAAAAAAAGTCAAAGACAGCATTTTTTTCCCCACTGGGTAACTTTGAAGGGAAAAATGGAAACTATCTCACCAAGTTCCTAAGACCAAATTATGTCGCATGTTAGAACTGAGGTCATGACCTGTGTCAGCTGCAGTGTGAGCCCCCGGTGGTGTGTCCCAGGAGGTGTGAGAGCCCCCGGAGGTGTGTCCCAGGAGGTGTGAGAGCCCCCGGAGGTGTGTCCCAGGAGGTATGAGCCCCAGAGGTGTGTCCCGGGAGCAGGGGTCAACGTCTGGTTCACAGGCACGGTGGGAGCCCCCTGGTGTACGTGCTGCTTTAGTTGACACAGTCGTGATTCGTTCAGCTTGTGCCGGATTCCTATTGTAAACCACATATGACTGACTCAACGTAGAGGGTATCTTTAAAAGTAAGAAGTTACTCTGGGTGTGTATACACCCAAAAAAAGTGAAAACAGGGACTCGAAGAGAGATTTGCCCATCCATGTTCAAAGTAGGATGAATCACAGTAGCCAAAAAGTGGAAGCAGCCCAAGTGTCCATCGATGGATGAGTGGCTAACGAACTGTGGTCTATACATACAATGGAATAGTTTTCAGCCTTAAAAAAAAGGAAGGAAACACAGAAGTCTGCTACAACGTAGATGACCTTTGAGGACATTATGTAAAGTGAAATAAGCCAGAGACAAAAAGACAAATACTGTATGACTCCATTTATATGGTGGAGGGCCCTAGACTAGTCAAATCCATAGAGACAGAGAGTAGGACAATGGGTGGCAGGGGCTGGGAAGAGGGGGCGTGGGGTGCTAGTGTCTGATGGGTTCAGAGTTTCAGTTTTGTAGGATGAAGAGAGTTCTGTGACTGGATAGTGGTGATGGCTACAAACAATATGAATGTACTTAATGCCACAGACCTGAATACTTAAGAGTTGTTAAGCAGATGCAAACTATTTATATACAGGATAGATAAACAAGGTCCTACTGCACAGCACAGGGAACTGTATTCAATATCCTGTGATAAACCATAATGGAAAAGAATATGAAAAAGAATATATATACGTATAACTGAGTCACTTTGCTGTACAGCAGAAATTAACACGTCATTGTAAATCAACTCTACTTCAATAAAATAAATTTTTAAAAAAGAATTGTTAAGATGGTAGATTTTATGTTATGTACTATATTTTACCACAATTTAAAAACCTTAATAAAATCAATTTAAAAAGTGACTGTTAGGGCTTCCCTGGTGGCGCAGTGGTTGAGAGTCCGCCTGCCGATGCAGGGGACACGGGTTCGTGCCCTGGTCCGGGAAGATCCCACATGCCGCGGAGCGGCTGGGCCCGTGAGCCATGGCCGCTGAGCCTGCGCGTCCAGAGCCTGTGCTCCGCAACGGGAGAGGCCGCAGCGGTGAGAGGCCCGCGTACCGCAAAAAAAAAAAAAAGTATACTTCTTTTTCCTTTCCTTCTGTACTGTGGCTAAAGCAACCCTTTTGTCACGGTGAAATAAAACCCCTAAAATATTTTTCAGAACAAGAAGGCATGTAAATAGAAGAGTTAAGTACAAAACAGTCATCATAATATCCTGGCAGTTCAGTCTTCTATTTACGGGTTTTGGGATGCGTGAGCCACATTTATATAACTTTTTTTTTTTTTTTTTTTGGCCGTGCCCCGCAGCATGTGGGATCTTAGTTCCCACACCAGGGATTGAACCCGTGCTCCCTAGAGTGGAAGCGCAGAGTCCTAACCAGTGGGCTGCCCGGGAATTTGAGCCACATTTATAAAGTCTAACCCAATGTTGCCACAGAACCCTTTTTAGTTATGGGCCTATCCATCCTCTCAAAGGCCCCAGCGAGGAGTCGATTCTCAGTGTTTAGGATTGTGAGAGGAAGATTGGAGTCAGAGCTGGGTTGGCTCAAACATCCCCATATGTTCCTTATTGGAAAAGACCACACCAGCCCAGGGCCACCTGTGCTGTGTGGTCTTGGGCTGAATCTAAGAAGGTGCCCTTTTTCTGGGTCACATGTGGTCCAGTATGGACAGCGGTGTGCAGTTCAGCCTGATGCGTCTTCTCTAGTGCCTGAGTCCTGGGGCCTCCTGGGGTCCTGGCAAAGCACAATTTAAAACAGACCCAAATGTGGACCTGCTTTCTTTGCTTGGGCCACGCCTGCTGCTGGCTCATTCCTGAGGCAGGGGTGGTCTTTCCCTTCTCCTGCCCCTCAAGGAGAGCATTGAGCCTTGGTCAGCCAGAGTGGGAAGTTCCCTTTCTCTCAGGGAGAAATGCCAGACTCTTCTTATTTACTGGGGTATAAATTCCACAGTGTGGATGGCTGTAGATGTCTGGAGACAGAATCCTTGCCACCATCAGTGCCTTTGGGATGGACCATATGGATCTGGAATATGAGAGGCTCAGTGATGACTGTCATGGACCTTTCCCCACATTTTTCTGGGCTACATAATCCACCCTGGGATTCTTACACGACATGGGGAAGTTGAGTTTCCCACCAGATTGACAGACGTAGGCTGAGAAGTATTTCATTTGGAAAACATTAAAGAGGTATCTCTTGTCCCTGACTCTGGTCCAGCAACCATTTCGTGGTCACTTCTCTGGCTACTGCTTCTCTCTTTCCACTGGTTACAAGTACATCTGCAGCCCAGAGCCCTTCTTTAGGGTCACAGCATCTGTTATATTTAAAGTGTATACTTACTTACTATAACCAAAATGCATACTTTTTATGGTAGGAGAAAAACATAGGTTGGTTGGAATTCTTCTGGAGTTGAAGTTTGATATGCTGTGGATTTAGGGGCAGATGGACATGGTGCCCCGGAAGAGGATGGAGGCCTTACTAGACCCGCCTGGCGCTTCCTGCCTGGGCAGCCGTGGGCGAGTTGCCCAGCCTCAGTTTCTGCCCCTGCAGAGTGGTGATGAGGAGCCTGCCCTGTGGGAAACCCCAAGTTGGAGAATTCAGTGAAATAGTCTGTCTACAGGGTACAGAACAGGTGCTCAGTGCATGCTCCCCTCCTTTTGCTCCAGCAGAGACCAGAGTAGCATGGAGGGGTCTGCTGTCTTTGGGTGGTGAATATGCCACCCAGTTTCAGGGGGATAGTTGAGAATCTTGGCTGTAGTCTCTGTCTCTCTCTTTAATGTCTTTTCTTCATTTTCTTTGAAATACCAATGGAATTTATTTATTTGATAAGTATGTTAATCTGAGAATTGCTTTTAATTCTTGGGAAGATCTTGGATTTTATAGGTTTTGAAATCTAGTAGGGTTAAATTCCAGTCTCTACTTTTTTGTTAAAATGATGTAAATCTGTATTAGAGGAATGCAAATCAAAACTACAACGAGGTATCACCTCACACTAGTCAGAATGGCCATCATCAAAAAATCCACTAATAGGGGCTACACTGGTGGCACAGTGGTTGAGAGTCCGCCTGCTGATGCAGGGGACATGGGTTCGTGCCCTGGTCCGGGAAGATCCCACATGCCGTGGAGTGGCTGGGCCCATGAGCCATGGCCGCTGAGCCTGCGTGTCTGGAGCCTGTGCTCCGCAACGGGAGAGGCCACAGCAGTGAGAGGCCCGCGTACCGCAGGAAAAAAAAAATCCACTAACAATAAATGCTGGAGAGGGTGTGGAGAAAAGGGAACCCTCTTTCACTGTTGGTGGGAATGTAAATTGATACAGCCACTAGGGAGAACAGTATGGAGGTTCTTTAAAATACTAAATATAGAACTACCATATGACCCAGCAATCTCACTTCTGGGCATATACCTGGAGAAAACCATAATTCAAAAAGATACATGCACCCCAGTGTTCATTGCAGCACTATTTACAGTAGCCAGGACATGGAAACAGCTTAAATGTCCATTAACAGAGGAATGGATAAAGAAGATGTGGTACATATATACAATGGAATATTACTCAGCCATAAAAAGGAATGAAATTGTGCAATTTGCAGAGACATGGATGGCCCTAGAGATGATCATACTAAGCTAAGTAAGTCAGAAAGAGAAAGACAAATACCATATGGTATCACTTAGATGTGGAATCTAAGATATGACACAAATGAACTTATCTGTGAAGCAGAAACAGACATAGAGAATAGATTGGTGGTTGCCAAGTGGGATGGGGGTGGGAGAGGGATGGATTGGGAGTTTGGAATTAGCAGATGCAAACTGGTATATATAGGATGGATAAACAACAAGGTCCTACTCTATAGTACAGGGAACTATATTCAGTATCTTGTCATAAATCATGATGGAAAAGAATATGAAAAAGAATATATATACGTATAGCTGAGTCACATTGCTGTACAGCAGTAATTAACACAACATTGTAAATCAACTGTACTTCAGTAAAAAAATAAAGTTCAATTCATCAAGTTCAAAACAAGTAAAGTGTGTGGGAGGATGGGTGTAGGTTCTGTGCAAATACTGTGCCATTTTATATGAGAGACTTGGTATCCATGGGGGTCCTGGAACCAACCCCCTGCGGATACCAAGGGACGACTGTACAGCATGTACAGAAAGTTGTAAAAGTTGAAACTCAGGCTAAGCACTGGTTTAGCTCACTTAATTTGCTCAGCCCACTTGTTAACATGAGACGTTAGCTTTGGGTTGGAAGAGGCTGCTGTTTGGCACATGAGTGACCAGGTCCGTCTGTGACTGCAGCTTCTTGCAGAACTTGCTGGAACAGCTGGTGTTGGAGCTGCTACAGCAAGTGTTTGGGAGGCTCTGGTTTTGTGTGCCTGCCAGTGGGAAGGTATGGTCGTGTTTTATGCCTGTGATTCTGAAGAGATGCCTAAATCATCAAGCAGGTTTTTTTTTATAGTGCATCTCAGTGGTGAATACCCCATGTTAGAAACACCCTCTCCTTCTTGTGTTAACTGCATTTTATCCTTGCAGAACATATTTAAAATGTACTCGCCAGTTTTAGTAAACCAAGTTCACTTCTTGAGCTTTTTGTTTACCAGTGATGTTTTCTGAATAAAATGTTTAAGTCACAGTGTAACGACAGAAGTTCAAAACTGCTGTCCATAATATAGGATAAACATTAAAAACGGAAGGTTTCAGGCAGGCTTTTGATCCCTCAACCATCCTTCCCCCGGGTTTGGCTCTTCCCAAGTCAGCTTTGCTTTTTTTCTTTCAAGTGTCTTGAGCTCTGAGCCAGGAGTCTGCCTGACCTCCCAGGCCCTCCTCAAGGTGGAAGATGGCTGTTAATCCACACCTGCCCATTTTCCAAGTATTAAACGCTTTTAATGTGAAAATCTGAATTATTTTACATTTCATGGTCAATTTCAGACTCTGGAATGTCTGTGAGGAGTTCTGGTGAAAAAGATACTAGGCATTTAAAATGTTTCCTGCATGGGTGGGTAAAACTGCCTGTTCCTGGAAAAGGGAACCCTCCTACACTGTTGGTGGGAATGTAAATTGGTGCAACTACTATGGAGAACAGTATGGAGGTTCCTTAAAAAACTAAAACTAGACTTGCCATATCCAGCCATCTCACTCCTGGGCATATATCCAGAGAAAACCATACTTCGAAAAGATACATGCACCCCAGTTTTCACTGGAGCACTGTTTACAATAGCCAGGACATGGAAGCAGCCTAAATGAACATTGACAGATGAATGGACAAAGAAGATGTGGTATATACATACAATGGAATATTACTCAGCCATTAAAAAGAATGAAATAATGCCATTTGCAGCAACATGGATGGACCTGGAGATTATCATACTAAGTGAAGTGAGATATCATTTATATGCAGAATCAAAAAAAATGGTACAAATGAACTTATTTACAAAACAGAAACAGACTCACAGACTTAGAAAACAAACTTACGGTTACCAAAGGGGAAAGGTGAGGTGGAGGGACAAATGGGGAGATTGTGATCGACATATATACACTACTGTATATAAAATACATAACTAATAAGGACCTACTGTATAGCACAGGGAACTCTACTTAATACTCTGTAATAGCCTAAATGGGAAAAGAATTTGCAAAAGAATGATTATAGGTATATGTATAACTGAATCACTTTGCTGTACACCTGAGACTAATACAACACTGTTCATCAACTATATACTCCTATATAAAATAAAAATTTAAAAACCTGCCTGCTCCCCTCCGTACTGTGTCCCCATCTCCTCAAGGAGAGTCAGGCATAAGCGAAGAATCTGCAAAGGCAGGAGTGATAAAGAGCCATCGCAGGTAGTAAGAAAACTTAGAGGACGATAAGATGCAGCCAGTTGGGGGCAGAGAATGTGCACAGGGACAAGTGTGCTCGGGACACAGAGAGGAGGAATAAAGGAATGCAGTTCTCTCTTCTCTTTTCTTTCTCTGTTGCTGATCCCAGACCTATGTGGAGAGCCATTTTGGAGATGGATCTGCTTTTGAGCTCTGAAATGCTAACAGGATCCAGGGTGGGACCCAGAGGAAAGGCTGCAGGTGGTCCAAACTCCATCCAACTCCACTGCTCATTGTTGCAATATTTTTGTTATCTCCCCAAATGGGAGTCGTAGAAAGCCTAATATAGTCTCACTTATGATTTCCAAAAAGCATGATAAAGCCCTAAATGTAGTATAAAAATAAGTGAAAGTCCATTTCAATAAAATAATACATATTTGCTGCTTAGGACAGCCCCCACTAAGACACATAATGAATGACCACGTGCTTGCACCTATGCCTACGGTCACCATGGATGTGACAGCTGCCCCTGCAGCCAGGATGAGGTGCTGTCGCCAATGATAGGATTTGCCAAAAGGGTGCCCAGCTCTTGGTAACACTACAGTTCCCTCGACTGACCTGGTAGGGGTTGCGTTCCTGGGCAACTCCAGTGTGTAGAACAATGGAAAACACCTTGGGTTTAATTGTGGAAGCGAGTTTTGGGTTGAGATTGTTATCTAAACTGATGTTTTCACCCACATTAATATTTAAAGGTTAGTACCTCTTGTATTGAAGGATGGTCACTATTCTGGCCTGGACACTGTTCCCCAAATGCCAGGAACAGCATGATCATATGAAGACCCCTCTGGATCCCCACAGTCCCCCACCCCTACCCCCCAGAAACCACTGCTGTGGGGCTCGGCTCAGGGAGTAGTGGGTTGTTCAGTCCTGTTCCCTGGATGAGAACACAGCTCCAGACTGAATCTGAAGCCTTGTTCTGGAATAAAAATGCATGATCTGGAGCATATTATCCCCACAGAGGTGTCTTCAGCATATCTGAGTGTGGGAGATGAGAGCGGGAAAGGCAACCCCTGCTGACACTCTCATAACTGAGAGATGCCTAATACACCCCGGGGCTTCTGATGGGGCCTGGGGTCTGGGAGGCTGTGTGGCAAGGCCCTCGTGCAAAGGCTGGAAGGGAAGGCCTGGCTTAGGTTCAGTCCCGCCTTTCCTTAGTCGGGGACGTAGGGAAAACTGCGTCAACCTCTGAGCTCCGTTCCCCTCAGAAGCAGAAGGGTCATCAAGTTGCCATGCTCTCGAGTTCTTGTGAGATCTAAACAGAGCTAATGTCCAAAACATGGAAACAACCTAAGTGTCCATCAGCAGAGGAATGGATAAAGAAGATGTGGTACATATATACAATGGAATATTACTCATCCATAAAAAAGAATGAAATAATGCATTTGTAGCAACATTGATAGACCTAGAGATGATCATACTAACTGAATTAAGTCAGAAAGAGAAAGACAAATACCATATGATATCACTTATGTGTGGAATCTAAAATATGACACAAATGAATTTATCTGTGAAACAGAAACAGACTCATGGACATAGAGAACAGACTTGTGGTTGCCAAGGGAGAGGGGGCGGGGGAGGGATGGACTGGGAGTTTGGGATTAGCAGATGCAAAGTATTATATATGGATAAACAACAAGGTCCTACTGTATAGCACAGGGAACTATATTCAGTATCCTGTGATAAACCATAATGGAAAAGAATATAAAAAAGAATGTATATACATGTATAACTGAATCACTTTGCTATACAGCAGAGATTAACACGGCATTGTAAATCAACTATACTTCAATTAAAAAAATGAATGTATCTAATGTATGTAAATGCTGTATAAACTCTAAGGTAGAATTTTTATTAGCCCATTTGAACTTGGTCAAATCAGTGAACCTCAAGCAACTATACTCCAATAAAAATTAATTAAGAAAAATAAATGACATAAAAAAAAGTGAACCACTTTTTAGGATGTTCCCTGTAAGACAGGGTTTCAGTGTGTATTAATCATGCCTTTTTATTTTCTATATTTTGATGCTTTGACATCTTGCGACCTTGGAGAGACTGCCCCTCCCAGGACTAGCTAGTTCCTAGAGATAGCAAATAACTCCTCTGCAAGCGAGGCTTTTAAAGCCAGACCAGCCAGTCCAGAGTGCGTGTTCCCTCCTCTACGGGGCTCTTGACATTCTGGACCACTGTCTGCCTGTCCAGCTGCTGTATCCACCCCAGGGCTGGGTACTAGACAACTCGGGACAGCCTCTACCCCCTGGAGCACTCTGCAATTATCAAAATCAGCCAAGGCTAATCCCCTCACCCTGCCTCGCCCTTTCCGTCCTGCAGAGTCCACAATAAAGGCCTTGCTTCCCATCCCTCTGCCTCCTGACCGACACTGGTGCCTCCCTGTGTGGCCCTGCGTGGTCTGTTGTGCCTCCTGTTTCTAGAAAACTGAGTTCAAAGCTCTTTCCTTGTGAGAGGCATTTTGCATCTGCATGTCTAACCGTGCCTGATAAAAACAAATCCCGGGAACCCCTGGAACACGATGCCTGTCCTGCCTGTCCACAGGTTTTCATGGGGATTGAATGGGAGAATGTGCATGATAGTACTTGCAAGCCTGAAGGCTGAGATGCCGATGATGTGTGGCCTTCCTAAAGTGGGACAGGATCAGAGCCGGGAGGCAGGTGGAAAAGGGATCTTGATTTCAGCCTGGGGTCTTTAGGGCTGAGGCAGCTGACTCCTGATCCTGATGGATCTTTCTTGGCAGGTCCCTAGATAAAGATCTGGGATTCTTTGTCTCCGTGCCAAGGGGCTCAGGCTCTGGAAATAGATGCAGTTACCCAAGAAGAGCATGTGTGATGGGAACTCATGGCCGAGGACGGGACTCCAGGAACCAGCGGTGTCCTAAGGAGAACTAGGAGAGAAATGAGAGCAGGAGATGGGGGAGTGGTCCCAGGACTGGGAGAAGAGGAGAGAGGTGTTGCAGGAGCCAGGGGAGGTGTGACGGCAGTGCCCATGCTGCAGACAGGCCAGAGCATCTGAGGACCACAATGCATCCATCCACTGGGTTTGGCAAGGAAAGGACTGAGGGCCCGAGCAGCTGGGGCAGAAGCTGGATGGCACGAGAGAGGCTAGGATGCGGAGAGGGGTGGGATTGGGGAGACAGGAAGGAGGGAGTGGAGGGTGGCTGGAGGGGGAGGCAGGGCAGGGCTTAATGGTGGTGTGCGTTTGTACAGACAGTAGAGAGGAGGGTCATATGAAACCAGCGGAGGCCCAGGATCCAGGATGCATGTTGGGAGCCTGGTCTCCACCGGAGGGGAGCTCTGCTCTATCTACCGTGCCCCCCACCCCGGGGGGGCGTCACAGTTGTGGGTGAGTTTATGGCGGAAATGAAGTGAAGACCCATCACCTGGAGCTCCAGGGGGCCTGTTACCTTATGCTTCACAGATGCTCATTTTAGGAAGTAAAACCCCATCCGTGATTGTTTGGAGAAATACATGAGTTAATGTTTTTGGAAGACGTAATGTCTGGCACATAGGAAGGACTTTAACAAATGTAGTTTTCCCAGAGTAAATGATGGTTTAAGTAAGCATTTATGGATTTGGCTTGGGATCTAACCTCAGCTGTTTGTAGTATGGTTTCTCTGGAAAAATGTTTTCAGTTCCAAATAACTGACTCCTAAGTGGAGTTACGGAATGCAACTTGGGGTCTTGTCAGTGGTACACTGTGGGTGCCTTTCCTTTAATTTGAAACATATTAAAGAGGAAGAAAAATATCACTGATAATCCTAAAATTTCTTTTGAATTTCATAAAGAAGTAGCATTTCCTCTGTCTTTGCCTCCCACACTATTAAAACCTGTGTAAGGGCAGTCATCCTATGTTTATACTGGGATGGCACATACACACACGCACACACACACACACACACATGTGCACACACCCTTTATGTGGATTTCTGCCACTCGAAGCTCTTGTAAGCTCATGTGCTCACAGCCCCATAATTGTTTTCCAGGTGGGAAAGTCCTAAGGGAGACTAATAGATTATTTTTTCATGTTGTGATTCCTATCCCAGGATGAATCACAGCGGCCGTATGATTTGCAAGTTCCAGGTAGAATCACAAGGGATGAAGGAGAATTTATGAGAAGAATAAAGTTTTAGGCGGATAAAACAATACACGTCACTTGAGTAATATACAGCTGACCCTTGAACAATGTGGGTTTGAACTGTGTGTCTACTTATATGTGGATTCTTTTCAGTAATACAGCACTACACGATCCATGGTTGTCTGAATCCGAGGATGCAGACCTGCAGATACGGAGGGCTGACTATAAAGTTATACAAGGACTTCCATGAAGGGTCAGTGCCCCTAACTGCCACGTTGTTCAAGGGTCACCTGTAATAGGGGTTTACCCAGTTTTCTTTTAAATTGGAGTATAGTTGATTTATAATGTTGTGTTACTTTCTGCTGTACAGCAAGGTGAATCAGTTATACATAGACGTATATCCACTCTTTTTTAGATTCTTTTCCCATATAGGTCATTACAGAGTACTGAGTAGAGTTCCCTGTGCTACACAGTAGGTCCTTATTAGTTATCTATTTTATATAGTAGTGTGTACCCAGTTATTTTTAATGGTTGCATATTCCTCTGTTTTATAAAACATCATCTATGTAACCGTTCTCTTACTGATGGAGTTTAGGCATTTCATTTTTTTGGGCTATCTGAAACACGAGAATATAATTTTCAAATGCAGAGACCTATAATTAAATGAATTAAGCAAGAGCTTTGGCATATAGCCTTTCATTGTGGAACTAATTCTCCCACTGTCTAGAATTACAGTTCTTTGTTAATGAGACCTTTGTGCTTGATTTGCCATCAGGAGATGTTTGCTGAGGAAGTATCACTTGGCTCATTTTAGGGTCTCTGATTTTACGTCTTTAGTTTTGGGTTCCTTTACCATTTGGAACTGGCTCATTGTCTTTGCAGTGGCACGAGGCCATCGTACCAGATGCCTGTGACTGTGGCAGAAATGTGTGACTCTCGCTTGGTGATGGAGGCTAGATTTCTGCTGGGAGTGGGCATCTGGGAGGATGAACATCCCTTCATTAGTTTAGAAGGATATGCAGCTGCTCTGCCAGCTCATCTTTTTTTTTTTTTTTTTTATTTCTTCTTCTCAGTCAACCCTTAACATTGAGACTATAGCTTCTTCTTTTGAAGGATTTAGAGATGCTTTACACATCTTGACGGGATTTTTTATGGAATGGAATCTCAAAGGCTGTCAAGCGATACCACTAACCACCCAAGATCAAGCATACTCCTTCACTAGGATGTCTGCTCCCTGAGGACGGGTCCTGGAGTCTGTCTTCTTCAACTAGAAGAGCACCTAGGACGTAAGATGAGCTCAGTAAACCTGGACTCAGTGAACGGATGGCGCGGTCTCTGCAGGACGTGTCAGAGAGGTCTTGGTTATGTTGTGCACGAACATTCTCGTTGGGCCTCGTTTCTTATAGTCTTAGCAGTGAACTTGATAGGGTGGAGGTCTGTGTGAGTCTAGGGGAGCCCCCAAGAATCCACAGTCCAGGGTGTTGAGCTTGAGTCTGTGGGTCAGGGAACGGGCTTGCACGTGTGGACCCTTGAAGTTGTGCACAGAAGCTTGTGTCTTGTGTGTGTGTTCATTTTTCTGAGGAGAGCATCACAGCTTTCGTCAGCTTTTCCACAGCCCACAAAGAACTCAGGTGGTAAAACTGGTGGGTCTGCAGAGCCCTCTTGTCGGCACTCCTCTGATTCTGCACCCTGGTGAGGAAATGAGGGAGGTGTTCCCCATCTATGGACACGGAGGGCCAGCTGTACTGTGCTCTTTTATATAAGGGACTTGAGCATCCGCAGGCTTTGGTGGCTGAACAGCATCCTGGAACCAACCCCCCGCAGATACTGAGGGATGACCATAGTAAGTTCTGTCTTTCATTTCACAGAGGACTAAATTTCAGTAAGAGCGGATGAGAAGAAGGTTGTAAGTTTTGCCAAATACCTGGATGAAAGAGGGCAGAGAACTGGTTGACTGGTTTATTTTTCTAAGAATGTTTTAGACGGATTTGTTTTTCTACTCGTTTCGTTGAGGAGAGGGTCACATGAAGCAGTACTTCTCAAGCTCGTTTTCCCCTCTTTTCAATGCAACCCTCATTTTATTGCAACATTTACTCAGATCTCAGACTGATAAGAAAACATCCTGAAACAAACTGAACAGGGGCATAAAGGTGGCACTGGGAGCAGGAGAGGTGGGCCACAAAGGGGAGAGTGCAGAGAAATGAGGGGCTTTGCCTGGAACCTGAAA
The DNA here is from genome assembly GCF_003031525.2 of Neophocaena asiaeorientalis asiaeorientalis. NCBI lineage: Eukaryota > Metazoa > Chordata > Mammalia > Artiodactyla > Phocoenidae > Neophocaena > Neophocaena asiaeorientalis. Next base: position 3,313,619 of record NW_020173040.1, read on the forward strand.
CACGGTAATATTGAGAAGCCCAGGGGAGCAGGCTGAGTCAGCAAAAGCGGCCAACAGAGTGGCCAGAGCAGGAGACACCAGGAGAATGGGGTGTAAAAGAGGCTGAGAGCAGAAAATGGGAATGTGCGTTCATCTGGGTTGATGACATTTGAGAAGTTGGGCAAAGAGAACAGAAATGCATCCCTTGGGTCCCACAGCGTGGAGATGGTTGGTGACTATTGCAGGACAGGTTTTGAGGAAGATAAGGTGATACAGCCAGATGGGAATGATGGACGAGAGGATGGGAGCGCGGGAGCAGACGTGGTCCTCTGGCAACGTTAGAAAAATGGGGTGGCACAAGATGGGTGTGGGGTGACATGCTGGGACATTGGGAGAGGGGAGGGGCTTGCTACCTGACTGCTCTCAAGTGTCTGCTCAGGAGGCAGTTAGAGGTAGCCGTCTGGGGGAGAGGGCTTGTCTTGAAGCCAGGAATTTGTCAGTGGGGTTGGGCAGGGTGATTTGGACAGACAGAGGCTACCTCAGAGAAACACCATCTTCTAGAAGCTTGAGGGGAGTGCTTGATTTTAGGAAGAGGGACATTTTCACTGTCATAGTGCGGAGTTGTGACACTAGTTTTTCTCTTTTAGTTTTCTTTTATCAGGTGACTGAAATGTTTGCAAGGGCTTTTCAGTTCAATCTATATAGGAAGGCTTTTTCCCCCAAGCTTAGCATTATGTCATATACATGGAATTTTAATTTTACTTTTTTCATCCACACTTCAACAGTTAATTCTTGTACTTCAGTATATAGCCTGCACCTTTTGCCTGCTATAGCGTATTACATCTACCCATTGGAAACGTTTGGATTTAATACATACTTAATGGATTAGCTCATTTTTGAAATAAGTCTCAAACCTGTTCTTTTTTGAGTTGCGAACATTTCTTCCAATTAAATACTAAAGAATGTGCATGGTGGAATTCCCTGGTGATCCAGTTGCTAAGACTCTGCACTTACATTCCATGGGGCGTGGGTTCCATCCCTGGTCGGGGAACTAAGATCCCACATGCCACAGTGCGGCCAAAAAAAACAAACAGAAAAAAGAATGTGCATGTTAGGGACTTATTCCTGTTTCTTTATTTTCTGTTTGTGGTTACGTTTTTGTTTTTATTTCCTGGCTGGGTGTACAGTTCAATGAACTTCAACGCATGTATAGATTCCTATAACCACCATCAAAATCAGATAGAGAACAGTTCCATTACCTGAAAAAGCGCCCTTGTCTCATGTGGCTCCTTTATATTCACACCCTCTCCCCCACTCCAACCCCTGCCAACCACAGATGTGTTCTCCATCACGACAGTTTTGTCTTTTTGAGAATGTCACTTAAATGGAGTCACGCAGTATGTAACCTTTTGAGACTGGCCTCTTATACTCAGTATAATAATGCCTCTGAGATTCATCCATGTTGTTGCATGTGGCAGTAGCTTATCCATTTCAATTGCCTAGTAGTATTCTGTTGGATGGATACAGCACAGTTTATCTTTACCTATTAAAGGACATCTTCGTTGTGGCCTCTTGTGTCTGGTTTCTTACACTTAGCAAAATGTTTTCAAGGTTCACCCAAGTTGTAGCATGTAACAAATTGCATTGTAGTGATATACCACATTTGTTTATCCATCCATCAGGTGATGGGCATTTGGGCTGCTTCCATTGTTTGGCCACCATGACTAATGCTGCTGTGAATATTTATGTACAAGTTTTTGAGTGAACATATGTTTTCAGTTCTCTTGGATGTTTACCTAGGAGTGGAATTGCTGGGTCATAGGTAATTCTGTGTTGAACATTTTGAGGAACTGCCAAACTTGTTTTCCAAAGTGGCTGCATGATTTTACATGTCCACTAGCACTGTTTTGGGCTCCAGTGTCTCCACATCTTCACCAACACTTGTATTTTGCAGTTTATTGATTTTAGCTCTCCCAGTGGTTGTGAAATAGTATCTCATTGTGGTTTTGATTTGTTTTTCCCTAATGACTAAAGATTTTGAGAATCTTTTTGTGTGCTTATTGATCATTTGAATATCTTCTTTGGAGACATATCTATTGAGGTACTTTGCTCATTTTTCAATTGGGTTGTCTTTTTTTTTTAACATCTTTATTGGAGTATAATTGCTTTACAATGGTGTGTTAGTTTCTGCTTTATAACAAAGTGAATCAGTTATACATATACATATGTTCCCATATCTCTTCCCTCTTGCGTCTCCCTCCCTCCCACCCTCCCTATCCCACCCCTCTAGGTGGTCACAAAGCACCGAGCTGATCTCCCTGTGCTATGCGGCTGCTTTCCACTAGCTATCTATTTTATATTTGGTAGTGTATATATGTCCATGCCACTCTCTCACTTTGTCACAGCTTACCCTTCCCCCTCCTCATATCCTCAGGTCCATTCTCTAGAAGGTCTGTGTCTTTATTCCAAATTCAAATTTTTGCCTTATGCGATTTTATAGGTTTCTGGTGACCTGAATTCCAGCCTGGCTCTAACAGTCATTTTACATATCTTTAGATAAACAGCATCTATACACTGTGGCCCACTTTCTTCTTTAATAATCTGGTCATAGTTTTCTGCTCAATTTGCCTCAGAAATTGTGAGTTAATAAATATTAAGGCACTTTGAAAAATATCAATGGCTATATCCATGGGTAATTGTGGTAATATAATTTATACATTAGACAGCAGTAGCAAGAGCAACAAAAACGTAAAATCGACTAGGGCAAATTTTTAAAAAGCTATGATATAAAAAAGTTCCTGAGTAATTTTACATTTAGATCATGATTCATCCATAACTGGAAATTTGAATAATTACTTCAAAAATCTCTGTCACCAAAACTTCTGAAGTACAGGCTCACTTCAAGGCCAAGTAAATTATGTCCTTTTTTTGTTAGACAAAGTTGAGTGAACACCTGCAACATACCACGTATTGAATTATGTCCTGGGAGATACCCGGCTTAATCAAATTGGTTCCTTGTCCTCAAGAAGCACCTTGACAGATGCAATAGTAGAATCATATATAGCAGGAGTGGAATACAAGGAAGCATGGATAAGCTCTTCTTGATAGGAGGGCTCAAGACAAGCTTCACAGTGGAGGGCATGTTTGAACTGGTACTTTATGTGTTTGTACTTGTCTTGGGGAAGGTATAAAATTTTTTAATGTGCTGTTGGATTCTGTTTGCTAGTATTTTGTTGAGGATTTTTGCATCTATGTTCATCAGGGATATTGGCGTGTAGTTTTCTTTCTTTGTGACATCTTTGTCTGGTTTTGGTATCAGGGTAATGATGGCCTCGTAGAATGAGTTTGGGAGTGATCCTCCCTGTGCTATATTTTGGAAGAGTTTGAGAAGGGTAGGTGTTAGGTCTTCTGTAAATGTTTGATAGAATTCTCCTGTGAAGCTGTCTGGTCCTGGGCTTTTGTTTGTTGGAAGATTTTTAATCACAGTTTCAATTTCAGTGCTTGTGATTGGTCTGTTCATATTTTCTAT